>NC_069094.1:764666-1135749 GCF_947172395.1 Bicyclus anynana
TTTGTATTATATTTGCCTTTATTTGTTTCCCGTTTATATTAGTATTATGTATGAATTTAATTAGTAATATGCTCATTGGTCCAGTGGTTAGAGAACATGACTTTGTATCATAACCCTTGGGTTCGAGGCTTCGTTGATATCATTAAATAGGTAGATGACATTTTTCAGTTGATTTGATGTATATTTTAAATTTACTAAACCGATTTTCATGAAATGAAATGGGTCCAATCTAGAACCATACTCTTTCAAACAAAAAAAAAGAATTTTAAAAATTGGTTAACTTATGACGAAGTTATAATATAACAAACAGTAAAAAAACATACGTGTTGAATTGAAAACCTCCTCCTTTTTATGAAGTCGGTTAAATATATAAAATAACTAGTTGACACCACGCGGTTTTACCCGCGTGGTGTCAACTAGTTATTTTAGTCCCGTTCCCGAGGGAGTACGGGGATAATATATATAGCCTATAGCTATCCTCGATAAATGGGCTATCGAACACTGAAAGAATTTTTCAAATCAGACCAGTAGTTCCTGAGATTATCGCGTTCAACCAAACAAACTCTTCAGCTTTATAATATTGGTATAGATTTTAGCGGATTTCTATATTTTCATTGCAGGTATTTTTTAAAATCTGATAGGATATCAAACACAGACACTGATGCTAAAGAAAAAGCTACCTATTAGCAGTAAAAACGAAATAGGTGTGTCTGAAGTTCGCGACGGAGATAGATGGGTCCGGGTGATTGTTGGGATGGGTGACGCGAGGTGCGCCGCTATCTGATGGGTCATATCTGATGGGACGGTAATAGCTACTGTGATATGCGAATGGGTATGGTGTTCAAATCATAGATATTGCAAAAGTGACCATATATCATATATTTAAAAACATATTGATATATTTACCTCTAGCGTACGCCTGCGACTTCGTCCGCGTGGAATTTAGTTTTTCACAAATCCCTCGGAAACCATGGATTTTCTCGAGATAAGACGTAGCCTATGTGTTAATTTAGTTTCGTGGCACTTACTCGTAGTTTCGTGGCAACCCTTCCGAAAAACACTGTTAATGAACGATCTATAAGAGAGTTATAAGTACCTCAGCATAACGCCTCATGAAGAAAGGCATCCGCTTTAGTTTATAAATAGTATTTTACTATTAAGATAAAAACCTTAGATTTAATTCTTATTTTATAATGAAGTCTTGTACCATTCAGTATCCCGCGCGAACGGTTGCCCGTTTTTGACTTTTCATTTTCTGTATTACTTTTCTTTATTTTTTTTAAAGCAAGTTTCCCTATCCCGTTTATTACTAGAGTCTATTCAAGTTTGATTATTATTATTTTATTTATTATTTTTATGTCTGGGAAAACAACTCAACACACAAATATTTTATATGTGGGAATCTAATCCTGCCTTGGATATAATAGATAGTAGTAGTAAAATCACCCACTTCACCATAAATATCATGAACTATAATAACAACATCACTATCACATGACGGAAGAGCTCAAATGAAAGATACACCTAGTCAGAACGGAGCGAACCCCTCACAATGCCAGTGTGAAGGTGACCCGAAGTTATAAAACTATTCTGAAGACGCCATCCATCTCGCGGGACTGCGACCAGCTCCGTGTATTTGTGATTTCACGCAGATGCTTTCTAGTGATGTTCATCGTACACCTTATCGATACAAAACCTTGTGCACATTTAGAGAAAAAAATTAAAACAGTTACCTACTTACAGAGCTACTTACTCGAGCAAGATTATTTATTTGCTTGTCTATCACTCTGTGAAGTTTCCTTTACATAAAAAAAATATTTAATCAATAATCAAATAACAAATAAAACATCATGCTCGAGTAACTTGAGTGAGTATCTAAAAACTTTTTAATAATGTCACGTTAGCGAAATATTTATTAAAAAAAAAAATATAAAATAAAATTCATTTATTTCAGGCATAGACCCATATTAAGAAAAACATAAAAAATAATAATATTATTTTGAATTTTAAATCATGTGTTTCCAGTAAACTTAAGTAACAACTACTCCTGATAAGGCTGTATTATGATTGTGGAAAGTGGGATTGTGGACAGTGGAAAGAAAGCACCAGCAGTGTTAAGGATAAAACCGTAGGGTTTTAGGGTTTTTATAAAAACTACTCTCAACGTCAGTGAAGTACGTAGTAGGACTACCCTGTCGTTGATAGTAACTCTTATCGATATTAAATACACATCACTAGTATAAACCAACTGACAAATGGGCTGCACTGAGCGGGCGGGAGTGGCTCCCGTGTCTCTAAACACGCAATTTCACTCTCATCTCCAAAACTAATGCCGTGGACCATCCGCCATTTATACACGTTTTCAAAATCAAATTTCCCTGCGCCATATATTGGAAACTCAAGTCAAATATATGATGCAATATATGGGCATAATAACAAAGTAGACTCCAACATATTGGTTATATTATATTAGAATCGAATTCAGAATCTCTTTGTTCAAGTAGAACACTGATTATTTTATAATATTTATAGGATCCTAAAAAACTCACTGTAAGAGTTAAGTAAAAAAATCACCTTAATTCTAATTGCATCATCAAAAATGAATCAGCAAATTAATGTAAAATTAAAGCGTATTTAATAATGCGGGGAAAAAAGTCCATAATGGAACACCTTAATCTTACGGAAGCTCGTTGTAGAGTGATGAGATTCTGCGATATTAATTAGTGTAATTTGAAACCTTTCAGACGGGAAGCGTTTAAATTTGAACCTTCTTATCTAGCTTTGTATTATGTGAATGAGAATTTCTTATTAGAAAGAAGAACTCAACACTTCTCAGTCCGACCCAGGACTGATCAATCAATGAAATAGTCACAAATATATGCTCAGAGTCACAATTATCCGCCCACTTTACTAATATTAAATTGGGCGGATAATTGTGCATCTGAGTATATATTAATGCATAATTTGAAAATGACTTACACTGCGAAGCAAATGCTACATGCAATAGCAGTGGTTGGGATTCAGGTAGGCACATAATTGTCTGACAATTTCAACAGGCGTTTTTTCACATAGCTAGCGGATATATTGTTGTATTGCAGACACCATGGATTTTTCCGGGATAAAAAGTAGTTTATGTTCTGCTCCAATTTAGATGTATTTTGGTACAATAATATCGTTATATTGTCCCAAAAAGCAGCGCTCACCTAACCTCGTGTGAACTGCCACTTGGGCAGTTTCCTCTGACGGCGGCAGATTTCCGCGCACTCGGCTAATTAATTGGCTTGCATTCGTTTGCATGAATTAGCCAGGTATTGCAGCGCGCGGGCCATTTTTGCCCACCCCCGGGCTAGAGCTGAAAGGGATGAAAGGTAACAGGATAATGGAATCATTACTTCGGATTTTCGTACGAATAATTATGAGAAATTCGACCTATAATTTAGACCCGCCAAAAAATATTATTCTTTACAAGTTAGCCCTTGACTACAATCTCACCTTATGGTAAGTGAATAACAATCTAAGATGGAAGCGAGCTAAATTGTTAGGAGGAGGATGAAAGTCCACACCCCTTTCGGTTTCTACACGACATCGTACCGGAACGCTTGATCACTTTGCGGTACGTCTTTGCCGGTAAGTAGCCTAGGTCGAAGCCTCTCACCAGCCAAACATCAAGTTTATCTTGAAGCGTTAACAGTCTATTTAAACAGCCCACTAAAGGGCCAGGACTCCTTTTAAATAGGTGAGGGGATATGGAGCTTAGACCCACCACGCTGCTCCAATTCGGGTAGGTGAGTTTAGCGTGATAATGTTAAATTCATTAACGACCAGATGTTAATGATAATTGACCGGCTTAACACACTCTCCGAGGCACGGGGGTGTAACACCACCAACGTCCCAACTTTAGGCTAAGAATTTTAACTGAAAACTTTAACTTCAACTATTTTTTTTTATAAGAATATTTTCCATAATCTTTTAGATATGATCAATATTCCCGTTAGGAGTGTATACGAGAATAGTCCAGGGGCCCATCTCAGGGTCATCGAACCCACGATTTTAAATAAATTTTGTACTATTTTTCTTATATGTGATTAACTTAATAATATTTTTCTATTCACAATCATTTCTTTTAAAAATTATTTTTAATTTTCACTTGTTATACCTACTTAATATTGCAACCAACTTTCTTTGTAACTGTATGTGGCCTTATTATTGTTTATTTTATACAGGAAGAAAATTTTTTTAGTGCGGATATTTTTATATTTTGTACATAAACAAAATTTAATGATCACGTATTTTTTCTTTTTTTTTAACTCAAAAATAACAAAATTATCGTTAGCTAAAGTTATTTACTTTTGAACAGAATTTTAGGGTCACCCTATTGTGCGTTTATTTTATTTCCGTTTGATACCTAAAGATCACTTTTAAGCTGAATATATCTTGTTTAGTAATAATATGTACATTATTTTGTTATTTTAGAGACATAAATTAAAAAAAAAAATACATAAAATGTATCGAACTGTTTGTAGATTTATATTCTATTAATGATACAGAACCACGAAAAAAAAATATCCGCACTAAAGACCGAATCATCCTGTATTTTTTGTACATATTTTGTTAAAATGCTGTTAGTTACAAATAAATAAATAAATAAATAAATCTCATGGAGTAACGTCCGAAACTCCTTACCGTGAAAATATTGAGGCTTAATTGTTAATTAATGATTGTTATAGAATTGGTTCATTGTACGTAACCATTTTCTAGCAAGTTCGCCTTATTTGGTTTTTAACCAACAAACACAAGAAGAGGTTCTCAATGAGCTATTCACTGAATTGTCATTTGTCAGGCGCGGAGGAAACTGTCACAAGTTGGAAAACTTTCGGGTTTTCCATCGGCGGCGGATAAGCACCTGAACCGGTCTTTGTCTTATTTATCATACTTTACAATATACACAAATATTTATAAGATCTTCTTATTATATATTTTGTTCAATTGCTTATCAATTTACAGATTTCCTTCACTCTTTTGTTTCCTGTCGCCTACAATCTTCTTTCAAAGTTTGAATTGGCACTTTCTAGGAAAGAGTGTACCACCGTCGACCTCATCGTAGTCAAGCGCAAAGCATAGACCATAAAAAAAAACAACGGGTTGCACTCTGAGAGTGCCAGCAGAGGTGAAAACTTAAACATTAACGTTGTGCATTTTAAATATTTTTGGAATGGTCGGGAATAATTTTGCACATCATCATCATCATCATATCAGCCGATGGACGTCCACTGCAGGATATAGGCCTTTAGTAGGGACTTCCAAACATCACGATACTGAGCCTCCGCATCCAGCGAATCCCTGCGACTCGCTTGGGACCCTGCAGTAATATTACAAATATTTTTCATTAAAAAGTTTATCTCTCAGAAAAATCAACTTTCATCCATAATTCTAATGACTCTTTCACAGTCATCAATACCAGCATCATCATCGCCGATCTCTAAAACTGATTTAATATTGATTTTTTTTATACACCTTTATTACGACATTGTAATGAAAATGTAAAAAATCGACATTGATATTTATTACAGGCCAAAAAAGTTATAAACAGCAAAAGGTCACGATAATCGTATTTTCGCATAAATCTCGCGACGAAATATTGCTCGGAAGTCAATAGACGTCATTATACAAATTGTTTATCGTAAAATTATTTAGAAAAAATGCCTCGGCATTTTTCTGTAAAATAAATCGTTTTCGGAGTAGACCGACTAGAATGCACTCACATATGGTATTGTATGTTGTACACCTGGGGCTTTTAGTCATGTCTTGGAATATTCATCGGATACATACTACTACGTAGGTACTAGGACTTAATAACATCGGGATTATTCTAAACACCTCAACCCTAACGTGATACAGGCTAAAGTTCACCGTATTGCGCGCGGCGGCGGCGGCGGCGACCAGGTCGGATCGCACCGGATCAGGTGGAGTGGATTATTCCGGTTCAGCCGCTCCGAACCGGATCAAACACGATTTTAGACTCACGACGCAAGCGGGCTTATGCGAACTTTGGGGAACGTAGAGACGGCCGGCGTTTGCTTAAACGTCGATGTTTGTGACCTAACTGGCTTATCCGTTTTAGAGTTTATTAAGTTTGCAATAAATTTTATTTTTATATTGGAAAATATTAGCATTTTGAAGGAGATGGTCCATTTCAGGTCCACTCTTGTACCCCGTATCATTAAAATTTAAAATATACATAAATTTTATTAAAATCTAAATAATTGAATAAATCAAACTAAATAAAAAGAAATAAATAAAATTAAAACTCAAGTTTTTGAGATAAATTAAGATGGCGCCCGTATAGAAACTATGACATGACAATTGACAGCAAACGTCAAATCGACTACAGTATTGAAAACGTCATCAATCCGCCATTATTACCCTTATTAGTGTTGCATTTCTTGGGGGAATGAATATTATTTCGAAAGAATTAAAGTAAATTCGTAGATTTTTCTAATCAAAAATAGTTTAAATAAATATATTCTTTTATTTCCGCTAGAGTACAATGACTGATCCTGGGCTCCATACAATTTTGGACCATCTCCTTTGTATGTAAATTGAATTACTAACATAAAATGAGTTAATTTGCTGTTTAAAGTTTAAAAGATCTACATTACATAGTTTTATTTGGATGGGTAGCGAAGCTGACGTGGCAATGGGCAGACCACATAATTCGAAGAGTCGATGGACGTTGGTGTCCCAAGGTGCTGGAATGGCGACCCCGCACCGGAAAGGGCAGTTTTGCTCGACCCCTCACTAGATGGACCGAGGATATCAAGCGGATTGCAGGGAGGCGCTGGATGTTGGCGATTCGAGACCGTTGTGCTCGGGAGTCCATGCTAGAGGCATTTCCTATCTGGCTATGTCGACTAATAATGATGGATGATTTGGATAGGTAGCTTAAGGTACAATACAAAAATGCTCTCCCAAAAATGTTTATCAAGTATTGTAAAAATATATTCAGTCAATGAATTTATCTATTATTTAAATAAATACAAAAATGTTGGCATTTTCACCAAGTGAGGTTTTTCCAGCTATGAGTACGATTTGCTAAATAAAAGCTGGTAAACAAACTGGTAAATTTCAACACAATAAAGAGTAATGATTATAATACCTACGATTCAACGACAATTTAATTTTAGAAAAAAATCACTCACTTTAAATAAACACTAAACAAAAAGTTCACAAACTTTATCCGTAAAGCACACATCGGCACCGCAAGTCGGGCGGCCGGAGCGTCCGGGCCGGCACCGGATCAGGTGGAGCGGATTATTCCGGTTCAACCGGTAAGAACTGGATCAAACACGATTTCCGACTCGCACCGCAAACCCGCTTATGCCGAGATAGATAATGGATATAAGAAAATAATAACATAATTTGATGATGGAAGGAAAAATGATAATATTGATTGAAGCAACAATAGCTCATTGGTTAAGGCTGCACTCATTTAAAAGAGTAATGTGTGGTCGCTCCCGTTAGACTACCTACTATTGCGCCCACTTCTAGCACAATCTTAGTTAGGATAATTAGCCATGTTTATAAGATATAACTTTTTTTCTATCTATTATGTCAGTATAGGATTTCAAGAACAAAACCGTGCAGATGTTAGCAAAAAATATTTTTTATGAAATACTAAAGTATGACTAGCAATTATTTGTATTCTGAGTCAGCGCTCATTTATGGTAAGTCTCGTTAGAATGGTAGCGAGTTAACCTATTAAAAGGTACCATTATAACTTTCTCATCGTATCGGAACCCTGAATAGCTAATCAATACGACTTCATCAGTAGGAAGATAGTCACAGTTAAACAGCTTAAATTTTATGAATGTTCTTTTGATTCTTGAAATCGAAACCAGCCTAAAATGCCGTCATCACAGAACTCAAAAATTAAGCTTAAACTCAGTCCCGTGTATACCTGAAATTGAATAAAAAATCAACCACATAATTCAAAAGTTAGTCCAAAAGAACTTCACAAGTCACTTCAGCGAAATCGCCCAACAAAAATTTATGTATGCAAAACTTTGTAAGCGAAAATTGGACAGGAAATTCTTTGCGAAGTGTCGTCAAATATGCGAAGGTAATGATGGCGACGAGTTGCGCGTGACTTCACAAATTGAAATTATTTTTTCATTAAAACTGCGAGCTCCTGAACTTTAGCAGCTCTAGTACGAGTGCGTATCGAAACTGATGTCAAGTGGAAAAACCATCGATAGTGGATTAACATAGCCACATCTTGCATTGCTATGTAAGATGTGGCTGTCATAATCCACTATACTATGGCCACGATTTGCTAAGCACTGTTCTTCGCCCAAAAATCTGAGGTTTAACTTATTTTACACATAATATAATTTCACTGACTACCAACTGTTTAGATCAACATGTAGCATGATGCTTATGCTATAAAGCTGGCCGTAATACTTATCCTAAAGGTCTATAACTGAATACTAGCTTTATTTCTTTTGGATGTATAACTAACGATTTTTTAAAAAATATATAAGCATTGTGAAAAATAAAGAATAACAGAACAAACTAACAAAGTATAATATAATACTCTAACATTGAGGCCTACATTGAGGATCGCTCGGTTTTGTTTTCAATATCTACAGAGTCTGCGATACTGGTACGTTAGCATATCAGGTAAGAACTTGTCACAGGGTATATGATTTTTACTGAAGATCAGTCATACTAAGATGTGGAAACGGTACACTTAAAAGCAAAACGTAAAATTCCCTCCCTGCATTTGAAATCCATACCAATTGCTCACTTAATCGTTTCAGATTTATCACTCTGTCAGGAAATACATAGTCCGTATTCTTTCGAAACTTAAAACAACCGATACCGACTAGCGAGTAGCGACACCTCGTACTAAATGCGCAGGTAAAGTTAGTTAAGCGGCCATTCACCGCGCAGTTTTAGTTAAATGATTCTTCTGCCGAGTTGGCCGCATAGCTAAGCGGACTTTGAACATTTTCTGAATTGAAAACGTGGAGGTGTTTTAATGATAAGATGAGACCTCTCAGCGCTAAAGAAAACTTTGAATTTTACTGCAATGTAAATTCTTTATACAAATTGACCTGTAATGCCACAGCCAGACGCCGCGCGACTGGCGTGGGCAAGGAAAGTAAGCAGGAAAGACAAATCTACAAATGATCACGGAACCTGTCGATAACAAATGTAAAGAAAAGACATGTCACACGGTTACAGGACCTGAATTCGTGTAAATATTTTTCCGATATTCGCGCCAGTAGCCGCAGGTCGGTAATAGTTAGGCAGTAGGTAGTAAACCGATTTTAGAACTTCTTTTACCATATAAGGCGACTATATTTTCGAGTGTCATAGGCTATGTTATATCCCCCTATTATCACTGGGTTGGGAACTATGCGGGTGAAACCGCGTGGCGTCTGCTAGATGTCAAATTGAAACTAAAGCTGTAGTCACAATGATGTCTTGTGAATTAGCTAGTAATTGATGAACGTCGCATCATCTCTGTGAAACCATAAGTAATCCGCCGGACGCAGGTAGGAGGCCGCAGGTTATCCCGGCTTACGGGATCAGTCCGTCCCGGTAATGTATCAATGAGTCGAGCGATGCCGACAGATGTCGCTTCCGCCCCTCACGTGACGACGATTGGAAATTATTACTGAGGAGTAAGCACTTATAGATGGGGATTTAGGGGATTATTGGCATTTTGCTGTATCTACCTGGTGGTAGGTACAGTAAAAATGCCAATAAACGATATTGTCTATACTACGAAAACTTATTTGCTGTATGGTTTAAGGGACTTCTTATTGATACGTTATTTTTCTGTAACTCTTAACAATCCATAAACTAATACCATAATTGGTTGAATAGTTAAGGCGAAAAATGAAATTGGTATAGATGCAAGTTTTTGTACTCGTTGACATACCCCTGACGGTTACTACACGACCTCAAACCAGACGACCAGAACGCTAAATCGCTTATTGGTTCGACTTTGCCGGTAGGGTGGCCCAGCCAGTCTTGGTCGTTGCCTACCATGGCGGTAGGCTAGGCTTGGTACCAAAGATTGGAAAAATCATAAATTGACACGAGCTGGAAATTGACCTCTCTGTAGAAAACAAAAGCATCACTAACGGTGCCTTAGAGGTGGTCAAAAATAACTTGCATTCGAACAGCAAGCCTACCTGATATAAAGGGAAAATACTTCGGTATCGAGTAAAAATACAAATAGCTATGCAAATTACCTGTTCCAGACAGCGGCTTAAGAAAACTGTATTAGTTACCATAGACAATAATAAACACAATCGCCTTCCCGCCCAGGTATAGAATACTCAATTAATTACATTTCCACCCGCCGTGCGCAAATACGGCGGCGTCGCGGGCGGAATTTTAAAACGGGGAAAATTTTCTAATTTTGTAAAGTTTCACAGCTCTGTAAATACTAGGTACCGTTGCTTAATTACACCCTTCTTCGCTCGCTGGAGTTTATTTAACAATAAAAGAAGTTTTGAGACATTTTCGAGGGATAAGTTAGTTAACAAATAACGACACCTGGTATACATAATAATTATTTTTTGTTCTCGGTATTGTATTTTGTATTTTATCTATTTTTTTTGTGTCAAAAAGTTGATAATTTTCAGCACATTTTGTCGGCCCACTACAGAGCTAGGCCTCACTCCTTACTGGCGTTGGAATACAGAGACAAAGATATGACACACTGGTGGGTGACTGGTGGGCCCCAGGACCGGCATTGATAAAAGGACCGACAGCAACAACCGACGGACTTTGGAAATCGATAGTATTCATAGATGAATTAGACATGGAGAATGGAGATGCATCTGCATTCTGTAACAAAATTGTCTGTCGTTTTTTGAGGGGGACGAGGTAAATTCATGCATCGAAAATATTTAACACCAATAAATATATTTTGTGTCCTTACACTACACACAACTATTTTGATTCGCAATAGTCACACGTGTATTTTTTACAGAAACTAACAATCACATCGAATTTGCTGTTCCGTCAGAAGAATCGGTTCTTTTTAAATATTGGTTTCATTACAAATTTGATATAATTAAGTTAGAAATCGTTACAAATAATAATAATTATAATAATAAAATTCTTTATTTAGCTGAGTACATACAACTGAGAAAAAAAACAGATACAAATTAAGTAAACAAAAAAAAATTAAAAAGGGACTGCACACCATCCGATAAGACTCTGCGGAGTGTGGCTTCCTGGTGTGCGGTCTCTTCGTACATGCCACTTAATTTAACTTATAAAACTAATAATAATGTTACTTCAGCTAAAAAGGTTACTGCCTCAGCATAATGCTGCAGTGTTTGCTGCAGCGCTGGTATTCTGGCACAACCGTTGGTGGCGTCACTACACGACAGGTACCGTTGGTTGGATACCGAAAAAAAAAACTAATGCAATATAAAAGATACAACTAATACGTCAATTATAAAATAGAATAACATGACAAAAAACAAAGATAACAAATAGTACCAAAATAAGCAATATAAAATCCCCATATTTCCCTAGCTCCATTTAAAAAAATGTTTGTTTCGACCTTCATTGTAGGTTTTTTTGTTTGAAACGTAACTTCATCTTTTAGTGAACTAGAAGTTGTTGGCCATTTTTTATGCCATTCAACTTCACAAACCGGCATTTTTACACGACGAAAACAATTATAACCATCTATATAAATCGTTAGATGGGCCCCTCCATACTAAAGACCGCACAATTTTATGTCATTACCCAAAGACGTGCAAGCACATCTTATCTTACGTAACAAGCGCATGCTGTGAGTGGAAGTGGACTTAAAATAATATTCACTGCTTTTTTTTATTTTAATCCCTTAATTATGGGTTCGTGATCATTTTCGAAGTAAGAATCTTATCATATCTTTCCTTACACCGACTGGTTATTATCATGTTGTCCTTAAAACCCGCTATGCAAGATCAACATCCACTTGCGTTGAAAACCATTCATCGTCACCCCGCGGGTAGAAATAAAAAATCGCTCGTAATATCTCGATTGAAAGCCGGTCGGTAATGAATCAGCCGCTCAGGCGAGTTAACAACCGCATTATACCGTTTACAGCAAAACGAAACCGCCATTACTCATCCGCTGTATTAATGACACTCCAATGCCTGACTTACCTTTTTCACGTTTGTGGTACAAGGGTACAGACTGAAGCGTTTCAAATAAAAACATTCTTCAAAAAGGCAGTTATTTTAACTGGAGAGGGTGGAATCGCATAACCGTAGAACAAGGTTTCTCAAAGTGGGGTACGCGAATCAAGTCAGCGGTAAAATTGTCCAAAATTACTCTCTAACTAATATCAATCTATTTATCTATTTGCGAAAAGAAATCAGCACACCCATAGCATTAATATTACAAAGACTTTTGGTACTGTACTGGAAAGGTACGACATAACCTACCTTTTATTCAAATAAAAACCTTATTTTCTTCAACAGTACAACAGGGGGGGGGGCATTACTTAGTAAGGGGTTCGTTGTCACCTGGAAATTTTAACAGAGTATTGAGGCTTGATTTTGGAATGGATGGTAATTTTCGCAAGTTAATTGTTAACTAAGTTAATGATGATAACTTTCGATTCCAAGTGCAACGCCAACCAGACCTACCAAAATGAGAACCGAAAGATAACTTTATAATGTGTCTTTGTACATTGTAAAGTCAACCTTCTTAGAATGCGGTTTCGGAGTAAAACGTATTATATTTTCTTTATTGGTTTCGTACTGTTAAGCGATTTTCAAAAATGTCTTTCCAACTGCCTATCGATTTATAAATTAACGCGACCAAAGCCGCATACAGCACCGTACTTGTTTGTACCTACTGCAATGAATTTATTCGATTAAGTCAGTTAAAAATACCTTTAAATTTGGAACCCTAAAAATGTGAAAATATTCAAAGAAAATCCAACTGATTCATGAATCGGGAACCGTGTAAGATCAATAATTTTGTGAATTAGACATTACAGCAATAAATTCCACTATAATAGTTTTGCGATTTTAACATAACTATCTTATAACTTAGACCCTCATTTACCTAAGAAACAACATCACTGGATTATTATTTTTATGACATTAGGCAATAGAGTTTAAATTCCCTTGTAGAGAGTTTGAAGGTTTGAAGGGCTTTTGAAGCAGGTTGCTACAGGGCACTTCATTCGTTACAATTTTTCTTTGTCACAGAGAGACGGATTTGGGCAGAATTAATTTTGCGAGGGAATTTTATTAAGTGGTTTTAAGGTGTACGCCATTGTTGGTTTTGATGGTTCGGATCGCTTTATCAAGTGTTTGTGTAGGAGGAAAACTCTTTGGTTATGTGGATTGGGCTTAACAATTCAAGTAATTTATGAGGTAGATATTGGATATAAAATTCCCTATTATAGGAAACCGGGCGAGGGTTACGTATATATAAATGGTAAATCGGCTTAAACTTACACGATATTTGCCCTATTCGTTGCAAGCCCATACGAGGCCCTTAATCATGAGCATGCTCATTTTACAAATTAATCGGGATTTATTAATTCAGGGATGATTTCCTATAATATTAAATTTAACCGCGCAAGCGGCTGGTTATCATAAATACTGACAAATATATTATGTCACAGCTCTGTAACCCTTCCAACCCACTCGTATCATCGGAATTTCGAAATCAACGCCCGCGACTTCGTCCGCGTGGGATTTAGTTTTTCACAAATCCCGCGGGAAACATGGATTTTTCCGTGATGAAAAGTAGCCTATGTGTTAATCTAGAGTAAAATCTATTTCCATTCCAAATTTCAGCAAAATCGTTTCAATAGCCGCAGTATAAAAGAAGAACAAACAAACTTACACACTTACACACAAACTTTCGCCTTTATAATATTAGTGTGATTTTTGAAGTTGTTTTTTTTTTCATTGCCTTACGCATACCTTTACCTATCCAACAGTATTGAAGACTCATACATGGTGGAGGTACTTAAAAACATCCAAGGTATTCTACTGTATATTTATGTTCATCTGCCGGGAGTATATTCAATAATCCTTAATCTTTGGCTCCCATACTATTAATAGTTCCTTTGTGTTGTACAATTTTAACATCATTATTAGTAGCAAAGATCATAATTTTCCCGAGCACCCACTTATTTGTAAAACAATCCGAACGCCTCTCGGATTTGTGCGAATAACACGCGAATTTCCGCGCGAACCTCACAAAACAACAGCTCGGGCGCGAAACAGGAAAGTGCACGTACATATTTATGCGGCCGACTCCGCTCGCCGGAAATTATTGTTACCGTTGCATTTACATTTGGCGCGCTCTGCGAATTTATTGCCAGTGTTTAATTTCACTTGTTTATGAATTTCACTTGCGAACCGCGGGACCGCAGCGAGCGACACTGTGTGGCACTGTGAACTACGGCCGGACGTTTTGCTACATTTTGGTTATTGTGATTTTTTGATTTGTGATTAACATTTAATGGTTTAACCCTAAAATAGTTTGTGTTAGGATTAACATTGGTTTATGGATAAAATACTTATACGAGTATGAACGTAATCAATTGGCATTTCTATATACCTCTTAATTGTCCTATTTTAACGGCCTACTACAGGGCCAAGCCTGCCTCTTTATAATCATCATTATCAACCGAATGATATATTTTTTTTCAATCTAGTATAAATAATTAACAATTCAAGACCATTTGAAAAAAGTGTTAACTAGCCTATTAAAACTTCCAAAAACCGAGTTGAAAATTCGAGTATTCAATCGTATTCGTTAATTTAGTTACATGCTGGTCCCATTGAGGGCCGTTATAGCCTAGTGGAACCTCTGCCTTCAATTTGAAGGGCGCAGGTTCGAACCCGGTCCAACTTTTTAGTCGACACGTGATATTTAATTTCTATATAATATAAAAAACGGTGAACGAAAACAATAGTGAAAAAACCTGGATACCTGAGAATTTTCTTGATTCTCTATGTGTGTGAAGTCTGACAATCTGGACCAGTGAACTGTTAACCCCACCCCTTTCATTCTCAATAGTGTGTTAATAATGATGATGATGTTATATTAAGATACTTTATGTAACCTTATCTTTTTAAATGGAAGCTACTGTAACAGCATGTGGCGTAGGAAGTAGATACAATCGCAGAGGAAGAGGTACGAGTGGGTAGGATGTAATTGAATCGATTCGTTCCTTATAGGAGAGTTCGCTGAAAGAAGCGGACGTCTCGGACCAATATAAATGTAAATGTTCCGAGGTAGATACGGACCGGTCACGGGTGGACAAAGATTATGAAATCCTACGATACCGAGCTTTAAAAGATATGTAAATTTTTTCATAAGTGGGTTTTATGGTGTACCTACGTCTAGGTATAGTGTTTTAGGGTTAATGAAATTATATCATTTGCATTATCACATTGTAGTTAAATAGTAAAAATACAATTAATATAACAACCTGAACTAGTGCGAGGTGTACGTAGGATCATTATATTATTAGTTCAGGAATCTAATTGGGCAGTTTTTGCCGAGGTTTTTTACCAAATTCCTGACCCGCTGTTTTTTAATGATCTACAAATGTATAGTTTGAGATTTTTCTGTTACTTTTGGTTTATAGCGAAGTTGATTGCTAAATATCATAGTTCTAGGTGAACGGAAAGTAGATACTTTTCCACAAAAGGAAAACCGGAAACCGGTACCCTAAAAATAGTTATTATGATTACAGTTCAGTATTTTGACCTTAACAGTTTATTCGTGCCTTTCTATTACCAACGTGGCTTTGGACCATGAGTTGCTAGGTTTGTTTTTGGTCCGGCTATGATTATAGATCTATAAAACTGCTCTATACTGTCATAAAATCATTCGTATCACGCTTTTTTGAATTTCATGAAAGAGCGACGTGGAATGGCAAGAATACTGGCTATATTTCAGCTTTGAAGAGCCAAGCTGATCCTTCTGAGTCAGCTCTTCTGTCACCAGACGACGTACAGCTAATAAAGCCTGTATAATCATAAAGGTAATTAATAATTATTCATCATAATCAACACATATTCGGTTCACTGCGGAGCTCGAGCCTCCTCTCAGAATAAGAGAGGTTAGGCCACGACGATGCTGGCCCAATGTGGATTGGCAGACTTCACACACGCCGAGAATCAAGAAAATTCTTTAATGTGAAAGTTTCCTCGCGAAGTTTTTCCTTCACCGTTTGAGACACGTGATTAATTTCTTAAAATGCACACAACTGAAAAGTTGGAGGTGCATGCCCCGGTCTGGATTCAAACACACACTCTCCGGAATCGGAGGCAGAGGTCGACTGGGCTATCACGATATTAAGGAATACTTAGCCTTATGATTTCAGGACATCTCTTTCATGGAATTGGATTTCAGTATTATTTCCCACTAGTGGCATATCTGCACAATCGCAGCACAAATCTTTGCGCTCACATATCGGCGGTGCGCCCCGCATCACAAGAGCTCTCATGCATAAAGAAGCCGCCCGCACTGGCGGGCACCTGCACGGCGCGGCGTCACTCGCTGAATATTTCATTGCGATCCCGATTTCATGACCGACCGCCTTCATCGTGACGTCATAATGTTGATAATTTGTGATGGACCTACCAATGCATAGCTTTAAGCAATGTGTTAAAAACATTTACTTAGTTGAGGTTACTACACCATTGATGAGTTCCTTAAAGATAAAGGCGCTTGGAGGCCATTGGATCAGCTTCCACCTTCACACAGGAAATAAAACTATAAGAAATTGTATTGTTGTCATCAATTGTAAATTATAGTACATTATGATTTTTTTTAAAAAGAGCAACTGTTGAGTATCTTGCCGGTTTCTTATCAGCAGAACCTGCCTTCCGAACCGGTGGTAAAATCTTTACAAATAGTCAACAGACGTGTCAAAAGTGCTTGTAAACTGCTTGAAATAAACAATTTTCTTTGAATCTGGTATTCATAAATAAGCCACGATTATCATGAAATTATAATGAAAATAATTAGTATCTAATATTATTTTTGAATCACGACCGTTTACTGACTGAGCGACTAATTTGAGTTTCGATAATATGAGTATTTAAAAATAAAAATATTTTTTGGGATTGCTCAAGACGCAAGCAATCTTAAGCAATCCCTTAAAAGGCCTCATTGTCTATTGTCAGACTATGATGACACATTATAAAAGCTGAAAGTTTGTCAGCTCATGCCCCTACTTCAATACAATACAAATAGTATAGTCAGCAATTATGGTGTTTGGACTGTATTTTTTAATATTATCCTCGACATCTCACATTATCTCTTGTCGCCAGTCACTTAGTAAAAATACTTATAAAGAAAGAAGAATATTAGAAAAATACTTATAAAAGCTATAAAGATAATATACTTAAGCTGGTGTTTTAATGAAGGAAATGACAAATGAAATAGACATTGTAAATTTTATTGTAATTAAAGTAGCAACGCTGACGTTTATATAGAATTATATAATCTATGTCCTATTTCCTCCTTCTTCTCAGAAAAATGGCCGATCTGTAATTACGTGTATTAGTAAAGTTACTTTTAATAAGAATTCTCGTTTAATTAATCCACTGCGAACCTAATATTAATAGGATTGTCACGTTACTAGATATCTAACGATTGGGGACATGATTTAGCTTGATATTCCATAGAAAATATAACATGAGGAAGGTGTGTGTACCACAGGCTCCCAATCTACAATAATACACACAATCTTTCGCAATATAAAAGTTAGGTCCGCATTTTTAATTTATGTAGAAGGTCTGAGATAAAACGCGCCTCCACCTGACCCGCGCCAGAACTTTTTCACTTTTAATGAATACTTTATTCGATCGCCGAACTTGCGGAGTTTTCATGATTTTATATTGCGAAGTTTGCTCGCGGCACGAGGATATTGAAAAATTTTGAGAGTGGCTAAACCTAAATTTTAGGTATATTTTTTTAATAATAGTTGATGAAAATGTGCATGTGAAACATAAATTAATAGTTTTTCAGAACACGGACATTCAAACACTCTACTCAATTATACATACATAAATTGGATTAGATATAAACAGATAACAGACATCACTAAAAGCTAACGCAGAATACAAAATACTTTGACAGAATAACCTTTGTTTTGAAGTAAATTATTCAACGCTTTGCTGACGTTATAGTAGACGTATATTTTTTTAGAGAAAGAAAATGCACTTACTTACGTACGTAACCTACGTATAATTGTTTGAAGCGCTCAGCACTTCGTTTGGCATCTCGAATGATTTTGTTCTGAAATTCCAATAGCCGCTCTATGATTTGGGAGTATCCCCAGCGCATTACCTATGCATTGTCTCCCGGCTGTACACGTATTTAATATTGCAGGGGAGGGACATCTGTTTAAAAGTTTTCATTGGATGTTTTGAATAAATTGAATTAGTTTTACTCTTGTTTGAACCTCACATAACTTTATAATAGGAATGAGTTTGCTCACACGGCGCTTCCTCAACCTGAAGTTATAATTATCATTATGGGGTTCATTTTGAAGATGGAAAGTGATAATGCTGTTAAAGATGGGATGTGCTTGCCTAGATAGTACCTATTCACTTTTTACCTTTAATTATGAAGAAAATTATGATTATGATACGCTACGCTACGCTGTGGTACACTACCCTATGCTACGCTGCTCTAGAGTATTTCCTGCAGTTCCAGTAGCTCTTATGTCAGATCCAAATTAGATATTAGACTGTCCAGTCCGTCATCCAAATGATGGTAATGATACGTACCACCATTTCGCTGTTTCGATGAGCTCTCTGGCGCTGTAGTAGTACTGTTTTTCTCAACAGAGAGGTCATGGATTCGATACAGATCGTTTAAGATTTAACATTTTCTAAATTGGCTCAAGTCTCGTCTGGTGGTAGGCATCCGACGCGGTAAGTTACCACATTACCGGCAACGTACCGCCAAGCGATTTATCGTTCCAGTACGATGCTGCTTTGAAACTGACAAAGGTATTGTTCTATTAAACTTATACTTCTTCTAAGTAAACTCACTTCTATTTTAGACTGCATCGTTACTTCAAATCAGGTGAGCTTGCTAAGTAAAAATAACTAGTAGACGCCGCGCGGTTTTACCAGCATGGTTCCCTTTCCCGTAGGAATACGGGGATAATATATAACCCATAGCCTTCCTCGATAAATGGGCTATATAACACTGAAAGATTTTTTTCAAATCGGACCAGTAATTCCTGAGATTAGCGCGTTCAAACAAACAAACTCTTCAGCTTTATAATATTAGTATAGATTTATATATAGAATCCATGTTCTCCATAGTAGCTGTAGCGCTTGTGTCAACGAGACGGCTTATTACCGCGCGAGTGTCGGGCGAAGTGTAAAGTGTAAAGTGATTGCGCCGCAATCAGACACTCGCAATCTGCACCTACCTTTGTTTCATTTCCTGATACTTCTCATATATTTTTTCTAACGGCAAGTCTTTGGCGCGCTCACTATGGATTCAAAGGGAGCAGCTTTTAGAAATTCCTATATCAAACATCTTTTTAATAATTATTAAATACAATCAAAATACCCTGTTGGATTGATTATAGTTGAAATATTTGATAAACAAAAAAGTAACAGAAATCATGTAAGTTTTCCCTTTAATTCATATAATATAAAAGAGGAGATCCGCTTATGAGCAACATTTACCGACATATATTTTAAGCGAGTCGCGAAACTGAAGAGGCAACGAACACAAGGTTATGAAGATGCTGGAATGATGACTCCGCACAGTAAAGCGCAGTCCTCGATAAAGAACCCGATAATATTATGTGGGTAACAGGGAGCGTCTGGACCCTAGGATTCTAGATATGGTATTCTATTATGGTACTAATAATAGACTTGATGTTGGAGGCCAGGTTCACCCTCAGAAATAATACGCCAATGCTGGCAATTCGAAGACCATGGTGTTCGTAGTCCTTACAAAGTCCAATAACGAGTTTTTGGTAATATTTACTATTTAAAGGACATGGCCGAAAAATGACATTGCGTTTACACGTACTTAGCAAGTGTATTTATATAATAAAAATAGAAAGATGAATTAACACATAATTCTTAACCTCTCTGAACTTCTCAGTTTTTATTTAAAAATAAAAAGATTGCAATATGAATTCGTCCATATCCAATGCTTCTGTCCAAAGAATACTCGCGCTAATTTTAAGAATTACTGGTCCGATTTAAAAAATTCTTTCAGTGTTAGATAGCCCATTTATCGAGGAAGGTTATGGCATATATATATAATCCCCGTATTCTTACGGGAACGGGAACCAGGCGGGTGAAACCGCGCGGCGTCAGCTAATAATCAAAATAAAATCCATACCATGCCTAAAGGACTTAGGTGTAGTATCGTGTAAATAACTACATACACATCAATTTTTTATATGTTTATACGTCTGGTTATATAGAGAGCAACCAATTCATGTTATTAATGAAGCACTATAAAACCTTTTAAAAAATAATCTGATTTAAACAAGCTTATAGGTATTTTAGCACTGTAATGCTAAACATGTAACAATTATTTGTATTTAGGCGTAATAGATAATAATAAACGAAGATGTACCTAACTTTTTTTGCCACATAGAGATCTACAGGTAGGTAACGTACTACACCGCTAAATCGCTTGGGGATACGTCTCGTCGTCTCAATAATTAGCCACTACTAACGATAGGTATCTACCACCAGATCAGAACTTCAAGCCTATTTTGTTTGTATATACATTTTAGTGGATATTTTTCTATATTTTTCTCGGTGTACGATTCTAAATAATTCGATAAAAATGTGGCCTACTATTACTTAATCCATGTCAGGTTACCGTAATAATTCTCAACATCTGTATGATATTGTGAATAATTATTTATTTATTAAATAATTATACAATAAATAAATAATTATTCTTACTTATAAATCTTGCAATACCTAGAGCTCGTCATTATTTGGAAGACGAGCCTACGACGGTCAGAGGCCAGCGAGCCAGCGCGGTTCACCATTTTGCAATGCAACATAGTACATAGAAGCGGACGTTTCGCGCGAAATAAACATGACAGGTTTAGGTCTAGTCTGTTGTAATGACAACTTCTGCGAGTTTAATATTTATAGTAATTTAATATACCAATTTTTAGCATCATAAAATACCAAATATCATTTGTGTAAATTGAAATTAGTAACTCATACAAAAATCGGCCATGTCCTTTATTAAAGCGTTCATGCATACACGAGGTTGTTTACAATGCAAAACATGGGCCCAGTCTTATTGTCAGAACTGTGATAGCCCAGTGGATATGACCTCTGCCTCCGATTCCGGGGGGTGTGGATTCGAATCCGGTCCGGGGCATGCACCTCCAACTTTTCAGTTGTGTGCATTTTAAGTAATGAAATATCACGTGTCTCAATCGGTGAAGGAAAACATCGTGAGGAAATCTGCATACCAGAGAATTATCTTAATTCTCTGCGTGTGTGAAGTCTGCCGCATTGGGCCACCGTGGTGGACTATTGGCCTTACCCCTCTCTTTCCGAGAGGAGACTCGAGCTCAGCAGTGAGCCGAATATGGGTTGGTGACGACGACGACGAGTCTTATTGTCAGTGTGAATGATAGGGAAACCCTTTATAAACAATTAGAAAGAGTCCATCTCCACATGGGCGCGCATCCGTTATTAGGTGGTAGGAGCAGCGAGCACGGAGTATGATCGGCGCTCCGAACACTGGATTTCAATAAAGCGTTGGACCTTTTGTTACGTGTGCTCCCAATATTTGAGCTCGGCTCGCCCGCGCGATATTAAAACATTCATTTCAGATCACTCGCTCGTCATTCAGTCGTACCTTGATAAGACAATCTATCGCCTCGCTTCTGCTTCACTAATGACTTGCTGACATCTTAATGTAAACAAACATACATTTCTTTAGATTTACACCAATATTTCATTTAAGGAATTTATAATTACAATTAAGGAATTTATAATTTTTAATTAATTTCGCATTACCGCCTTTCTTATTTCTGACACATCGATTGGTGTAATCGACTTTAGTACTAAGGGTGATTGTTGCAGAACAAATAGAACATCCGGGGAAGTACTACTACCATATTTTCTGTAAGTACTTTTACACGTTTAAAATAATCATCATTACTCTATGTCCATTCAAAATTTATATTGGACATAGAGTAAATAACTTATTAAAAAAACCAAGCTAAGTAATTATTTCGGGGGCGACTATCTAAATAGTGCTTCAGTGGAAAATCGATTTCAAAACAAACATTCGTATGCAGACGCGTAGACAATCTATAAAAGAATTTGATTTTGACAACTCCATAAAAATTTGTATATAGAAATGAAAATCCTTCAGGATTTTCTGAAGAATGCTTGTTCAGATAATCTCACGTACACCTCAAAAGGTGGGATTACAGCCGAGTGAATCGAGGATAGATCCAGACATTGATGGATTTACCTTCAGACGTGGATTGTGTTGAATCCAATGCATCTACCAAATAACTTCGCTATACAAACAAAAATGAACTTTATTAGACACATACAAAGTTTATGTTCCCGTGTAAAGTCGTTTTCGGTAGGCTAGAATGATTGATAATAAGGATTTATAGCATTTTTAAAATTGAAAGCTTTCTACAAAACATAAGATTGTCTTGATGATCTAAAATAGTCAAGAATTTTCACTAAAGAAATTCGCAAAACTTTATACTATGTGGCCTAATAAACAATAAGGTAAATACTTTATAATCTTAGATTTAAGAAATCTATGTCTATAAGTAAATATTGCTATTTTTAATTAACTTTTAAAAACGAGAATCTGTTTTCGATCCTAACTGGATCAACTGGTAGGTACTAGGTAGTTAATCCAGTATAGTTAGCCTACACGGATTCAGATCCTGGTTCCAGCTTTGTTTTTCACCAATTGTAACAGTTGGCAATATAACCTACCGCACTGTTATCTCGGAAAGTGTATTAAGTCCCGATTCCGTTCATTGAAATTAATAATCTGATCTCAGAGTACATAAAACACCAGAAGCCAGGTTCAGACGTCATTATAAAGCACGCATTGTGTTGCACCTTTGTAGCACGTCATAGTCATTATTCATTATTCCTTGTATTTATTTTCTCTTTTTGGATTGGTTGTCTGGAAGAGATCGCTCATTAGCGATAATAGCGCCAATTGTACATTAGTTTTTAAGTTAATTTCTTGCTTGTTATTATTCTTTTTGGTGTTCAATAAAGTATATTTCACTTCATTCATTCATTTCATTCATTCATTTCATTTCACGTTACACAACACGGCATACACAGATTGACTTATCGCTTGTTCGTAAAATTACACCAAAAAAGAGTAGTTACAACGGCTTCATTCCTATGCTCGATCACACCTTCTAGAGTTTTCTGTATTCTGAGAATCTGATTGTGATATTTACACTCTAATATTATCACCTTACGCCCGTTAACCACCATTAGAATAGCTTCAAATTTCGTGCTTCTAGAAGCAGAGGTGTAGGCCATGGCTATTAAAAACAGAATAAGAAGAAGAGTTACTTAGAGATAATGAACCTAGGCCCTCGTAGTTAAAAACTACGCCACATAGATAAAAAAAAATCGTAAACATTGGCACATAAATAATGTATAGGTATGTGAGGGTAGAAGCCCCAAAGTGCATGAAAGCTAATTTAGCATAAGCTGTGATGGGCTTACAACGAAATCCCTTAAATTGGCCGCGCGGCTCACCTGGACGCTCATCCGACTAATGAACAAAAAGCGTCCACTGACGTCCACGCAAACATCCGCGTACATTTGTAATGCGTGGTTATTTCGTTTTATATTTACGAGTTATACCTACAAGCAGCAGTGGCGTGCACAAGGTTTTTAACTAGGGTAAGCACTTTAGGTAAAATTGTACCTACAGAATGGAAAATGCCTCCTCCAATACTGGTTCCTAATGAATCCTCATGGTATGCATTGCGTTTATGCAATACAATTCCAGATTACTAGAACCAACATTACATGTTTTTTTTTATTCTTTACAAGTTAGCTCCTGACTACAATCGCACCTGATGGTAAGTGATGATGCAATCTAAGATAGAAGCGGGCTAATTTGTTAGGAGGAGGATGAAAATCCACACCCACGGCATCGTATCGGAAAGCTAAATTGCTTGCGTCTTTGCCGGTAGGGTGGTAACTAGCCACGGCGGAAGCCTCCCACCAGCCAGACCTAGACCAATTAAAAAAAACTCAATCGTCCCAGCCGGAGATCGAACCCAGGACCTCCGTCTTGTAAATCTACCTTGCATACCACTGCGCCACGGAGGCCGTTAAAAATATGTGCTCGAGAGCGTCGAAAAGAGGGCCGAGAGAGGCAGCTAATACAAAGAATGTAGCCAGTCTTAAAAACTTTTAATTAGCTTGCATTTTCAATCTTACACGTTTATACTCCTCCATTTTTGTTGAATTCATTTGATGATGAAAATGAAAGTTTCGTAAATTCAAGCGGTAGACAAAGTAGAAATATTGTATTTAACGCTATTATTATGGTACCTAATACGAATTAAAATATAGAAGTGCATCATCCGTATTTTTATTTTGACTCTTTATCCAGTGTGCTTCTAACCGAAGTCGGCAACTTTTTTACTTTTTTCGAAGGTACTTATTAGACAATTTTATTAAAACAAAATGAAACATACTGTATTTTAAACAAGAAATACAATATTTTTGTTTTTCTCATCTTACGTAATATTAACTCACCTGGAACTTGGGTTACCTTAGTATGTGCTGTTATTCCATTCTATAAGCTATCTCTTCGCTAAATTTCACAGAGATCCGTTTAGCCTTACAAGAGTTATGAATAGTGTAAACTAGTTAGACATCATTTATACTCTCCAAGGTACGAGGGAGTTTGGTATTCTGTAATTAGTAATTATTCAAATTCGGTAAGGGGTGGTCACAATCAAAGCCTACAGTGCCTGACCTTTTTTTTACTAAAGACACTAGCGAGGTGAAATGGTATGTATATATATCGGACTCATATAAAAAACCGAAGAGAACCTCCGCTAGTCAATGTATAAGAAAATAAATAACATATTATCCTTCATTTTTTACGTGTTTCCCAAAATCAGTCACACCCGATACGAATAGTAATTCGTCTACCAACTGTTTGCGATTCACGCAGCGCAATAATTCACTAATTGCCGGCGCCGCGGCCGGCGGTCAAATATGGAGTTTATTTCTCTTACAAATCCCTCTATACATTTTTATTGGACCCTCACCTTCCGCGGCCCGACGTGAGAGGACTTTTTATACTAAGGCGGAAGCTACACTGGCCGTTTTATTTTAACCCAAGCAAAAAGTTATGTCTACCCGAGAACACGGTACTAAGCCTTTCAAGTTAATCGTACAAATTATTCCATATCGATTTATATGTTAGGTCAGATGAAATGTCCAAAAAAAATAGACCATAATATTTATAGAAGCCATAGTTATCTTGGATTTTTTTCCCCTCCAACAAACTTTGCTAGTAGGAGGCACTATAATAGTCCAGCGTACTGAGTACATCATAATAGTCGCGTAACACGCTTTAGTCGTAAAGGTACTCGTATTGAAGCTTTTCACCAAGAAAGTACTAGTACAAATGATCATCATCATCATCATCATTAACAGCCGATGGACGTCCTCTGCTGGACCTAGGCCTCTTACATGGACTTCCAAACAAAACGGTCTCGAGCCGCGAGCATCCAGCTGCTTCCTACAACCCGCTTGATGTCCTCGGTCCACCTAGTGGGCGAATTGCACCTTGGGACCCCAACGTCCATCGGCTTTTCGAACTATGTGGCCTGCCCATTGCCACTTCAGCTTCGCTATAAACGATATTTAAATTATTTTTATAACAGAGTTTGAAGAAACAAGACTTATAAGTATCGTAGTCTCTAAACGGCAGCGTTTCCCCGCTCAGTGCAGCCGCGGCCTACGATTACGATTTGTTGTGTTTCCGCGAGCGACGTGTCCGCCGCCGACCGTCCGACGCAGGTGGAATCACTGTTACGCACTATTTCATCGATGCCGGCTATTTATTGTGTTAGGCTGTGTTCATACTGACCGATATTCTGCAGGTATTACAGTTCTTAAAATAAATATTTTAATAAATATTTTGAGAGACAAAATTAGATCAATTTCAATTAGCCCGTGAGTGTGTGTGTGAGATCTTACGTGTTTTTTTAAGTGACGATGGCTAAGATATTAGCAGCCTTATGGTATGTTTTTCTTTTAGGTTGATAGCTAGCCACGGCGGAGTCTTTTTTTTTATTCTCTACAAGTTAGCCCTTGAGTACAATCTCACCTGATGGTAAGTAATGATGCATTCTAAGATGGAAGGGGGCTAACTTGTTAAGAGTAGGATGAAATCCACACTCCTTTCGGTTTCAACACGACGTCTTTGTCGGTAGAGTGGTAACTAGCCACCAGCCAGACCTGGACCAATTAAGAAAATCTCAACCGTCCCAGCCGGGGATCGAACTTAGGACCTCCGCCTTGTAATTCCACCACGCATACTATTGCGCCACGGAGGCCGTCAGACCACCCTAGACGATTTTGAAAACATAAAATCCTATATTGACCTGACCTGAGATTCAAACCTCGGACCTCTGTCATAAACCACAGCTTTACCAACTGCACCAGAAATATTCATCCAATATTTATCGTATTTTTAAGATGGTAGGGAAGCCGCAGGTAAAAATTTTGTCCGGTTTAAAAAGTCTCTTAGCTGTCTTACAAGGAGAATATCAAATGAAAGGTAACTTTGCACTTTTCCAACTTTAAGCTGAGGGGAGGTAATAACTGGAATGAGATAGTTGTAATTAAAATTTTATCCTTTGACATCCGTTCGTGCCACACCTCCCTACATTTATCACGTCTAGATTTGATGGAGATAAATCTACCTTTTCTATTAACTTTGAGTAGTTTAAGATGACTTTAGTTTCACCATGGTCGCGATTTGAGAGTTTCATCACACCATCCTATAGCCACATGGGCTTTTTGCAGGAATTCTCAAATACAATAGTCCTACGCCGCCTACATTCTATGACTTCCTGTTCTAGGTTCTAGTTCCTGTAATATCTTTATTTGTGTACTTCATTAGAAGTTATATTATATATATTAGGTTATGGAACAACATAGAGGCTACTTTTAGTCCAAAGAAATTTATGGTTCCCGCTGGATTTGTAAACCTGTATTTCACGTGGACGAAGTCTCGAGCGTCTGCTAGTCTGCATTTATAAAAGTGACGTCACCGGGATTTTCTCAGTTGTTCCTTGTATGAAACTTTTCTTATTATTTAAAAATGCATATTTTTCAGAGTTGTATTGTATTTATTATAAAAAAAAATTATCGTTTTTTCATGAAAAAAAAATTTTATTTGGTGCACGAAAATTATTTAACATATTAAAGAAATATGCAACATTTTTATTATTCTCACTTTTCAGGCATTATAAACGACTTTTTTTATTTTAAATCCATTTCAGAGTAAGTAGTTTTAGTTTACTAGCCCAAGGTGATCCGAATCCCGTACCTATATATCCCAGATTGGCTTACCTTATCAGAAACTTAAAGTCATATCTCCCAGCAACACCGCGCGGTCACCTCGGGTCAAGTAAAGTTGAAACGTTTCCAACTTTCGCGACTCCTGCAAAGATACATCAAAGTTTTTAGTTTCCATTACCTACTTCTGTATAAACTTCGTTGGAGCGTATTGGATTGCTTAGATAAAGTGAACGCGTCAACCTTTATACCTAGTCAATGAATTCAAAACAATTCGATTATATTTATTCGCAAAGAATTTCCGAATTAACTAATAAAAATATCAAATTGTCTACTTGATAAATTAAGAGCTTTTTACTAAATGAATACTAGAAATGTTATATGTATTTTTAATTTGCCTATTCCGATAAATCTCTAAATTTAAAAGTACCTAAGGAGCTGTTTTGACTTTCACTAACAGATCCAGCATGTTATTTAGAAAATAAAAGAGTAAGCTAAAGATTTACATCTATTTTATTTACCTGGTGCCACAATTAATTTACACATCTCGTGATGAACACGAGATAGAATTTACAGTAACTTTCAGTGCGAAGTCTTTCGCTTCGTAGACTAAATAAAACATAAAGAAACTCTGTGACATCAGATTGCAAATTGTTTAGTTCACCTGTCTACATAGATTTGCCGTGGCAAACCAAAATATTAAACCAGCATTTTAAGACGCCAGCATGGCATAACCAGTGGTCACAAACCTTCAACAAAAGTTTCAAAAAATGCACTATTTTGGCACGGCATCGCAAAACGTTTAGCCCACCTGCCCGCATTGTTTGGCCGGGGTAAACGAATCAAACGAATAAAAAAATGACCGCGACCAATCAATCGGGGGGAATAAGAAAAAATGATGGCATTCGCCTCACGTGCAGGGGGAAAAAATTGGTGGTCCTTTTATTGGTCTTTTTATTCCGTGTGTATTTGCGAAATTACGGGACGCCAGATTTGTGCCTTTTGGTGACCGCTGCGGTTTTTTTTTGTTTTTTTTTTCGCAACGCTAATATTCACGTGGGTTTTATTAACTGTGGATTATGCATTCTGGTTTTTTACAGGACAGTTGTGACTGTGAGAGACCATTTTGTTTTTTTCCGTTAGAAGAACAGTGTATGCGTGTTTTGTAAAGTTGATTTTTACTCTTAAATATTTATTTTTAAAATTATTAAAAATGCCTTTAAAATACAAAATATAAGACAAAATCCCTATCGTTGAGGGGCTTTTGATTTCCCAAGCAAACGGTGGTGAGGGGTCTATAAGGAGGAACCTCCTCGCTGTTTCAAGGATCACAGCCCTCTGTATCCGACCTTGATCGAATAGTCCAGCGAAAGCATTTGAAGGTATTGGTCGAAGCTTTTTGCTATAAGACCGTTGACTGAATCGACTAACGGTTGACTCAACATGGCGGTAATCTCATGAGCGAGGTCCAAGTACTTTGATAATTTTATTATTATTTGTTACTTTAACGTGTCATAACAAGTATGTCAACTCCACGAGTTCAAGCAACTTTCTGTTATCAATAATCTCAACACAGTCCAAAGACAACAAACCATAAGATAATACTTATAATACAATCTGTATCCAATATTGCTAATACAAATAAAACAATACTTTCTTAATACAAATGTTGTTCATGCCCTCAACTAAACCCTCCCCTGCGTATAGTTCAAAAGTGCCCACCTAATTTATTTCATCCCCCGTGGAAAATATAAGCAAGCGACACTGTAACTCAGGTGTTCGTGCCCCGACTACGCGTGTAGTTTATTTGTCGTCTCCTTGCGTTCCTTGAATAAAAGTTTCATTAAAAACAAAATATTTTACTTGAGCTCCGAATAAAAGGCTATTTTAATGAATAAAACGAGTATGTTTTTATTTAATTTCATGCACCGTAAATTATTATATTTCGCTTCTGTCAAGTTACTGTTATAATTTAAAAAATGTTTTATATACGTTCTATCAAGACGTGGTTAGAAACAACTTACTTCGTTACATGCTTATAATACATGATTTTTAATTTAACAAATTTAATATCGAGTTTTGTAGAAGACAATAAAGAGTTTTCTTTTGAATTTAAACAATTTTAAAATGCGCCGAGTTTCATTAAGGTGGCAGACATTGGAATTTTTGTAAAGACGAAATATTTTAAAATAAAACAAATACAGAAGGCTTATTAACCTCGTAATATACAATAGAATCATTGATTTTTTTTAAATACTTCTTATCAAAACCCTTTTACCCTAGTATCCAAATGTACCAAAATGGATTCTACATAAAGTTAAACATTGGTAAGTGATTTTCAACTTTAAACTATATTAAAGAACACTCAACGCCAATGGACCTGAAAATTATCAAACTACCTTCAAAGGGTTGGCCGTAAATTCGGTTCAGGTGCTCGCAAAGTTTTATCAGATGGAGTTATTGAATCCCTAATCCCCTTTTATTACTTTCCGCAATGAAGAGGGGTAATTGTTCTCGATCGAACGGGAACAAGGGTAATAGGGTATTAATTTCTTTCTAGCTTTCCGTTTTGCCCGGGGGTGGTTTAGGCCATGTTTGAATAACGTGTGGGTTAATGTTCATGTAATATGTAAAACGATTTGATTATATAAAGACGTGTTTATGATCGCACTCCTCCGAAACGGCTTGACCGATTTCAATGTATTTTGTTTAAATGTAATATATTGGTATGTCGTAAACTAGTTGGTCAAAATCAAAAACAACAGCTCTGTCAACGCGGAAATAAAAAGTATTACAATCATTCTAATTATAAGATGATGCAATTTAGATTATGTACCATCATCAAATGATTTTTTTGTGAACAGCTAATTTAAAAAAGTAAAGCAGTTACAACTCCTACCTATCTAAGCGATAGGTTTTCCTAAAATAGACAGCATGTAGACGGCATGCCTTACTAATAAAAAAGAAGATACATACAAACACGAAATAAACATGACTGTCTTTGTGTATTTGCTGGAAAACATTAACGAGTTACACGACGGACAGCGTTTCTAATTAACAAACCTCGAACACTTTCCACGACAAGTGAAAAAAACCGCCCCTAACGAGTTTGCTGCAGTGAGATTGTAAGTCCACGCGATTAGGAAATTTTCAGAAGGTTTTCTAAAGCCAACATTCTACATTAACTGTATTTTGTAATATATGCTCCAATGGTTTCTCACATACCCATACTATACAAATATACATACATAGTATTATTTAAACGAAATATGTATATTATACGCCAAATATACATAATTGTTCAGAGCTAACAGCTTATAGACTATGAGAGATATCCAGATATAACTCATTTTAGGGAACTTGAAAACTCCTACCACGTGTAAGTACCAACAGCGAAGATTTCATACAAGCCGATTCCCGCCGGGTTACCGTTAAAGTCCATGCATATTCATTGTTGTACCTACTGTATCTAGATATTATTTTAATTTCCTTTTCTTTGGGATGGCTTACCTTGATCAAAATTCCATTCTTCGCCACTGGACTAAATACCTACGGTAGCCAATTAAGGCAAACTCCATAATTAACTCCATGATTGGCCATAATGATAATGGGACTACTCTAGAAGTATGCCTTTTCAAACAAAAAAATATTTTTAAAATCTATTTACAACTGACGAAAATATCGAAGAACATAAAAAAATATGACACATACAGTCAAACATTGAACCTCCTTTTAGGAAGTCGGTTAACTAAGCAACACTTAAACATTGCACCATTATGTGGTCAACACAATCGCGCTCCGTAAGCCGTAAGCAAAACGTAAATCCCAACTATTTATTCAAACGAAACATCGCAATACGCCCGTCTCCTGGCGGCACCAAAAAAGCCATTATTGTCGGAACGATCGCTCAGCGGATCGGCCGTAGCTCGTAGCAGTCGGCAGTCGGCAGTCGGCACCACCATTTGTCTCTCACCACCTTTAAAAGCTATTCGCAGCCATTTTTCTTTTTAAAAACCTTCGGACGCTTCCTTCTCGTTTTTCAATCGCTCTTGCCCGGATCGCGATAAATGCTTTTGTTTGAGTCTATGGATGTATCGCTTAGAGCTGATTTTACCTCTTTCAATACGTCGCTCTACGAAACATTTGTACAACACTATAAAGTATTCATGCTTTTTTTTTATTCTTTACAAGTTAGCCCTTGACTACAATCTCACCTGATGGTAAGTGATGATGCAGTCTAAGATGGAAGCTTGCTAACTTGTTAGGAGGAGGATGAAAATTTACACCTCTTTATGCATTAATCTGGATTCCTAAAAATGTATGTAATAAAAATGAAAGCCTTGGAATATCTTATCAAAAACGCTTATAACCATACTAATATTTTATAGGCGAAAGTTTGTGTGTAAGTATGTATGTTTGTTCCTGCTTTGCACTGCGGTTAATAAAGCGATTTGAGGGAAATTTGGAATGGAAATTGATTTTTTCTGTATTCACACATAGGCTTCTTTTCTTTCATCCTGGATTTTTTTTCCAACGGAACGCTAAATCGCTTGGCGGTACTTCTTTGTTGGTAAGGTGGTAACTAGCCACGGCTAAAGCCTCCCACCAGCCAGACCTGGACCAATTAAGAAAATCTCGATCTGCCCAGCCGGGGATCGAACCCAGGACCTCCATTTTGTAAATCCACCGCGCATACCACTGCGCCACGGAGGCCGTCAAAATCAAACAAAAGCCAACCGATTGTTGCTACATTATACGCGTAGCTTGATGTATGTTGCAACATACATTAAGCTACGCGCCTATCACTTTGAGGGTGCTGCATATTAATTAATTAATTGATCTTTATAATTTATACATCACAAATCAAAGAAAATGTTAAAACATCTCTATATAGATAGTCGTCAAAACAAAACGCTGAGCACAGGTCAGACAGGTGGATGGATGTCTCGATCCGCGCTCATCGCTTCGAGTGCTGGAGTTCATTATACGTTGTGACTATGCTAATAGTCGTGGTCAGAAAAAGTTAAAGGTCTACTTAGGAGTATTTCCAATAACTCTAGGGTTATATTCTCTAAGGAAAATTAATTAAAAATGTCTAACGATTATGTGTTCTAAAATGAATAGTTTCGGATTAAAAAATATTTCTTTTGTAAATAGATCTTAAATTGTGTCCCTTATATCGCATCCTTATGACCTAGCCAAACTTCTTCAATGATAAATACCATGAAGTAGCTTACTAGTGGAGTGCGAGCTGCCATATTGACAGTCTTACCACTACGATTGCGAATTTTAAAATGCAAGGATAGATAAAGGCGTGTGTTATATGGATAGTCGGAATTATTTTGTATCAAAATATAAAAAGATTCTTTTTTCATTAAAAAAAATAGTTATGCAGTTCAGCTCCTGTAAGTGGACTAGTCAACACCTTGAAGTTATGGGAAAAACTTCCGAGCATCCTGTATAACTGTTATATAATTATATTATTTACAAAAGTGATATATAAATCGATTTTATAAATCAATGTTACATTAGTAAGTACCTATAATTACTCGTACTATTCCAAGTATAGTTTAATTATTTAAATATAAAACCTTAATCTATACACCAACGGGCAAGTTCCGGTGTCGCTCCGGAGTCGGCCCGGCCCGTCAGCCGTCTATCAGCGCCGCTTAGCCGTTAATTGAATAGTCCAAGTCGCATTTATCGCGTCCATCGATAACCCGGCTCTCCCCGTCCGCCTGTTTATCACCATTAGCTTTTTAATGCGGACGATTTTGAAGCTGCACTTTTAACTTATTTTTATTATCGCATAGACTTTAAATCACTTCGTTTTTGCGATTTACTAAATAAAACTGCCAATGTGTGTCCAATGGTTAGCCTATGTAGCTTCTGGGTTCATGAGGTTATGGGTTTGAGTCCTGAGCCGGAATAATGATTTTTTCTTTTGTCAAAGTAATTTGCATTAAAATTTCTACGACCGAAGTGATTGATGTAACGATCCCGTGCCTGGGAGAGTGATTGTTAAGAAGTTAAACATAATCCTATTTATATATTTTTTAACCACTCATCTGTGGGCTCAGTAAAGAAAAAGTTTAATTTCTTTTATTGTGTAGTAGATAATAGATAGAAATATTGGATAATATGAAAGAATCTTAAAAAGAGCAAATAACATTTCAATAACAACTAACATATTATATTGTTTCACTTCAATAAAAAATAATTTATTTTAGTTACGAATTTTCAAACGTTAAAATATCGCATTGCGATCGTCAAAAACAAAAGAAACGGCCAAAACATTCAAATATTAATTCCCACACTCATAAATTACCCCCCTCAGCGCTGCAGCGCTCACTTCATCTGCGTGCAGCGATCGCGGATCAATCACCGGACGCAGAGGCCGCTGCAATAAATTTAAAGCGCTCGCGGCCCATTTTCCAACAGTTTTCACCTCTTTCCCTGACGCAGACGATTTGTCGCTTCCGACAGACCTGTTATATGGAATTGATCTACCTTCTGTTGGTGAATAATTTCAATTGTTCGAGAGGTCAACGTTCATTTCGATTCTGACAAATTATATACTCATGTTTATGTCTAAAAACTGATGAGGACAAGATTTATTTTTAAACGCTAAAAGCAGAAACGGCTTGCTAATAAAATATTTGGTGCAAGTTCACAATTATTAAAAATTCGTTTGTTTCAAGTAGGCTTAAACTAAGAAACGTTAAGTTTGTCTATTTCTAGTAATTACACACCGCCGGTTTAAGCCTGCAAAAACTCAATTATTGTTGCTAATTGATTTAAAATTAAGACCAGTTATATACTATTTTAATAAATTACATTGATTCCAGACTAATATAAAGTTATACGTTTTATCATTCATTGGAGTTTTAGATTTTATCAAAGAATTACCTAGGTCTTCACTACCTACGTAGTTCATATGCCTTACTTAAATAGATCGCTGCCTCATACAATTTGAACTAAAACTGCATCTTGATCTAGTGCCTAGTGGGAGTTTACAATATTTTCATACTATTACTATCGCGTTAACGTTAACGTGAATTTATATGGAATTGAAACAGTTGTGCAGTAGTGTCACTAGATGGGGCTGTTTTAATTCCTTAGAAATTCGCGTTTATGTTAACGCGATAGTAACAGTATCAAATTGCCACTAGGCCCTCAGAAGTAGCCGTAGTTGATCGTAGGATGGTTCGTACATTAGATCCGAATTTCACTTTTAGAATCCGACATTATCTCGTCGTACCCTGAAAACACACAGGTATGCCTCTCTGACTGAGAGTTACATATTTGTTCGTTTTGCCGTGGAAACCCCTGCCTGACCTTTAGTGAAAAAAAATCTCCAAATAATTTCACCGCGGCTAGTTGCCTCTGCTGATGACAGAAGGGCTGGCTCATTCTCTGCGCAAAGGATTTCTATAGTTATTAGGATAAGTTAGCCTAAATTTATTTCTCATTAAAAAAAGAAAACACATAAATATACTAAATTGTAAGTCAATAAATATCCCCGTCAGCGTTATTGCAGCGCTGACTCCAGCGCTGGCAGCGCTTGAGGATCAATCACCCGCACGTTCAGAGGCCGATGCAATAAATTTAAATCCCTTTCAGCCCATTTTCCAGCTGTTTTCACCTTTTCGCGCTCAATGCCGACGATTTGTCGACATCGGTGGAATATATTACCTTTTATCGACCCAATATCATCGTCATCATGTGCCTAAGTTTAATGGCTCAATACATGCCTTTTTCCTTATAGGAGCTTAGGCTGCTTCTATGTGGATTGGCGGGCTTAGAGTTTCAGTTTTTGTACCTAAATAAAAATTAATTTATACTTTTATATTTTTATGCAAGCCCGCGGTTTCACCCACCTAGTTTCTGTCCCCGTGTGAATACAGGGATAAAATATAGTCTGTGACACTCACAAACAACGTAGCTTTCTAGTTGAAAAGAATTTTTAAAATCGGCTCAGTTTTGCTCTGTTACAGGCGATAGTTTTAAACGTAACATCAAACAAGCTTACGGTAACTATAAAATAAACATTTTTTCTATTAACAACAACTCCAGTAAACATTTTTCATCGTCACGTCACGCCGTTGTCACGCTTTGATAACCGTTAAGAAAACAAGGCTAATAAAAATTCATAAGGCAGTCATTTTTCAACGGCGCCGGGACCATTAGCACGGCCCGCACTAACGGAGACCGGTGTAAACACGTCACCTGTCACGCGTCACGGCGTCACGTGACGTGACGTGACATAGCAACTTTTATCCGAGAGTTGATAATGTCACAAAATATGGAGGCGGCAAATCCTTGGCATACTTTAAAAGTTCAATTAGAGGAAACACTTCGGTTCATAATTTTTAAGTATTTGACTTTGATGATCAAAATTTATTTTTAAAAAAATTTAGCTAGCTACTACAAGTTGGTGTCATACAATTTTTTGGTCCCAGAACCATAATGGTGATTGTATAGTGATATTGCCTACTTTTCTGGTACGGATGGATTGATTTTTTATTATTGTGTGTGTTTTTATTATTTTTATTAGTTATCAGTTTTAATGGAACTGTTATAAAGTAGGTAACACTAAAAGGTTTTCAGTAATAATTATAAAATATAAAACATTTTTTGTATTGGAATAAGGGCACTGTTTTTGTATTCAGACTTCCGAAACCCTAAAATTATATGCTAAAATATTCTCCAAACACATATCTAGTATCTATATAATATTATACATGGCTAAATTCAATAAAACTTGGTATTGAGATAAAGTGACCCTTGGAGCAGAAGGGTATATATAGGGTAAATTTTTCCGGAATAATCCATTATTAGATTAAAATACGGATTTTACGCGAACGAAGCAGGCGTCCGCTAGCAAAAATATACAAGTGAAAGTACCTTATCCTTTCTTATAGCATCGTTGGTGACGTCGAAGTATGAAAAATGAATGGGCGTTAGAACATTGACACACAGTAGGTTGCTATCGACGGGGGATTCGAAAATAATCATCGTGAACATGTATACAGAATGCTAGTGTATACAGACTTCTAGTCTATATAGAGTATCCTAGTGTACTTTTTTTTTTATTCTTTACAAGTTAGCCCTTGACTACAATCTCACCTGATGGTAAGTGATGATGCAGTCTAAGATGGAAGCGGGCTAACTTGTTAAGAGGAGGATAAAAATCCACACCCCCTTTCGGTTTCTACAAGACATCGTACCGGAACGCTAAATCGCTTGGCGGTACGTCTTTGTCGGTAGGGTGGTAACTAGCCACAGCCGAAGCCTCCCACCAGCCAGACCTGGACCAATTAAGAAAATCTCAATTGGCCCAGCCGGGGATCGAACCCAGGACCTCCGTTTAGTAAATTCATTTTTGTATTATAGCTTAAGCACAATAATTAAAATTAAATTGATTTTATGTATGCCTAGTAATAAGTATGGTAATAAAGATTATTTATTATTATTATTATTATTATTATTAAATTCACCGCGCATACCACTGCGCCACGGAGGCCGTCAAAATAGTGTATACAGGATTCTAGTCTTTACAGAGTGCTAGTGTATAAAAATTCTTACTTTGGCTTCGAGACACAAATCACAATGATGTCATCACCTTTTTTTACCACTGGTAAGCCTCATACTGGGCCAGCGTGGTGGGTTAAGCTCCAATACTATAGAAGGAAGTAGACTCAAAAAAAATGTGTAAAGAAACTTTTTTCTTGTAATTTATTCCATTACTAATAGACGCCCACGACTTTGTCGGTATGAAATTCAGTTTTTCCATCCCGCGAGAACCATATATTTTCCCAGGATAAAAAGTAACCTATTATATTGCGTATTCTTCTCCGTCTTCTTATATCTTCGCTTCTACGTCTTCCAGACTCATTAAAATCAGTTCAGCCGTTCCAACGATTAACCTAGACCAACAGACAGACACACATACAGACAGACAAAATAAAAAAAAAGATTGTGTTTTAGTATCGTATCTATAAGCACTAGAGAAAACAGTTATTTTAAAATCACACACAGATACTTCAATTTTATTTGTTCTGATATTACTATGTTTTCTTATAACTTGCAATAATAATAATCGAAGTCAACGAAGTGTGTGTTAATAAAAAACAAATGATCTAACATTAGATTACTGACCGGTCATTGACCCACTATAGATAGCTGACGCGTGTTCTGTGAACGTCAGAAGATTCCACTTTCACGCAATTATCATCTTCCGTACCAATGATTTTGAGTACATATTCCTATGTATTTATCTAAAGTTTATATGCTAAAGGTTAGTTTTGTAATTTTAGTATCAGCATCGGTGGTTCAGTGGTAGAATGCTCGCCTGCCACGCGGGCGGCCCGGGTTCGATTCCCGGCCGATGCATCTTAATTTTTTGGTTTTTAAATTGTATTTTCTTTTCGTTTCTTTGAGGCAAATTATCTTTATTTTTAATTATATCAAGGTCCAGGATTCGTGGAACATTTTTACAACTGTTTACTTTCAAGCTAATTTTCTTGAGTAGCTTCATCTTGATGAGACGCTTAACTTTTTTGTTTACGAAAATTATTGATTCTGGTAGCTAACTGGGTTACTAACTGGTTAAAAATTTCTGAGCGTCGGAACGAGATGATGTACCAAAAAAAAACATCTGGTTTAGTAACAACTTTTAGTAAACTCCCTTTCTCCCAAGTTGAATTAAATGTTGTTACTAACCAGTTGATTTGTTTTTACTGTTGCTTAATTAATAGTTAGACCACTTAAAAATGAAAAATAGTAACAAAGGCTCCTGTTCTAGAATTTTAGAATTTAAAAGGCTCCTGGTATAGTATTCTGGTATTCCCTCGGGAATGGGCACACGGTTCAAAAAGTAGGGGTCTGCTAGTTTTGAGTATATTTTAGAAAAAATCGCAATCCGAATCCGTATAGCCTAAACACAGTAGGTACTAACGACGATATTATACATAACGCACAAACATTTTTTTTAATTCAGATAAACTCTCGTTTGACCATGTTCTCACCTGATGGTAAGTATAATATGATCTAAGTTGGGAATTAGGGTAGACACCCCGCGATTTTACCCGCTTAACCCCATTTCCGTGAGAATATGGGGATTAAATATAGCATGTGACACTCACAATTAACGTGGCTTGCTAAAAGTAAAAGAATTTTCAAAATCAATTCAGTGAATCTTACATACTTTACTTCTTTACTTTTAGTATACCTTATTACGTTTGTGATAGGTGTTGATAATGCTTCGTATACGTTAAGTGACAGTAGTCATTATCAACCCATATTCGGATCACTGCTGAGCTAGAGTCTCCTCTCAAAATGAGAGTGGTTAGGCCATTAGTCCACCACGCTGGCCCAATAGCAGACTTCACATACGCAGAGAATTGAGAAAATTCTCCGGTATGCAGGTTTCCTCACGATGTTTTTCTTCACCGTTTGAGACACGTGTTATTTAATTTCTTAAAATGCACACAACTGAAAAGTTGGTGGTGCATACTCCGGACGGAATTCGAACCCACACCTTCCGGAAGCGGAGGCAGAGGTAATTTCCACTAGACTATCACGGCTCTCAAGTTACAGCAGTGCACAGTAGTAATCAAGAAGTTTATGCCCCAGGTTAACGAGAACTATAAACGTGTAGCAATCCGCCAGAGGGCCCCGCGGGAGCGCTTCACCACTCGGGTACTCGGGTAACGACCTTGCAGTACTACTGACCTTTTTGTTGGTTCCTTATGTGGCACACGATGTTTTGAGACATTACAACAGTTTAAGGGATTTCGTAAACAAAAGACAAAAGAGAAACTTCACTAAATTAAACCTTAACTTTTTAAAAGTTACAAACAACATTCTAGCTGAGTCGGATCCATTTTATTGGCACAACACATTTAATTCTATAAATAATAGTTTTAAGTATCAAGACGTGTATTTAACAAATAAAGTATTACCTATTCTATTCTATTCTTAAATTAAAAAGTTAATTTTATTTTCTACTTGTTAAAGTGCAATTTTGATATTATTTTTGTTCTAAAACTGATTTTACGTCTACCGTAAATTATACACCATGATAGATTATCGTAGGTCAATATGGTAATCTATCGTGGTGTACACGGATACGGTGACGATGTACGGATCTGAGACTTGGTCGTGTTCTCTGGGCTTTATTAGAAGGCTCAAAGTCACTTGGATGGATTGGATGGAGCGAGCTATGCTTAGAGTTTCTCTATGTGATCGAATCAGGAATGAGGAGATCCGCAGACGAACCAAAGTCACTGACACTCAGCGAGTTGCGAAGCTGAAGTGGCAATGGGCAGGCCACATAGTTCAAAGAGCCGATGGACGTTGGGGTCCCTAGGTGCTAGAATAGCGACCACGCACCGGAAAGCGCAGTGTTAGTCGACCCCTCACTAGGTGGACCGAGGATATCAAGCGGGTTGCAGGAAGCCGCTGGATGCTGGCGGCTTGAGACGGTTGTGCTTGGAGGTCCATGCAAGAGGTATATGTCCAGCAGTGGAGGTCTATTGGCTGATGAGATTACTGAGTTGAGTACCTTGATTAGACTAAGATTTTTCAAAGTTCGATTCTCAACCATAATCGTACCCACCCCAAACGCAAGCCATTTGCTTAGTTATAGGGAAAAGAAAATATTCTGTTTACGGAGACATTCATGTCTTGTATTTTAACCGACTTGCAAAAAGACGGAGATTCTTTGTTCGCTCTGTATGTTTATTTAATCTATTAGCCTATAATTGATTGTTTAATTATTGGATTAGTTTTATTTATTGTAAAAGTTGTTCTTAATATTCTTCCTTCCTTTTCACAAGTCACGCCAAAAGAAAACTTATTAAAACACATTCAAAACGTATCATTAAACTTTTCATTTTTAAAAGTTTAGAACAAATAACAAATGTAGAGAGACGAGTCCACGATGAGCATTCAGATAAAGTGACTTAATCACAAGTTTGAAACAAATCCCTAAGTGAAACTCGTTCCTAACTTGTTCTCAGGTTAAGTCGCGGTGCGTGCCAAGAAAACTTTGCCGTAGCAAGGACTAAGTGGCCGGACCATTTCCTCCACACACTAATAAAACTTCGGGTAGTGAAGGAAATATTAAAATTATTCTATTACTATCATCATCATCATCATATCAGCTGATGGACGGACACTGCATGACAAAGGCCCTTGATGATGTACTCGTAGTAGGTACGAGTATAGGCACCTAATCAGGCAGTAACATAAGCTATATTTAACTTCAGTATTCTCAACGTAATAGAAGGTACGCGAGTAAAATCTCTACCGGGGTTCTGCTGGCCTATTCACTATTTAGCTCTTTATTATCAACCTATTAAAATAAACATCAAACTAATTGACAAAATGTCATTTACCAACAGTGTGATATCTATCAGTACACTATTATGCATCGGATGACATTTTTAAATGCAATCTCAATTTCCTTTAAGTCACCTAGCATTCGTCAAAGATAATGAATAAGCCTGCTGCTAGTTAAAAATAAATGGGCACTCAAATATCCCGCAGTGGGAGGATCGATTTTATTTCATATATTTTTTGATAAACTTTTGTAATATAAACAAATAAATAAATAAAAGAAAATAATTGTAGTTTGACGAATGTCTTTTAAAATGTACGGAAACTATTGTTCAAGGTTGTTAATCTAATTCGTTCAAAACAGCTTACAGATATTATTTAATATTTAAACACCTGCTGCAAAGTTTGAAGGCTTTCGATAGCTAAACGAAATATGACGGCGGAGATGGTCTGACAAATTGAGTTTCTCAATTCTTGGATGGCGGGAAACTTTACTATGTTGTGGTTGTTTTTTTTTAAGGTAAAGTAACAAAAAAATTCTGAGCTTGTGTCTAAAATTGTTCTTAGTAATATTGCCTCCATATTGCTTAAAACACAACAGATCTCTTTATAAAAGACGGGATTTGAATCTTAGACACATCATGCTGCTCTAACTCGGATCGGTGGGCTTTGAGACTCTTTAACGATTATAAACGTTTTGACGTTTAAATGTACTATTTGAAGCAATGGGGTGTTACCAACTTTCCATTCAGGATGGCAAATGAAAATTTAGTAAAAAAATAAAACCTGCAAATTTCTATAGACAAATTTATGAAAAAGTAAAATCAAAACCAAAAATCAAATTTAGGGTAACAAAGTATTTTTAACACACTGCATGAACGAATGCATTGGTAGACCATCTTATTATAGAAGAGCCAACTTTACTCTTTGGAGACGATAACCGGATATAACTAACGTTCACCCGTTTCTAGTATGTAGGGGGTTTCATTTGTAAATATAAATATGTTTTCAAGATAAATACTACATCCAATTTAGGCAATACCAACAAAAGAAAACCAAGCGATAACAAATCACAGTATCCAATCAAAGTCCACAGCCATACTTCATACGGCGTTCCACCCCATTGATTCCTATAACATTTTACGAGCCACCTTCACGGCGACAATTTATTACTATCAGGTTCACGCTTGACTAGCCCGCCGCCCGCCACCTGTCACCAGGTATGATTTAGCGCACCTAGACACTGTCGCAGACTGGATTAAAACCTAGCCCCGAAGATATCAACTGACTATGAGATTTAGGTGCTTTCTTCTGCAATGGAATTAAATTAAGTTACATTGTTTTTTGGCTTTATTTTAGTTGAGATTATAAGGTTTAGTTTGTATTTATCACGATTCCATTATTGTGATAAATAAATGTTCACTTTACTTTTAAGTCCACTTTGAATTAAAAAACTTTGAAAACTTGCATTTGAAGTTATGATTTGTATGCGATCTCACCTGATGTTAAGTGAGGATGCAGTCTAGCGATCTAGATGGAAGCGAGTTTACTTGATAGAGGTACAAGTTAATTCCACCCATATAGCCTGTTTGTTATCAACCCATTTACGGCTCACTACTGAGCTCAAGTCTCCTCTCAGAATGAGAATTAAGAAATTCTCTGGTGTGCAGGTTTCTTCACGATGTTTTCCTTCACCGTTTGAGACACGTGATATTTAATTTCTTAAAATGCACACAACTGAAAAGTTTGAGGTGCATTCCCCGGACCGGATTCGAACCCACACCCTCCGGAATCGTGGGCAGAGGTCATATCCACTGGGCTATCACGGCTCTCAGGTATATAGCCTGTGACACTCACAAATAACCTGGCTTTCTAGTGATAAATGAATTACGGGTAAGTAGATCCAGAGATTACTCCCTCCAATACCACAAACTTTACCTCTTTATAATATTAGTAAATATGTAAATTGTAAAGATATTCAATGTATGGCGTGACATCTCAATCTGCGTTTGATTATTTTTTGTAAAATAATTTTAAAGTCAGGCATAAAAACATAAGAGTGAAAATCTTCCTTGATTCTCACCTTACGAGCAATCTCCACAAATCTGCGAGATAGCTCCATCGCTCGGCAGATGAAACGTGTCTAGACCGCAGACGGAACCCGGGACCCGTCATATTTCAGGCTCAGCGAGTGTATCAGACGCTCTCTGGAGCAGCAATCGGCAGAGAGGTGATCCGATTGACTATCACTCAACGTCGGGTGAGTTCGTTGGTTTGAAACACGTCAGAATAAAACCGTGACATAGACTATTGATATAAATTATATTTTACGGGTAATTTAATCGTTTTTATGTGTGTAATATTTATTTATAATTTTATCTTATTTATCTTATTATTAAAAGCGGCTACAGTTTCTATTATTCATTGATAGCTTACTGGTAGCATGGTGGGTGACAGTTCGTTTCACTCTTGAAAGTTCACGATAATAGTACGTATTATGAACGTCATAAGGCAACTGTCACCCGCACCCTGCTACAGCGCATATAGTATAGAAAGAATGAATATAACTAGCAGTATATTACCTGCCAAATAATTCCAAATTATTCTTAAAATACATAGAATGTATTTTAAGAATAATTTGGATGTTTCTTTCTAACGTTATTAAAAAAAATCACTCAACGAATATTGCTTCAAAAGCGCTTATCTGCACGTGTTTAAAGTGAAGTTTATCTGTTTATTCTTCCTATAAAATACAATAGATTTTAAAACAGTTTTAAGATGTATGTATTATGGAGATATTTCTTTTTTCGCTGGGAAATGTAAGGTAAATAAAGTTGACAACGGAGCAAAGAGGCTTTGTAAAGCTTATAAAGCCGTGCACAACTAGCAAAATGCAAAGTGTATCACAAAAATAAACCTCCAACCACCTATAACTCACAGGCCACCGCGTTACGGATCATCACTTTATTCCAAAAACCCACGTGAGACCGAAACCCGCTAACTTATATTTACACCCCATTCAACCAAACCCAAACCTTACCACCTTGTGTTAAGACCTTACAATAAAACCTCTATTATTCTGTATTTCTACAAAGTTAAAAGATAGTAAATTATTATAAAATACACTCTGTTCCTTTGTAATAAGAGGTAAAGTAACTGAAGATGTGTTATAAGGATGACACATCATACATCAGATGGTCTCATTTGCATTGAGCAGGAACATTTGTGTCCAAGTGTCACCTCTACGTATATTGAGTAGTTAACTGCCGGAAAGGGTAGTCGTGATAAAGTAGTTTAGTTATTGCCGGTTTGCTTTTAACTGACTTTTAAACAAAAGGATGTTATGAATTATATTTTGTTAATAGATATATTATCTAAAAGAGCTAGTGACATATTTCATTCATTGATTCATTCAATATCAACCCGTATTAAATCTAGTGTGGAGACCACAGGCAATCAAATACTTGGTTTTTGGATCTTTTTTTGGTTAAAAAAGATTTTATTTATTTATACATATACGGCTCACTGCTGAGCACAAGTCTCCTCTCAGAATGAGAGGGGTTAGACCAATAATCCACCACGCTGGCCTAATGGCCTAATGCGGATTGGCAGACTTCACATGCGTAGAGAATTAAGAAAAGTCTAATGTATGCAGGTTTCCTCACGATATTATATTATATGGTCCAATTAATATGACCTCTGACTCTGATTCCAGATGGCGATTCAAATCCGGTCCGGAGCATGCACTACCAGCTTATTCAGTTGTTTGCATTTTAAGAAATTAAACCTCGTATCTCAAACGGTGAAGGAAAAACATCGTGAGTGACATACAATTAGTTCAATCTTTAACGGTGTTTTTAGAAGTGTCTAGATAATGGAGACAAGATTTCTAACTATACCTACCATTGCCACTTAAGCTTCGCGACACGTCGAGTTATGTCGGTGACTTTGGTTCTTCTGCGGATCTCCTCATTTCTGATTCGATCACGCAAAGATACTCCTAGCATAGCTCGTCCCATCGCCCGCTGTGTGACTCTGAGCCTTCTTGTGGAGCCCATAGTTAGCGACCAAGTCTCAAAACCATAGGTTCTGAATGGTTAGATGACCTTTAGTTCTCAAAACTTGTGTACCTCTTCCAAATGTGGAACCTCAGTTAACCAAAGTTTGCTGGACATAAAAAGTATTATTATAGTACATTTCGTATAACACGTACTTATTTGTAACACAATAAAGCTCAGGTACATTAACATGCACGACATCCTGCGAGGCGTAAGAACTGCAGGATCGTCTGGACTACTAAGGAGGCACTAATTTCCCCCCACTTAACGACCTGAGGCACTACCTTAAGAAAGAGGTATGAAAATTGCATTTATAAATAAGAATAGAATAAGAATGCATAACATAATCATAAATGCAAACGTAAGTTAGTTTCTTCTTTTTTATTACACCTTAAAGCTTAAACTACTAAACTGATCATTATAAATTTATGCACACCCATTTTTCAGGGAATAAAACAGTACATAGGAACTTAGAAATAAAACAAACAACAACATTCTCATACTCAGCCCTTCAAAATTATGCTTGCTTGCACAGTTCTAGTTGGACAATACATTAAAATAAGAAAAAAAAACTTAATACTGCAGGCAATATTGTCTCCTTATGAAAGTGCATCTAAACATATACAATAAACAAGCAACTTTTATTTGGTCAATTTATTTTCTTGAAAATTTTTCTTTTTAGAGATTCATAGATGCATATGTTTTTATTCTATCGTCGTTTTATTTCCTGTAAATAAAGTCGTATCAATTACAACTCTTCCACTTTACGATTATAAAATACGCTTCACAAGTATATTCACTTGAAAAAACGTAGACACGTAGAGCCTCTACGAAAGTCTACGGCTACGCAAATAGCTACGAGAGGGGACTCTCAAGGGGATGAGATAACCGCTAATAAAAGTTTTTCCATTAACACCTGCCACGTTCGGCAACTCCGGCCAACTATCGCCAACTCTTTGCCACACTCATTAGTTGGCCTGAGTCAGGCTCCACCACACACTTTTTGTTTTTCAAACTTTTTGTCCCGTCGCATTTCTGGACACACTTGGCGCAGTCAATGACCTCTATATCCAAAATGTGTCCAATTTGAAATGAGATGTATGTTTCAAGTTGCATGTATTTCAATGTAGTAGGGTAGTAGGGAACGTACATAGTACAAAAACGAAACCCTTATTATATATTATGTACATACAAGTAACATGAACAATAGTGAAATGTGACGAGTGACCGTTGATTATGCGCTCAAGTTGCGATAATCAGGGAAGTATTCGGTTTTCTAGGGCTCTATTTATGTATTTATACCATATCAAAATTACTTAAAAACAACATCCCAAATATTGAATCTATACTTTAATATTTTATAGATTTAGTTTGTGAGGTTGTAGGGTCTATTACCGATTTTGAAAATTCTTTGCCCTATAGATAGACACGATATTTTTGAGTGTCATATACTATATTTTATCCCCGTATTCCCACAAGCGAGTGAAACTGCGGTGTGTCTGCTAGTGTTTTATAATGTGATATAAACATAGTAGGTTGGGTAGGTAGGTACTAGCGTTTGGAGAGGATAACACGGGTATGCTTAACCCTAAGAGAGTGATTCCAGTCTCCTATATCTCGGTCTCTTCTTTGAAAGTGCCCTCAGGGTAATAAACATTCATAAGTTACCGATATTTTGGAAAGTGTGTTCTCAGCACCTTCACAACACCTGATATATAAAAATAGGTATTTTACTACTCGTAGATATTTTAATAGAATTAATATCACCACGGGGCGGTGTCATGAACAGCACCGCAAAAGTGGCATAAGTGCCAGATAAGCGTTTTATCTGAAATTGCCTAAATTAAGCGCGGCGGTGCGTCGGACAGGAATTTAATTTAAATGTTGCCACGTTTAAAAATTTGGGGCGACGCTACCTGTCGAGGCGGCACGGTGCGTGACGTGCCGCGACGTGCCGTGTGTCACGTGCCGCGTGCCACAGCTATGGCACGTCACTTAAACTCAATTTACCGTGTATTTGTAACGCGGCAAATAGAATGCACAGTAAAATACACGTTATTTATTAGATACGAGTAAACCATCCGGAAAGTTAACTATGTTTTTTTGACGCTAAGTTATATTTTGTAAAATCTTAGAATGTAAACGGCTACCTATTAACTCAGGCAATTTTACAAGAGTATTTATTTATCCATACACTTTAATTGTACACCACAAAACAAGGAAACAAACAACGTAAAAACTAAATGAGAAAATAAGAAGTGGGATACAAAAAGGCGACCTTATCGCTTCATAGCGATCTCTTCCAGGCAACCTTTAGTTATATTTTAAGCGTAGTTAAGGGTTATATTTTTAAGCATACCTATGTATTAATAAAATTTTTTTTTTGTTCAACGTATGTAAGAGTATGTATGCATGTGTAAGACTATGTATGCCCTATACTGTTTCACAGATTTTTATATTACGAAAGACCACCCAAAAATCTTCCCGAGGTATAACAATCAAAGTTAAGCAAACGAACGAGGCCAGAGGCTCCTAAATAACAAAAAAAATAATAACAAAAAATCTAATATTCAACTTAACATCATTATGTTTACAACCCCTGGATCCCGAGTGAATGAATACAAAGACAAGTAAAAGACACAAGTGGCAACCTGCCATTATGCAGGTGTTAGCAACTGGCTCACGTCCGTGTGCCGATAATTAGATGGAGCTCATTAGCACCCCCTCCCGCTGTAACAGGGTTACCCCCGTGTCTATACAAACCACCTCGGAATATAAAGAGCCGATAACTAGACGCCTCGCTTTCGGTTACGTACTTATTTACGTATTTCAAGTACCTGCGAATAATATTGGTTGGACTTACTAGATTTCGTTCTCGACTTTGTTGTCTTTCAAGTTATTGACTATGCAGTGGTTTTTCACGCGTGTCTCTATTAGAGATCAGTTCCATATTATTAGAGTATGAGAGACCGTCTTCCGAGAATAGTACATCTATAGTTAGGTACTACTACCCTATCAGCAAAGGCGCACCGCTCTCCTGTAAAAGCCAATTATAAGCCACTTTCCTGTAAAACATAATGTAAAAGCCAATTATAAGCCACTTTCCTGTAAAACATCATGCAAAAGCCAATTATAAGCCACTTTCCTGTAAAACATAATTTAAAAGCCAATTATAAGCCACTTTCCTGTAAAACATCATGCAAAAGCCAATTATAAGCCACTTTCCTGTAAAACATAATTTAAAAGCCAATTATAAGCCACTTTCCTGTAAAATATCATGCAAAAGCCAATTATAAGCCACTTTCCTGTAAAATATCATGCAAAAGCCAATTATAAGCCACTTTCCTGTAAAACATCATGCAAAAGCTAATTATAAGCCACTTTCCTGTAAAACATCATGTAAAAACCAATTATGAGCCACTTTCCTGTAAAACATCATGCAAAAGTCAATTATAAACTACTTTCCTGTAAAACATCATGTAAAAGCCAATTATAAGCCAGGAATTACGATACGATAGCCGAAACTTACGAGTAGTCGCCAACTACGAGTTGAAGAACCGTTGGACGTTGGGGTTCCACGACGCTAGACCCCGACGAGAATAGTGACCCCGCGCCGGAAAGCGTAGTCTTGGTCGACTTAACACGAATGACATCAAGTGGGCTACCATTAGCCAATGATCAAGACCCTAGCATTACAAGAGGCCAAAGTGGACATCCATCAGCAGACAACTATAATGATTTGTCCGCATTGTCAGCTTGACTCCACGATCTCTATAAACCACGCTATTACCAGCCACGTTAGAAATGTCTAAACCATCCAGACAGTGAATATATTATTCGCTGTCAAAGAACACCTCTAAGCGCGGTTAGCCGTCAACTCGATTATCATTAAGCATGTTTTCGCCCCTTTTTGTATCCCGTTGCGTCGTAATTTTTATTTTGCACAATTCATCACGTCGCTCCTCGGCGCGTCACGTCACGTCCGCTGAAAGGTGACGCTGACGCTGACGCCGACGCTTGACGCGTAACGTCTGACGCCTGACGCCGTGTTTTAAATTAACAAATTTCGTTGTAACACTTTACACCGTAACTTTGATGTGAACTTTATCTTAGAATAGAACGCTTTTTAAATGCTGTTACCTTTATTGCATTGCTTTTCCAGCCCGTTTGTAATGATTAGCGACTAAAAGCTAAACCATTACAAATAAATAAAATGAGTACCTACTAATTACAGATTTTCATATATTATTTTTATAATGATTTACTCCTTACTTATATCATGTAGGTATTTATCACGTATTTGTTTGTAATGATTTTATTTAATGATTCATTATTGCGTTTTAGGTATATGTATCAGAATAGTTCAATTTTATTTTAAACAGGCATATCAATGTATGTTTCTTTAAGAAATACTGTAATACTGGATGGATGGTGTAGTATATGTCAACAGCCTAGTCTGTCAATAGATGAGTCTATAAATACAAGCCTCGGACAAGAGGGGGAGTTAGTTGCACTTTGGTGCTACAGCAGTACGTACCACGAGGTTCTAAGTAGATACAGTGTTCAACCAACTGGATGTGATAGCCCGAGTGATCGACCGATCACCCAGAGAGTGTGTGCAAACACTACAGATGGTAATACTGAAATTATTTATGATTGGTGTAAAATAAAAATACAAGAGTTGTTACAATGCACTATAAAGCAGAAACCAACCAGGGTATGATTTTCTTCACCCTCACAGACAACACCCTCTCGGCTTATATCAGCTATAGCGGAGTATCCAGAACTATTTAACCGCTAAGTGCACAAATCAAAGACGCTCCGGTGCCGGTCCGCGCGACCCCACTATCATTAACAAACAGTCGGCCTAACCCGCCCCCGCCACGGACTCAATACTTCAATATTTACGAGAGTGGACTGAACGTGAGTGATGTGCCGTCAAATATCGATATGAGTTAATACGTCGATAAACGATGGTTACTTTTTTAAACTCTGACGTAAAAAGGAATGATTTTAAAGTTTGACGATCTGTCTGTCTGTGAATATAAACCAATTATGACGCGGTTTTGTTTGAAACCTAACGTGATAGTACTATATATGACCAAGATTTGACAAGGGAATTTAAAAATATCGGATGTTTTAAATTTTACCTATACTATACTATTCTTTACATTTAGAGGAAACGTGGTTTAACGCAGGCTATAGAATTTTTATTTATTATATTACGTCGTAATGATTACTATTAAATGCTAATGATTATTATAACCGATGCTGAAAGTATAATGTGCTACCGAGGCATAGCTATGTGCAATGTAGGTTCTTGGTAAAAATATGTACTAATCTTTTCTCTTTAAGAAATACCAGTGCAGAATTATAAATGAATTTATCGATATTAGTCCCAGCACAACACGGAGCGCTTAGTGACCCCAAGATTTATGCGTTTAGACAAGTGCCCTCGGTCAGGTGCGCTGATTTACTGCCGCGCGTGGACGGGGTCGCTGCGACCCGGCGCTGCTTTCTTTCCACCACATTGCCATCGCGAGGGTTATTTGGAAGGTAAGCCCTGTTGAGGAATATATAACCTATAGATATTCCTAAGATATGTTTCATATGTACCACAGCTAATAACACATACTACAAAAACACGCCACTAATTTGTTTGAAAATTATTTTTTTTTTAATAATTTAAACATTGGTATTACAACAAGCCAGCTGACAAATGACATCACGAAAAAGAGAGCCATGACCGCCACATTTTCATAAATACGAGTCAGCTGATCTATCTGATAGACATTAGATGGATTCGTTACTTTGTGGTTACGGGTGGCTATTTAACTTCTAAACAGATATCTAACACAATAAAAATTTTAATAAAAAAAATACAACCGACTTCAAAACCTAAAAACGTACCTACTAAACTAAAAAGCGAAAAATAACATCATAATATGTTCTACCTGCTGATCAGTATGAAGGCGGTGCTAAGGCGGTGATTCAAGCCATGTTATAGATTTAGATTTTGCAGACAGTGTTGTTTCATGTGGTCCTGTCAGAAATGGCTTAAATTAAGACAACACCGGCCCAAGTTAGCCCTTGACTACAATCACACCTGATGGTAAGTGATAATGCAGTCTAAGATGGAAGCGGGCTAACTTGTTAGGAGGAGGATGAAAATCCACACCCCTTTCGGTTTCTACACGACATCGCACCGGAACGCTAAACCGCTTGGCGGTACGTCTTTGTCGGTAGGTTGGTAACTAGCCACGGCCGAAGCCTCCCACCAGCCAGACCTCGACCAATTAAGAAAACCTCAATCGGCCCATCCGGGGATCGAACCCAGGACCTCCGTCTTGTAAATCCACCGTGCATACCACTGCGTCACGGAGGCCGTCAAAATCAAATTACAAAGAATCCAAATTGTTCCAAATAGTAGAAACTCAGCGAACTACAAAACTAAGCTCATTTAATCTAAGTAATGATTGAGACCATGGGTTTCATAATAAATCTTATAGTTAAGTCGTAAATATCTATCTGTCGTCTGTTTGTTTATTTCTGTTACAGTTAGCTGACGATTTTGTTCAAAATTAATACATTTGTCTGTGTGTGAGTAACGTAATGTAATTGTCTTACTGATAGAAAAGTTTTTTGCTGAACAAGTTAAAGTAAGGGAACGGTCGGAGGTAGAAAGTCAAAGTTCAATTCCTTCAATTCATTAAAAACAAGAATCTTTTTATATCAGTCAGTACACTTGGTATATTTTAACTTGCTTTGTTAAAACTATAACTTAGCTTAACTATAGCTTTGTTAACAGGCAGAGAAAATATACAAATGCAGTTGTTTCGCGATTTCACTCGCATAGCTCCCATTTTTATGGGAATACGGGGAATAAAAACTCAAGGTTGCCTTTTAAAGATTGCTATGAAACGATAAGGCCGCCTTTTTGTATCCTAAATCTTATTTTCTCATTTGTTTGTTTCCTTGTTTTGTGGTGTACAAATACAGTGTAAAAATAAATCTGATAGGACACATACATTTATTTTAAAATTTAAAAAATAGCCGTGATAGCCCAGTGGATATGACCCTTGCCTCCGATACTGGAGGATGTGGGTTCGAATCCGGCCCTCCTCACGAAAATGCACCTCCAACTTTTCAGTTGTACCTATGCATTTTAAGAAATTAAAAATATCACGTGTGATCGATCAAACTAACGGTGAAGGAAAACATCGTGAGAAAACCTACATACCAGAGAATTTTCTTAATTCTCTGCGTGTGCGAAGTGTGCCAATCCGCATTGGACCAGTGCGGTGTAATTGACCCCTCTCATTTTGAGAGGAGACTCGAGCTCAGCATTGAGCCGAATATGGTTTGATAACGAACGAAAAATTAAAATAAATTAAGACTAACAATTAAAAGAATAATTAAATGTAAATTTCAAATACATTAAATAATTATAACAAGGCTTAAACTTTCGGCCAAATACGCGCCAGCTCTAGGGTTACCTGACGCATAAATCTATTTGTCAGGCATAGAATACATTGAATATTTTATTTTATTTAAGTTAAAAGACAATAAAACACTCAAGTCTTTCTGCAAACATTCTTGAGTAATCTTGTGTATAATAAAAATGTTTCCAGCAAAAATAATTTGCATTTGGGCATCGCTTCGTACGCAGGTTGCTGGCACGCTTCCCGCGAGGTGCGCCGTGAACTGCTGCGATGTCTCGGGACAAACAGACAAATCTCACGACCGAATTTATACGCCCTGGGGATTATTGTCCCGTGAAATTTCTCCTGGAAAGAATGTTGGCTGTTTGGCAAGTGGATATCTTGTTTGTTTAGCGAGAAACAGTCGATTGTTTGTATTATAGTATCTTTTTAAGTAACGACAGCTTAGCTAGTCGACTCATAAGTGATGTTGAGTTTTTTTTATAGAAATAATTGACGGAATAAGAAGTGAACGATGGGTTAGGCCAAGATGGTAGGTAAATATCCATCCATTATTCTGAGGTTATTCGTTAAAAAACAACAAGTAAATTAACTTAACTTTAAAAATGGTCTATACACGACTGGATAAATATACGAGTAAAAGAGTATCGAAAATTTCGCCCCTATGGTATTAAATAGGGGTTGAATTTTTTTTTGTAAGTCGTGTATAAGTTTCAAGTTTCATTTAAAGTTATAGATACTTTGACTATTTCCAAATATATTTGGAAGGTGTTACAATTTGTCTAAATTTTGAAATCAGGCGTATTTCAATAAAATATTTTGAAAATGGTCTATGAACGATCAAATAGGAGTCAAATAGGAGTTGAAATATTTTATGACAGTCTGACATTTTTCAAGTTATGTTCTCGGTACATAATCTATCTATACATATATTCTATGCTTATAATAAAACTAACAGATCTAATTATATACATTAAATATAAGTTACTGAGTGAAATCAGATGAAACTTGACACGATTTGTGATCTTAATACGAAGAAGGCTAGGATAGGTTGAAAATTTCTATGGAAAGTCCTTCGATTGGAAAGGACTTTTTTATTTTGATTGTTCATGATTTTAGTTATTTTTTTTTAAATCGTTAGTAGACTATCAATTTTATATAAAACATGCGAAAATATAAATAGAGTTAAATTGTATATCGAGCTTTACTCTAATTTCGCCCCCTTTCTAATTTCACACGGACGAAGTCGCGGGCGTCCCTAGTTCTAAATACGTGCACAATTTACGTATAATTTCAAAATGAAGTCGTTATCTAATATCTATGGAAGGCAGCCATATCTTACGGCTGCTAACTGCCTCACACGTGAGGCGACTGTACGCTGGCGCGTTGCCGCCTTTTGGATTATTTCGACTTACTTCACTACATTGAGACTTTCTGTTTTCTTACTATTTTAGTACTTAAAGACGAAAATCTACGAGCAATGAATGTTATCTGTGATGCCATATGAATCCGAGACATGATTGCTAACTAGTGGCCTCACAAGATGGCTCAGTGTCAATGAGAGACGATTGAACGAGTTATACTAGATGGTCAGAGATACTTCGAGCATAGCTCGCTCAATTACGTGATCGAATCATATATGAACTCTGCAAACGAACCAAAGCTACAAACTGATCAATTTGGCAAGTTGAAGTGGCAGTAGAAGAAGAACCGATAGACATTGGGATTATACGTGCTGGAATAGCGACTCTCCTTCCTCTCCTGTGATGGACCTGCCATTGCATAACTTTAAGCAATGTGTCAAAAAACATTTACTTAGTCGAGGTTACTACACTATTGATGAGTTTCTTAATGATAAAGGCGCTTGGAGGCCTTTGGATCAGCTTCACACAGGAAGTAATTATAATAAATTGTTGTCATCAATTGTAAATTATAATACTGTATGATTTTTTTTAAAGAACAACTGTTGAGTTACTTGCCGGTTTCTTCTCAGCAGAATGTGCCTTCCGAACCGGTGGTAGAGTCTTCACAAATAGTCAAGTGTTCGTCGGCTCCGTCTGTGAACTGATGGCATAAACAGGTTCCAGTGAGCCACTAGATGCAGGCTGCCTAATTCTGTCTGTCAGAGGCATAAGTCCATCTATAGTCGTCCATCATCAACGAACCTACTCTTTGATATTAGCGAGGTGGTAAATCCATGAGGAGGTCCATTCGTTCAGAAGTTATGGTACCACAAACAAGATACATAGACTGACACTTTAAACTTATTACATCTTTGTTTTTACGTCGGGAGTTAAAAGATTCTTAAAAGAAAGCGATAGATACCAAATTGTAATACACACTTAGTTAACAAATGATTTCTACATTCCACAGAAGATAATGACAAGAATTTGGCAAGTTATTTGGGCACTGGCCGTGTTTAGCGAAGGGCTATTACCGTACCTGTTGTATGGGGCGCGTCTGCCAAATGGCCAACACTTGCCAAATTATATCGTAAAGGTTAATATCGGCTGCGAAACCGCAGCAGGATGGCCGCACCAGCTTTTGTTATGAATTCTCTGAGCCAGCCTTTGTTAATGTTTCGTTAAATTGAAATCTGACTGACTCATCAACTGTGTAGTCAACTTTTAAAAGGGTAGAAGAGAAGGAGTCATTTTACCGACATTTTCAACTGAAATACGATGATTGCTGGATATTGGCCCACGGTAAGCCTCAATCACCGTCTTATGCCATGTATAACTTTATAATTAGTTAAGTGTTGACATATAATTATATAAATGTTATGTGCGCCTATTGTTTATATGCATATCAGAATTCTTTAGTATGTTCTATTTTATGTTTCAACGTTTAATATGTGTATTGTTGGCGTGCTTTATATAAATAAATAAAATAAAATAAAAATAAATATGTATCAAGCTACTCTCTACCCGAAAGAAGGGGGTACTTGGTGTTCGTAGCGTGTTTTGCGATGCTATATACAACTTTCACTTTAAATCAGCTGGCCTGTTCACTATTTTGGTCTTTATTTAAGGTTTATTTTAATAGGTTGATAACCTATCAAAATAAACATCAAATCAATTGAGAAATGTCATCTACCTAATGTCTGATGATCCACCAGTAGGCACCGGATGACATTTATTACATAGAGTTTTAATTGCATTTATGTCAATAAACATACGTCAAAGTTAGTGAATTAGACTGCTGATAGATTATCCATTTGATACATAACCCATTTACTATAACAAAAGAATTGATAAGCATCTGATTTAAGAAATAATAATGTTGCTTCACAGAATGTAAATTTAAAGATATCTTAAAAATACTAAATCTTTTCTTAAATTTACGTACAGTATGTGAAGCACCGTATTGCACACCGGAACAAACTGCGAGGAGATACGTAAAGTAGAGCGATATGTTAATAAAAATAAAAGTGCGCAGTGACAGGTTACTTTGGCAGAGTTCCGACGAGATACGTGCAGGCTGAGCGGATCGGGCCGGCGTCCACTCACTATTGATGCTATGCAGAAGAGATCGCATGCTAGCAATAGAACTGCCAATAAATAAGTTAGTGTCAAAGGATTATAGTTCTAATGACTGCATAAATTGCTAAATATAAATGCTAAATGAATAAAATAAAGGACAATGCTAAATGTATTGACAAATGTCACATTTAATGTAAGGAAGCTAAAAATGTATGAATTGTTATCTAATTACGATAAAAGATTTTTAATAGATTTTTGAAATTTATAATCTTATTTATTTTGCAAATATCCAGTAAATCTTTGCTTTTTATGTATAAATTAGTTAACATTGACCTTATTTACCCGAATGTATCATAAAAATCAATATATTCAAACCTAGTCATCATACCCATTACAAAGCAAACACAAAATCAATTGAGCAATGCAATCTTTCTGAGCTTAATTTTTTCAGTGCAATTAATTATTATCTGGTGAGGTCCTGGGTTCGAATACTGAGTCAGGTAAATTTTTATTAAATTTTCAGTATTAACCTGGAGTTCGGAAGCAGGTCCCCATGGCCTGGAGAGTAGATTTTCGAAATTACCGTTTTCATTTTGAAAGTGATAGTCAAACATTACGGAGTCGAACATCACCATTATTCCGCGAATTGGAGTTCTGAATCCTAACTTCAAACGTCCTTTACTGAAAATGCCTGTTTGCCTTCCTAGTGGTCCTATAAAAATCGGCTAATGATATGTTGAGATATTTAGCTGTATATAGCGAACTATTCAGTGGGTGTCGGACCTAAAATTGGTTTACAGGGCAGCGGCAAAGTGCAGTCATACATCGAGATGTAAGAACAATCATAAAACACTGTTATACCTCGCACCTAATGGAAAATCATATTTTACTTTAAAAAGAAACTATAAATCATTAACTGTAATGGCGGTACGATTAGAGATAAAACCATAAAAATAGATACTTTGTAAAATGTATAATTTCGACTGCACTTTTGGGAGTAAATCCAGGGCTTTCTATACAAAATTATATTTCAGTACTCAAAACCGTTTAATGTTGACTCACCACTCTTTAATCGCGATTTTAATATTTTTGTTTAAAAAATCATAAATTGCAGAACAAGCTTGCTAGGTATACCATTTTATATATTTTACCGCGTTTATGTTTAAATTAAAGTACCTTGATACTTCAAATGACTCACTGCTGCATTTTTTGTCAAATAATTGACGAACTAAGCAAGTCCCACCTTATATAAAGAAAACCATAGCCTACCATATAACACAGCAACACTTCACAGTTCAAGCAAGAAACACGTCGTACAAAGGGCCGCTCCATCTCCATCAACCTGAGGAGTATATGTTAAGCCTCATGTGCTTCTAATTACATCAGCCACCAGCTCTTCACCTATTCACAGCAATGCTGTTTGGCATCAGAAAGAAACATAGAGGTACTACATCCTTTCTTTTTAACCCTACACATACCAACAGGACAAGTTATATAAAAGCTTATAAAAACTAAAACGAGCTAATCCCAAAATCTCCAAACTTGTGCAGTTGTCGAACAAGTAGCGACAATAAAAGTAGAAACGAACAGCAGTAGAAATATCTGCATTGCGTGCGTCCACTTACAGTTTCCGCCCGAGCGCGTGGACGTATTGCGAGACTTGGCAGAGTTATGCCGATTTGTTTAGCGACCCCATGCGCCTACACCAGCGGTTCCCAAAGTTTGTTCCTCCTTAATTGCACAGTCCACGCCCACGTTTTTGTATTTAGATTCCAAACAATATTCATAAAATTATTCTAAAACATAAATTACAAATAATCATGTGTTTTCATTCCTCCAAGAGTTCCTAAAGCTTTCAGTACTTATCAATAACTAAAATAAAAAATCTATACCCTTTCGTGTTTTGGAATCAAATAATATTTCAAACGATTATACTCGTAGGTAACAGCAAAGTGCGTATTTTAGTTATTCCATCCTTACTTTGTTTCTTTCTCGGAAAAATTGCAAAAAATGGAAATGTAGACTAAAAAATTGCAAAAAGAGAAAAAGGTATATGTTTATTATTTAAAAAGAAAAGACAACTGACGCATAATTGAGATAAATGACTTTGTAATCAGATTCCCACGTCTGTGTTCAAAGTTGATTACTATCCATAGTGTGCCCATCAGTTTGAAAAACACTGGCCTATACGATGTGCTGTCGACTATACAAAACTTTTACCGAAAATAAAGTACCGAGATGCATAAACGTAAGCTTATAGGACTATCTATCTTTGTTTTTTATTTTCCAAAACTCGATGTTTTTCCTAAAATTCGATTAAAATTTTTAATATGCTCGGAGTGACTGTGATGAATCAAAGATGATAGTGGATGATGGTGAACTTCATTTTCTTTGTCATTCATTATTCTTCTGTATAAATGAATCTTTAAATATCATTCAACTTTGGCACCCAGATTATAGAACCGAAACCAACAAAAAAGGCCCTATCCCTTGCAGTCTCCGTTGTAAACATTTCTATTGAGAAAATAGGACGTGAAATGAAAATCATGTGAAAACGTCAATTCTTTTCTACGGGGGACGTGCGAATCTCCCTTTCACCCAATTGCAAGGGAAAACAATTTATTCATATTGCCTATATCGTAAACCTAACAAAACAAAGGTAAACAAGAGGACGGTTAACGTATAAACGTAATTTGGGAAGAAAAAACACTGCCCATTACTGCCCTTATCTTGGCTAAGTCAATTTTCCCCACTCTACCCTAAACCTTACCTTACAAGATTAGTTTTCATTTAAATCAAGCAACTTTCAACCTTATGTTGTAGAAGGTAAGAAAGTGTCGGTGTACGTCAGTAAGCTGGTAGCGATTACAATGTTCGACCTGGGTATGTGGAAGAACGTTGACAAGGTGGACGCTGATCGTATAATCCCCATAAAATAAGGTAGCGGAAAAAAATTGTGGTACACCAAGCGCGTCGTAACACGCATTAGATGTTGTATATCAACATTACATAACACATAAGTCACAATATTTATGGGTGAATATTGTGACTTAACGGGGAGAAAAGTAGAAAAAAACTTAATTTGGCCTATCAAAATCTATTTTCTTTATCATCCTCCTAAAGTATCACTTTTGAACGATTTGGCACCAATTTTATAAGTTTATGCAAAGGTTTATGAGTATATCTATACCGCTAACAGGTGAAGAAAACTTTCATGAAGAGACCATCCTTATTGAAGTATCAAGTTGATTTAAATCAAATAAAAAATAAATTAAAATAAATAACGTTTTCTCACCAGAACTATTCAGTTCAGGTGAGAAAACGTTAAAGGCTGGCTCAAATTAGACCTCTAAGACTTAATTTATAAATAAAAAAAAATAAAAATAAAAAAAGCCTTTATTGCTGAGTTTTGTTTACAGTGTACATTTTAAAAAAGTACTTACTATTTGCCAAATTACTTATTAATATACAAATCTTTAAATAAAATAACATTTTTTTTTTAGTAAATAATAATACCAATTACTATCGGCAAACGGTCGTTAGTCTGCAGCTTGTCTTCCGACAAAGGCCTCCTCTAAAGTTTTCCATTGTATTCTATTTCTTGCTATACGAGACCATATTGGCCCCGCTATGCTCCTAATATCATCTTCCCACCTTTTAGTCTGTCTGCCTCTGTTTCTCTTGCTGTCTCTCGGGTACCAATCCCTTATTGTCCTGGTCCATTTATCTTTCTTTTCTCTTATCATATGCCCACATATGACTTAATTTATACATTGTAACAAAAGATTTAAAAAGATTTAAAGTGATGATCTATCAAAACAGCAGGACAATCAATGTATAATTGTATCGCATATGAAGCCACGAACGTCCACAAGTAGCCATAAAATTGCATTGTAAACAATCCTAAATTGTAAAAAAGTAAATAAATTACTCTCGGTGTATCCACTAAGGAAAATAATCCGATGCGGGCCGGTATCTGCGCGTTCCGAGCGGCCGGCTCTTTACGACGCGTTATAGCGTTATAGCGCACCTTCCAGATCGTTTTCCTATACGAGGATACGCCCGCCCTTCACTCATATCGACTTTCAGCTGACCACTATCGCACCTGATTTCCTGTTACTGTAGAATTATTCTTATCAGCATATTTTACCTACACAGTACAGGACCAGATGGGCCAGGCATATTGAGGAAAAAATCCTAGACCGCCATTACGCTTATCATCATCATTAACAGCCGATAGACCTTTACTGCTGGACTTACGCATCTTGCATGGACTTCCAAACAACACGGTCTTGAGCCGCCAGCTTTCAGCGGCTCACAGCAACCCGCTTGTCCACCTAGTGGGGGGTTGAACAAAACTGCGCTTTCCGATGCAGGGTCGCTGCTACGCTTATAGTCGCGCGCAGTCTACGCGCATCATATTGTGTGCAAGATCCTTAAGTGACAAGGTGTTGCTTTTAAACGGCACAGTAAGCTGCACCATAACTAAGTATACGGCATCTATTTTACGTATGCTGCGCCTGTAGTAAGTATAGTAACATGCAAGCTCATTACGTAAGTAGCTCAGTTACGTAGCTTATTTTTCAAAGTTCACCCTTCTTATACGATAGGTGATGTGGTGCTTAGACCTATCATGCTACTCCAAAGCAGGTTGGCAGTTTTAAGGTAATAATAATGAACTCTTTAAACATCACTATTAGCCCTATATTGCACGTCCGTCCATTCAAATAGAACAAATGCATTCCCAAGTAAATGTTCAACAGCTTTTTAATAACGCGACGCTTTTTTTAAGCTGTTTTGCATTTTCAATTTTGAGCGTTGGAATTAGACCTTCATTTAACTTCATACTATATTTGAACGCTTTTTTAACGCCTGTTAAAAAAACGCTTGTGCGAATGCGGGCTTAGATGATGATGATAATAAACAATACTGACGGTAACATGCCCTTCAAAGCGCGGAGGTGTAACACCACGAACTTTCCAACTCCGGGCTTTTACTGAAAATTGCATAGGAAAAAGAAAAGCTCGATAGTCCATAGCCCGACCCGGGACTTGAAGTCGGGACCTTTTTTCGTAGAAACTTAGGCTAATCACTAAACTAATGAGACAGAGAAGATTGTCTATTGTTTCACATAATTGCCAGATAACATTAAACATATTGTATAGTTTCAACTATGTATTTATGTCACCTAAATCACCCCGCCCTTTCCAAGGGCAAACTTAGCCTCTCATTACGCGAGTAGGTGAATGTTTTTCCGCCATTCCTCCGCTCAGGTGAACGTAAATCACTCGTCTAGACCGGTTTATGTGCTTTATGGCTCTGCTGATGCACGCACTATAATATAAGCACTTTATTGTATTGGATTTTCTTCAAAAAGTAAAGCGAACACACCCCTTGATGGAATGAAATTTAATGCAGCAAATGTTTATCAAATTGCTGGACCAATTGGTCATACATGCTAAATAACGTGATACTAAAATAAACTTTGTGTCTGTTGTATTGCTCTAAAAATTATACAACTGTTATTAATTTTTAAATCAACCTCCACAATATATTCAATTCGACGTAGTTTTGTTCTTTCTTATATTAGTGCCTATTAGTAAATATGACATCGTGTATGAATTTTTAGATAACGAACGATTATTTGATTAAAAGTGCTAAAAATTGCAGTAAAAGCTAACATGTTATATTCTGAAAGAAAAGAGAGAACGCAGGGACAAGAAATGCTACAAAAAATATAATTATGTCCTGTAATTGGGCGAAACTATGGACATAATAATGAACAGTTAAACTTTGTACAACTTTTTATAACTTTTGTGCAGCAAATAAAGAGTTAACATGCTTCTACGAGTACCTTAAACGTCATCATTACTTTATGATAGACACAGAGCATAGACAATCTCAAGGTCAAGCAAGCCCTTTGTCACACACAGAGTTAGGCTGTCATTGATAAAAAAATAAGATATATTTTTTGAAACTCAAATCAAATGTCTCATCTTAGGTGTGTTATTTATTTATTCTATTCGTCGGTATATGATTGGGTTGAAGGAAGTCAAGTTTTCTGATCTCATTTTATTGTTATTTGCTCGCCGGGTCGAAACTAATCAAGTTTTATTAATGTGGTCAAAATTTATTGCGTGTTTTGCTAAACTCGTTCTACTAAATATGTACGTTAAATTTTAATCTCATTATATGTTTAAAATTAAATTTTGTTCTTAAAGAAATTACAGGAACTACGTTCTAGGAAATTCCTTAAATAGTATAGGTAATTTAAAAAAAACTCTGATAGGGTTTTTCTACAATACAGTAAAAAATTACTATTGCTTGGCAAATTCGTTGCACTCCCGATGCCCCGCGTGTACGACTTCCTACCCGCGAAGTCCTTCCCTCAGCCCGACTTCACACCCGCACGTTTTCACACCCGTGCTGTCCTATCCCCCCGTTGCTCTCATATCATGAGAGTGTCATCAACGAACTTGCCAAGACAAAATACACAAATTAAACACATGTCTGTCACTAAACAATTTTTTACTAAAGTAAAGTTTTGGTCACAATACCCGCTAAATAGCAGTATATAATTTACTGTATGGTACTGCGAGATCCAAATCTTAACCTAAATTTTTAATCTTGATAACACTAGAAATATCATACATTGCATACTTATATACTATTATATCAAAACCTCAAACATGAAATCCAGAGTAAAACAAAAACTTCATAAATCGTAAACCTTTTCCGAAACCCATTCTCAAATTCAGAACACACTGCACGCATAAACATGGCGGACGTCACAAGGTGTGCTTTATAAAAAATAAAGTGCGATTTATTAAAGGGAAACTTCCACACGCGGGTCACGTACGGAACCGGCCAGATTTGAGCTCCCGCAAAGGTATGCTCGGAAATAAAGTTTTACCCTTTTATATTGAAATACTATGGAAACTAGCTAATACTTTTGTTTTCATTTTGTACAAAGTTATTGCAGTTTCATGCTGCAGCTTCACAATATGATTTTGTCAATATGTATCAATATGATGTAGTTTCGTAATTTACAACGTTATTTTTATAATTTTATAGTATTGAAACTAACATATATTAACAAGAAGCTTGTATAGATGCCCGTTAATCTTTCTTCTTAAATCGTTTCAAGATTCTTGAAAAATATTAATAATCATACAAAGCTAAGTGTCAGTGGAAATTCGTATAAAATTAAATAACGATATAATTTATTATTTAGAATCAAATGATCAGTAAAAACAAAACTAACTTCGAGTTATATTGCATTCTTATTTGCTACTAGCTGTCGTTCGCGGTTTCATCCACGTATTTCCCGCTCACGACAAAATAGGGAATAAAATATAGTCTATGACACACATATAACATGGATTTCTAGTGGTGAAAGAATTTTCAAAATCGTTTAAGTAGATCCACTACACTACAACACCACAAACTTCACCTCTTTGTAATGTTAGTATAGAGTAAAAATTGCAATGCATATTATATTACACTTCTATAAACATAAGAAACTAGCATTTACTTGAACTTCATTTACGAGTAAAATGAAACCGAGGAATAAGCAAACTTTACACTAGATCATCTCTCGAGAATGTAATTGATTCCGCCAAACGGAATCGAACACTATCTGTCAACAGCATTATCTTTAGCTGTAGGACGAAGGGCGACCGATCCCCGTACCTGATGCGCCGTCACGTGCCGCGCTTTGAATGGCAAATCACGAAGGTAGACCTTCGGGGCCTTTGAGACCGGGTATGAAAATAAAATGATTGCGAAGGGTCCGCGGGCACTGTATGAAAATATTCCCCAAAGGTTGCGGATATCTGCCGAGCACCTGATGTTTGGGAATAGTTTGTCGGGTTTTATTTTGATTTTATGTGTGATAAATGACGTGTTGTGAGGTTTTGTGCCTCCGTTTGGGTCTATTTACGGCTCACAAATACCGTTTATGGTTTATTCAAACGTAACAAGGTCAGACCGATTGTATGCTTCGGTTGTGGAAATTGTTTCTGAAATTATGGTTTTCCTCCAATGAGCAAAAACTAATACTTTTTAATAAATGTGTTTGTTAACTTAATTTTTTTTTAATTAACTTAACGTTATTTCCAAAACTATTATTGTCGAACAATGAACGAATGCTTATCTTAACGTAGTATAAAACAATGTCCCTTACCGATATTAGTAAGCTTAGATCTTTTAAGCTACGAATATGTAACGGATTTAATTGCAATTTATTCATATGATTCAGTGATTAAAGAGGAAGGAATATAGGTACGTTTACGTAAAAATTGTTATTTCTATCGTAATAGCTAGTTGAAAAAAAGATGCCAACCTGATATTAAGTGAATAACCATCGTTCATAACTCTTTATGAGCATAATTGCCAGCCTAGTATGCCAGTGTTGTACAAACAAGCCTACATTGAAACACAGCAATGCTGTTAAGCGACACAAATAATCATAAATTTCCCGGATGAGCTCCTCACAAAGAACTCCATTATTTATGTTATATTGTAATGAACATTTATGTATTTATTTCTGTTATGTTGTATTATTTTTCAGATTCTGAATTAAGCAATCGATGTTAACCCTTTGTAAAGCTAAACGCACTTTATCTCGTCTGCAAAGCGCAGTTACCGGTCGCAGTAATTTATTTGCAACATCTCCGAGATTAAAAATGTTAATTTTGGAATTATTCGCAGTAATTTATACAGATCCTCCGGGATAGCACCTTGTTGAAGGTACGCCAATCCACAGGATGTTCCATTTTCACAAGCATATTCCATTTAATTTTAGAATTATCTAAATTCAACTTATTTCACGTTACAGATTTTCAAATCTAGTTTTTTATATAACACAAAGGCATAATCTTATTTAAGTGACGATTTAATGTCAAACTTTCGTGATATGTTTACTTTCTTATTTTTTACTTTACTTTACTTACTCGAAATTGAATAGTTCATTTTTCAAAATACACAAATAACACTTAATTTATGATATTATAAAAACAAATGAAGTAAAAATGTAATTAATTAAAAAATTAAATACCAGTAAAAAACGTGTTTAAGTGATAACTTAAACTGTATGCGTGAGAGAAAAGAAAGCCGTTACGCGTTACGTTACGAATCGGTTACCCTCTCATAAGAAGTTATCACTTGAAAAAGTAATGGGATATCCGGGAAATAATATTCTAAGACACTCCAATAACGAGTGAATGTAATAAGTCCTCATATGTTGAAATCGTTAAAATAGTCAGGACTCGAGCGTGGTAAAGAATAAGCCATACATACATGTGCACCAAAATGGATAACATAGTTTTTCCCCGGCAGTCAAGTAAAAAATATTTGAATAAAATTGAAGACTATAATCAGAGCACCATGTACATGCGCGGAAGCCAAGAGCGATATCTTCATTAATCCGATGCAGATATCGCTTAATTCATGCTAACGAATGCGCGGATCCATTTATTAAGGCAACCCTTCACCTGCACACTAATGTACTTACACTACCTACTGAATTCTGCAGTGTTACATTGTTTACTGAATGAATCCATTAAGTCTCGGTACACATTCGAAAATCTTATTAAATTAAGTTGTCTACCCGTCGGACTGAATACGAATACTTTATCTTCATAATATAAATAGCTAGCAGAGGCCCGTGACTTCTGCCGCGTGGCAAACCCTTTAAAGTTAAGCCTAACTTAGGACTCTAACCCAAAAATCTGGTTGTCTCGTCTGTCTAGTGGTTAGTTTATGTGGATTCGGTCCTGGGTTTACTTGGAATGTATTATGTAATATTGAAGTTCTCTTTCTTTTAAGAACTTCTGAGAACCAGCCTGTATTTGGAACATTTTCAAGACAGAAACGGCCTTAAACCTTAATTCAGACAAAGCCGTAACAGTTTAATGGCATAGACAGTCTTCGTGATATACCATATCCATTTACTATGTAAGCTAACATTTATAATGATAATGTACGCAACTTCAACGCCAGGTGAGATCGCAGTGAAGTATTAGTGCTAAATGAAAAAAAAATCTATCAACAATGAAAAATGCGATGAAATACACAACGCTAGTACAAAGCACAATTAAACACAGAGCGGTCGCGACCACTGCACGCGCCATTATCGTATTTCAACCGGTCATTTGTCCACTGAATCACTCACCTGACCTGCCGTGATGTATCACCCCCTTTATTGCCCTGCAGGGATCGCAAACCTTTGTGCCATTGCCATTTATGTTGACTGAAACCGAACTGCAATTTATCAAACTGCTACTATATGTATTATACAAAACTAGTAAGGTTCGGGTTATGATGTGTCTTCTCTTTCCAATATTTCTCTACGGTGCGGAAACTTGGTCCTTGCGTCTACAAAACCGTCGCAAGATCGATGCCCTGAAAATGTTGTGTTGGAGACCTTTGTTAAGGATTGCTTGGACGGCGTTCAAAACCACATTCACATTTCCAGGAATCAGGATTCAATTGACAGTACTGCAGAGTGAAGGCGAATGCAAAAGATCCAAATTAGATCTTCAACCCGCTGGTTTGATTTAGTCAAGGCCGTAACACAATCATCTATAGGGGAAGTTTCCCATAATGCGGCCAATCGCCAAAAATGGAGGAACATTGCACAGAAGGCATCGCTCAAAAGTGAACGATTAAGAATAAGTAGATTGTTTTAACCTAGTACATTTACACATTATGCTTTGTATTTTATGACGTAGCTCAAGATATAATTTTTCTATTTTTTACCGTGCAGGGGTCGCCAACCTTTGTGCCAATGCCATTTAAATTAACTGAAACTGAATTACAATTTAGATGGTTTTTTTATGTTCGCACATCCACATTGTACTTTTGTATTGTAAATAAGCATCTGGGTTATGAAAATTAATCTAATACAGATATACTCTGCATTTATGTAAACTATAATAAAAGAAAATAAATGAAAAATTGATTAACAAAAGCTGACCAATTAAATTGTGTTAACTGAACTTATTACAGTCAAAAATATTGTAATTTGCCTCACTTATTTTTTAATTTAAATTTATCGAAGTTGTAACTGGATGGTTTGTCACCCCTGGCCCACCGTTTAGTAGGCTATTCACTATAGTCACTTTGGTCGCGGTATGTTGATTACCAAATAAATGTTCTATGAGAATTGTCGTTAGGCATTTGAAGCGTATTTCATGGCTCTTTTAATTAATATTTCAATTTAAAGTATTACTGGAATGATTTCCTGCCTGTCATTCCTGTATTGGAGTGGTGGGTCGAAGCTTCCAATCCCCTACCCTATTGAAAGATGCCTGATTCACAAGTGGCATAATAATGACTACTACATTTATACTAGACTATTAATTAGTATACATGATGTTAAAACATAGTGAAGCTTGCAAGCATTTTTAAAAAGTTATGCTATAAGATTTTTAATGAAAATTGAAATTTTTCTGCGAGTATCTCGAGTAAACAAATCAATTAATAGATAGATTATATATATATAGATTGCGATAAACTGCGATAACGTTTTTCATCTATTTTTTTTTTATTCTTTACAAGTTAGCCCTTGACTACAATCTCACCTGATGGTAAGTGATGATGTAGTCTTAGATGGAAGCGGGTTAACTTGTTAGGAGGAGGATGAAAATCCATACCCCTTTCGGTTTCTACACAGCATCGTACCGGAACACTAAATCGCTTGGCTGCACGTTTTTGCCGGTAACTAGGGTAACTAGCCACTGCCGAAGCCTCTCACCAGCCAACCTGGACCAATTAAGAAAATCTCAATCTGCCCAGCTGGGGATCGAACCCAGTGACTTCGTTTTGTAAATCCACCGCGCATACCACTGCGCCACGGAGGCCGTCAAATTAGCAAACCAGGCTTTTATTGATTTTGTTTGTAAGATCTCTTGCTTGATTTTTGAAAATTTGTTTTTTAAAACAGATCGACCAAACTTACTTATTAGCTGCAGGAAAGTACCACAAAACACAAATCTGAAGTGTTTATTCTAAAAAGTATCTTAGCACAATTTAAAAGCAAACATTTTTTGTATTCGTTTATTATTATTTCGAATCAAATACATCGGAATCTCGAGCTAAGCATTTAATTATTCCAAAGTGTCATTGGTGTGCTATTATTGAAACTTGAATTTGGAACAAGTCGCCCGCTGCGCGCGGGGCGTGCTAACGGGCTGAGCTGTGGAAAATAGCGCGAAAAGCTGTAAAACTCACACTAAAACTGCTATCAAGGTGGACGGCGTTTGTTATAGACCGCTAGGGGTGGTGGTGACAATTTATCGATAACCTTCTTAGCTGAGCTTCCCTTCTATACCTACTTCATTATAATCTAACTAAAACTGGAAAACAACTTGCCCTATTTGCAGTTTTGGTTTGTTTTGTTTTCTGTATATATGAAAAAACAGGTAAATCCTAAAGAAAAACAGGTAGGAAATCGAAAATAATTGAGATGATGATATTTGAGATAATATTTCATGGTAGTGGCGACATCTGTCGATTTACTTTAGACAGAGAATACTACGTAATTCTTGGATTATTTAATGAGAGAATAATTAAGGTAATTGGATAGGTTTTTTCACACACATACCAATGAAAATTTGTAAATAATGTTCTTTTTTGTACAAAAAATGTTATAAAGAAATTCGAACTTAATTACATTGTAAATACACTTAAAATATTAAGGAAAGGATGTGAAATCTCAGCCGATAGATAGCTACTCTGATACCTATATTAATATATTTCACACTCAACAAAAACCATCTATCGATATCGACTCGGCGCATCTCTAGGGCGACAAGGAAACGGTAGAAAGTGAATTCCTTTCACCTGATAGGACGGTTATTAGCCAATTCGATACCCATTCCTATCCTAATAGAGGTATAATAAAAAGGGCTTCTCTCTCTATTTTTTCGTTTATTCGCCAAAAAGGTAAAAATAAAATTTTCTTATTCAATTTGTTAGAGGTTTATTCCGCGATTTTTTGGACCGTTTTTAGCAAAAAAACTTCGCGTAGTAGCCTAACGAAATTTTTCTTTCATTATTGCGTTATGATGAAAATATTTTATAGAATTGGCCGTGAAAGAATAACATAATAGCATTATATTACTAATCTATAGGTACTGTCTGACATCATTAAATTAGGTGGACTGGACTGGACTATTTACCTACTAGTTTATGCAACACATTACAGAATATGAATCACTCAGGGTCCTATAATACCACATTTAGAAGTTTGTAGCAAATGACGTGATTTTTTTAAATATATTATTAATTTTTTTTTTTTTTTTGTTTGTATTAAATTTATTGACACTATAATATATTAATTAAAACTAAGAATTACACAGTATATTAAATTTAGATTTATAATAAATAAAATAATTATTATTAATTAATATATTTTTTTAAAATATCTTTCGTATTTTATTTATCAAAATAATACAATTTTGAGAGTGCGCCGACTGTACTATTTTTAATTTGGCTTTGGTTGTAAAAGTTGGCTTTTTTATTCTTTACAAGTTAGCCCTTGACTACAATCTCACCTGGTAAGTGATGATGCAATATAATGGAAGCGGACTAACTTGTTAGGAGGAGAATGAAATCCATACTCCTTGCGGTTTCTACACGGCATCGTACCGGAACGCTAAATAGCTTGGCGGTAAGTCTTTGCCGGTAACTACCCATGGTCGAAGTCTCCCACCAGCCAAACCTGGATCAATTTAAAAAATCTCAATCGGCCCAGCCGGGGATCGGACCCAGGACCTCCGTCTTGTAAATTCACCGCGCAAACCAATGCGCTACGGAGGCCGTCAAAACAGCTGCGTATTTGTAGACGTTTATGTGTGAAAGTCGCGGACTACCAAAGAGTCCGTGGTGAACTGAAGGAGTGTTAGCATAACTGAAACATGATTAATTAATAATATCTGTCTGTGAGTGGTTAATAAATAACGGTTATTCGGAAAACAATGTCACACGCCTCCCACTGTATCACTCTAAATCTAACAATATGTGTCTGTTATTTGGACGTCCGTTTTGTTTACAAACACAAACATATTTTTGGTGTCTCTTTAGTACTACGAGAAAGAAATACCAAAACTAAAGTCTTTTAGAAATAGAATAACTTTAATGACTATCACATCTAGACAACTTATCTACAGTTTTTACATAGATATGTTAAACCGAACATTAAACACAGGCCGCCAAAAGACATCGTTCACCCCAAATCCCTTTTTCACCCCTTATTTAGCCGAAAAAGTCGAGACACGTGTGTTACAAGATGAAAACACGTAAATTGCGTTTTGATATCGGCTGAAAAAGGCAGGTTGTACGGCGGGCGAGCGGCGCCGGGTGCGCGTGATAGTGCGCGCTAATATTACAGGTGCACTTGATCTATGGCCTCGACGTGTGTGTGGGACACGTCACAAGCGATCAGCGGTTATAGCCATCTAGATTAAGGTTTCCAGTTTTCCACATAATAATAATAATAATAGCCTTTATTCAGACAACTTAGTACATATTTTATATAGTTTCTAAATCTAAGGTGACACCAGCAACTTTGTCTGTTTGCCCAACTTTGGCAAAGGGCTCCTCCATTTCTTTCTATTTAGGTCGGTTCAACGCCTTCCTTGTCCACGCCTCCCCTGCTACAGCCTTTATTTCGTCCTCCCATCTTCGGAACTGTCTGCCTCGATTCCTTTTGCTGTTTCTTGGGTACCAATATATAATATTTTTATTCCATTTCTCAGTACCTCTTATTATGTGGCCTGTCCATTTCCATTTAAGTTTCCTTATCCTTGTTGTGACATCTTTTATTTTCGTACGTTTTCTTATAGTCGTATTGTTTATTCTGTCTAATCCGTTTTCTACATACAATCTGACTATTCCCTGCGTCACACTTGATCAACTCTAACTCACTTAGTCAAACTAACGCTGCGTTTTGTTGAATTAAAGGATAATAGTGAAATTATATTTAAATAAATTATAATTTTCAGAAAAAATACGTATGACACTCGAGGACTGCCGCGGTAAAGCTATTACAAGTCTCGTAGACGCGGCCAAAAAAAACGCTGTCTCACCTAGCATTCTGTCTAAAAGACAAGCTGTTGCATAGCTTTTATCGCGGGCTTTGAGCGCGGTGACCAATTCAAGAAATTCCGTAACGAAAATAAACCTACCACCCCACTCCGACACAGCGGTGCGGCGTTGAAAGCCGTGCATCGTCTAACGTTGTTTCATTTTTGCAGACTAGACGTATGCGTGTAGACTAGCTGCTAATTGCTAATAACTGATTCTATCTTTTTTAGACACAATGCTAGATGAGACAGCGTTTGCGAAGTTGATAAAGAATGCTATGCAATAGGTTTACCGTGGCAGTCCCCGAGTGCCATACTTATTTAGATTTTATTTACACTTACATGGGTACATAGTATGGTATAACTACATCACTATAAGAATTTCTAGCCCTACAAACAGACCGTAACTTGGAGAGTTCAGTAGCTCTATAGGTACCAACCGACGTTCAAGTAAAAACTTATAAATTGCACCACACGTCATATACAGTAAACGTGTACGAAGAACGGCCGAAATATTTGTTAAAACAACTCGTCTCTGTTCTTGTAACACGTGGCGTGTAGCGTGTAACATGTAACGTGTGCAGCTATTGGCACCCGCGCCGCCGTGATTTATCAATTTCAATAACTTTACCAACTTCATCCCGATTTTTGAACTTTCCAGCGAAAACTTTAATTAAAATTGAAACAAACGTGTTTATTTGGAACCGTTTTTTAACATTTCGTTTCCAGTGTGAGTTGTTCAATTCAATTGCATAATCTATACTTATAATCGGAAAACTGCAACATCTTTACGTCCAAAATTCCTCAGTGCCTGAAGACGAAAGTTTTCGAACAGTGCGTGTTGCCATTGATTACGGATCCGAGACTTGGTCGCTAACTGTGGCCCTCATAATCCCTCTCAATTGCATAATCTATACCTACTTATAATAAAAATGTAACAGGTCAAATTCCGTATATTGAAAATATTCTGAATATTTTAGTTCCCGGAGGGCATTATATACCCTAATCGATACTGAAGCTAAAAAAATATATTTTTTATTTTTGTCTGTCCGTCTGTTTTTTTGTCTACCGGGCATCACGCTGTTACTACTGAATTAATTCAAATGAATGGCTATTTTACTGACATTTTCAACGTTTTCTTTTTTTAAATCAAAATTATGAAAAAAGTAACCCAAACTTTAAACCATTCTCGAGTGTGGCATATTTGGTGATTCAATTTATTTACTAAAAGATTAGTATAGTATAAATTTAAAACCTGTATTCCATTTCTACAAGGATCTCTAAAACGTGATATTTAACACGTCAATACATAAAAGCATCTTTTTCGCGTTATCTCAGGAATGAGTTTTTACGATACTTAGCCGAATGTTTTTGCTCAAACGGCGCAAACTTTCAATTTTCCTGTCATTAGACGATTCTTAACGGCTCGCGAGAAACGAGAGAGTGAAAAAAGTGAGTACAAACTGGCTCGGAATTATAAAAAACTGAGCAGTGCGAGGGGCGGATTCTGTGCGGTTGTGTCACACAGATTAACTGTCATTAATCGTTAACTGTCGTTAGTGGTACTTTGATACTGTTATTCTCACGTAACGTAAACGCGAATTTCTAAGGAATTGAAACAGTGCCATCTAATGGCAAATTTGCGTTAACATCAACGTGACAGTAACAGTATGAAAATATTGAAAACTCCCACTAGGCACACTTTTATTGAAGCGCGTTTTAAATATCGTGAGTAGTTTTCACTTTCAATCACACTTCACCACATATTATGAACTAGCTGACGCCGCGCGGTTTCACCCGCGTGGTTTCCGTTTCCGTAGGAATGTGGGGATAATATATAGCCTAAAGCTTTTCTGGATAAATGGGCTATCTAACACTGAAAGAATTTTCCAAATCGGACCAGTAATTCCTAAGATTAGTGCGTTCAACCAAACAAACTCTTCAGTTTTATAAACTAGTATAGATATAGATGTGAAAAGTGTTTATGTACCTGTTTATATGTGTGTAGTGTACGCCTCGACTACTGAACCAATTCAGCTGAAATTTGGAACGAATATGTTTTATAATCTGGGGTTCCCTCGGGATCAGTAAGAACAGAATTTCACGCACGCGGAGTCTCAGCGTCTGAGTCTGAGAGTAAAAAATAAATTAGAATTATAAATTAGAAAATTTTAGACAACCTATAATTCAGAGTCTTATGAAAACTAATGCTTTCTACAGAAATTCTTTCGGCCTTCGGATTCCGATGGACTTTATACACAGTAATCTTTTCACTTAAAATGATTTTCTATTAATACTTATAAAAAAATTCTTTTCCAAATTAACTATCGTTATGGTAAACATAACAGCCCATTTCTTTACCAGAATTTTAAGGAAAAAACTCAAAAAATATTTAGCTGTAATTAAAATGTATTTAGATGATAAATATGTAGCATCATCAAAATTTACCATCAGTTATATAAATTACTTCAAACATACATAACATCGAAAATAAACCCTGAAAAAAAAGCTCGGCATCGTAAGACCCACACAACAATGTTATCAGTCCATTAAAAGTATTACATCTCTCACAAAGCGCGCAAGGTGTGCCGTGCGCCGTGCGCAGGCGAGCAAGTGTGCGAGAGCACGTAATGATACTGCATTAACACCTCGAGCACACCAAAGTATCAAAGACTCTTTGAAGTCGCAGATGTAATCTCGCTCTTATGTCGGTTACATGTTGCGCTCGCAGAAAACGTGCTCTACTATTTTCTTTTGTAATATTTTGTAGATCAAGAGGGCGCTGAGAGAATTTCTGTGTAGATAATGTTATTGCACAAGATTAATATCCTTGTTTGTAAAATGACACTAAAAATAAAAAAAATACCAGAAACATAATGTGGTTGATGTCAGAAACGTTCCCTTTTGTGAAAGACGATTTTGTGTGATTTTTGACGGCCTCCATGGCGCAGTGGTATGCGCGATGGATTAACAAGACGGAGGCCCTGGGTTCGATCCCCGGATGGGCCGATTGAGGTTTTCTTAATTGTTCCAAGTCTGGCTGATGGGAGGCTTCGGCTGTGGCTAGTTACCACCCTACCAACAAAAACGTATCGCCAAGCGATTTAGTGTTCCTATACGATGTCGTGGAGAAATCGAAAGGGGTGTAGATTTTCATCCTCCTCCTAGCAAGATCCGCTTCCATCTTTGATTGCTTAATCACTTACCATCAGGTGCAAATGTAGTCAAGGACTAACTTGTAAAAAATAAAAACAAAAAAGAAGTTTCAGTAATTTGTTTTGTAAAGTTACAGCTACTGTAAACAATTATTATGTACTCTGCATATCCATTCCGCTCAGTGTATTATAAAACGATATAAAATTACTAAAAAACTACCTTTCCGATTTGGTGAGAAACGAATGTTATTTATTTAAACAACTGTTAATTACCGTGTCTATTGAAAAATCTAGTCGAGTATAATAGAGCGGCAATTTTGAGAATCTCACTTCAAAAAGTTTGGTGAATCTCAAACAGTTAATCTATAGCCTGCCAAAGTTAAGATTTACAGATACACACTTATTTGCATTTGAAAAACATAACCAACCTTCGTCAGTCGGTTATAACCAAGTGAAGCATACCGCACGTCTTGCATCACAGGTCTATTACCACAATGGGAGATCCTTTTCCCGTCGCTGCGGCTCCACGTTTGATTAACTTTGATCTAGGTGAGTGTACTAATGGATTGTTGCAGCCAAGCCTTCACCTGGCCGCCTTTGTCTATATCTCTTGTTATCTCTCTTTTGTACTCAACTCACAAAGCTAAGAACGGAACGAGATTACAGCGAATTTTCCCTTTGTTTTTTGTCTACTCCTTGCATTGGTTTATTAAAGTTACGTTCACGTTAAAAGTATAAAAAATATATACTGAAGAATAAGGTACCTAGGTATAGTTGCTTTTAAGATCTGTATTAGCTTATAAGGTACTGAATTCGAATCCGGAGTCAGGCTACATTTTTTTTGTATATACTTACATGAAAATAGCTTACGATTGATTTTATTTTAGCGAGTAAATTTTAAGTTAGAAGTGATAGTCCTTGAGAAGCAAATTAAGCTGCCGGTGCCGGTATCTTACATAAGAGTGGTTTAACTATACAACTCAAAGAAAATGATAATTTCTTATCGAAAATGCCACTTATGCCACTTAATGTTGCCATAGGTGATCAAACAAGTAAGAGTGATAAAACAAAATCTATTTCAACATTTACAAGGAAAAGCATCTTATTAGTTTCGTACTTACGTCTTCATTGCTTTCTCTCGTAGTCAAGAAGAAGGATGAACAAGAGCACAATGAGCTTTGTGAAAGGGACACTTGAGTTTAGAAGGTAGGAGGGGTTTTTTAGGTTGTAGGAGACCGGCACTACGCGACACGAGTATCCATGAGGAGGAGAAAAATAAACAAAAATGGCACGTAGTCAAACGCAAGCACATCGTCACAAATACGAGTAAATATAAAATTTAAAATTTTGAAAAACCCCCGAAGGTCACATTATTAATTACACTCTCGATCAAGTCATCAATATTCTCTTTCAGTGCGCTTTCATTTGATACCCCATTCGAGTATATTTGTAAGCATTAGGTGATTATTCCCCACTTTCACCCCCGAACTTTTAAACGGCTCAACCGATTTTCATCAAACATGTATAATTACACTCACATATAAGTCACCTTTCATACCGTTCAAACAAACTAAATTGAAATCGCTTCAACCGTTCAGAAGCTTTGGTGCCACAGACAGACACGTCAAACTTATTACACCCTCTTTTTGCGTAAGGAGGTTAAAAAAAATAGTGGAATCAAAAAAACATATATTTAAAACTAGTCAAGTCAGTTGGGCAGTGGTGGTTATTTGGGAAGGTGGTCTCCGAAGGCCTTGAAGCCGTTCTCATCGGCCACGTAGGTGACGGTGAAGAGCTCGTTGTTGGGCCCGTAGTAGGAGAAGGAGCCGCGCACCTCCAGCACCTGGTTGTTCTTCAGCACCGCTTCCTCGGAGACCTTCTTGCCGTCATTGGTTTCCAAGCTGGTGAAGATGAAGACAAGAAATCGTCAAAGTAGTCAGGGTGTGGGTTCGAATCCGATCCGGGGCGTGCACCTCTAACTTTTCAGTTGTGTGCATTTTAAGAAATTAGATATCACGTAACGGTGAAGGAAAACATCGTGAAGAAACCTGTATACCAGAGAGTTTTCTTAATTCTCTGCGTGTGTGCAGTCTACCAATCCGCATTGGGCCAACGTGGTGGACTATTGGCCTAACCCCTGTCATTCTGAGAGGAGACTCGAGCTCAGCAGTGGGCCGAATATGGGTTGATAATAATGAATCATTTATTCAGTTACTAACAAAAGCCCGATGCTCTGTTCGCGTGGAACAATAAATTTTCCCGGGATAGAAAGTATTGTAAAAGTTCATCCAAATCGGTTTAGTAAGGTAACCATAACCGTACAACCTACCGTAAGCTGTGAAAGAATAACAGACAGACAGTCTTCTATGCGAAAGTAGCATTTATAATAATTAGTATGGATCTTAAGAAGCTTTCGCTTAACTGTTGGTCGGACACTGAAGGCAGTGATTCTTGAGACGGGGCGTATTGTGAGGAAGTTCTTCCTCACTCTGGAGCCCTGACCACTGGTTGATTGGGCACTCAAAAGTTCTCCCAGCGGGTAGGTGATGTTTTGTATAAATGCTTAATAGTGCTTTGTATTATATTTTGTATTAATAACATTGTTGAAAATTAAAAAAAAAGGATAAATGAATAAATGAGAGTAGAGAAGTATGGATTACTAGAGGTTCCCCGACATCGTCAGTGTGAAATTCAGTTTTTCGCGAAATCCATGCTTTATAAGTAGCTTTTAAGTTTGTGATTGTACTCATCGTGATAATCGTGATACATAATACTAATCGTGTAATCTGCTGGCACGAGTATCTTTATTTATTTTAAGTGAGTATATTTTAGGTGTATGTCTGTTGTGATTAGACATTTAAAGTTAATCATAAAGGTACCAGCAATGTTGATAATAATGACCCACGAGGCAATTTCGGATAAGAAAAAAAAATGGTGATCACTCACTCGAAGGAGTATCCGTCGACGCCGATGTTGTTGACGTTGTAGCGGACAGTCTCCGCGGTCTTGGGGTCAACGACCGGGGCCACGGGCACGGCGACAGCCGCGGCCACGAGAACAGCGAGTACTATCACCTGGAACAGTTCAGATTTTTTTTTTTTTATTATTTACAAGTTAGCCCTTGACTACAATCTCACCTGATGGAAAGTGATGATGCAGTTTAAGATGGAAGCGGGCTAACTTGTTAGGAGGAGGATGAAAATCCACACCCCTTTCGGTTTCTACACGGCATCGTACCGGAACGCTAAATCGCTTGGCGGTACGTCTTTGCCGGTAGGGTGGTAACTAGCCATGGCCGAAGCCTCCCACCAGCCAGACCTGGACAAATTAAGAAAATCTCAATTGAACCCAGGACCTCCGTCTTGTAAATCCACCGCGCATACCACTGCGCCACGGAGGCCGTCAACATTTTTTTGATGCTGACGCTTTTGCCTTAGCGTTTATTACCTACATCTGCAATTAAGTAATAACAAAATCAAATCGAATCCAGTTATTAGGTTTGATAGGTTTTTCAAGAGAAAATAGAATACTTTGCAGAAAAGCTATCTCAGTAAGAGCTTTAATGTTCTGTTGTTTTGTTTTTTCGATGCAGGTGGCTCAGTATCGTGATGTTTGGAAGTCCCTAGAAAAGGCCTATGTCCTGCAGTGGACGTACGACGTTGATATGATGATGATGATGATGATGTTTTGTTTTAAGAGAAAAAATTAGTTTATTTTCTTACTAGCGGAGGCCCTTCAAGCCCTATTTCACCACTTTAGAGTTTGAATTTTAAAATTTTTGAATCCCATTAATTTCGTATTTTTGTAAGGATTTATGAACAAACTTTTAAAACTGTAACTCTAAAAATGAAGGACTTTCCATACAAACTTTCAACCCCTATTTCACCCTCTTCTTATTTTATTTTTGCAATAAAAAGTATCCCATAACCTTCTCCGTATTATGGTCTTAAACCGTGCCAAGTTTCATTTGAATTCATTCAATAGTTTCAGCGTGCTGCACAATAACGAAAAAACACGGACAGACAGACAGACAAAAAATCGAAAAAAATATTTTTAGCTTCAATATCGATTAAATTAACAATCCCCCAACAAAAATTTTCAAAATATCTTCACTGTACAGAATATTCAAAATGTACAGAATTCGTATTATAAGTATAGACACTAGATGGCGCTAGTAGTACTCTATGCCACGGTAACGTTTGTTGTTACAAATGGTATAAGTAAAATTATGAATAACTGTATAGAATTCGACCAGTTTTATTATAAGTATAGATATAGATAGTATATACCCACGACTCTGCTTCAGTGTAGTTCGGTGGTCATTAATACCTACTCACGTAATCAACACTAATAGAGCCGCGTCGTGATTGTAAAACATATTTCACAAGCGTCGGCTCCTCTGAGCCGATTGTTATTTGTAAACATGTTTCAGCAATTAGTTTTGTAGATTTAATGATAATTATGGTGATGTATGGACGCAAGATATGTCCTAACTTGATATATTATGATGGCATAATTGAGGCGTGTGCTGATCGCACACTGCGGAATACGCCGCGCCGCTCCAATTTCATTTATGTTAACCAAATCGATTTATGAATCAGTGACGTCAAAAGAGGGATGTCATATTGACGTGCCTTTGGCAATGTATCTTCTAAACAAATGAGCCGCTTATAGTAAATGTGTATAACTATATATTAGGATGTAAATCCTATTAATCAACCCGAAGATAGGTATAATCTGAAGATATATACATAATGATTTTTTGTTATGATGGAAACAGTTTTTGAAAATCATGTTTATCTATTTAGATCCAAATCGGATTCACACCATTACTAACTTTATAATGGCTAAATAGATCTAAATTAAAATTGGTACAGAGCTAACATGACTTGTTGGCCACGGATAGTTAAGCTTGCCACCAAATCTAGATGACGACCACGACCACTCAGGCAAAAATGTAGCGACAAAGAATACTAGATTTTAATCTCAAATAACATAAATATAAATAGGCAATTTTTTATCTCGGTATCCCTACAGAAATTAGATGTAAACTAATTTAAGCCTCGGGGTACGGTATGTATAATATAACGTATGATTTTAAAAACGTAACCCCCAATCATGCTCAGTCTGATTAAATCGTCCTCAACAATTATGTATTTAATTTCAATAATTAATTCATGTCAATTTAATCTCTAACTCAGCGGCTCATGTAACAGTCTGCGAGCATCTTTAATAAGTAAAAGCCAATGGATGCAGTGGGTGGTCTGTCATGACAACATGTTATCATTTCCAGCCATGTGTTTGCGCAGTCGGTAGGCGAATAGCCTGCGACATTTAAATCTTAGTAGGTATGCTAAAGGACCAACTGCCTCGTTGGTTCAGCTCGACTAGGTCCTGGGTTCGAATCCTCGGTTACGCTATATGAGTTACTGAGTTTTCCTTTCTTCTAAGAAAATCTCAGCTCGGTTCGGACATTGGTGATACAACCTCCGTGCCTCGGAGAACACATTAAGCCGACGGTCTCGGATATTATCATTATCATCTGATAGTGGTCGTTACTGAATTGAACACTGCCAATTCGCATTTGAGCAGTGTGGTGGATTAAAGCTCCATATCTCCTATAAGGGAATATTATACCGATTCAAAGAAAAAAAATTATTGTTGGACCCGGGACTCAAACCCTGGATCTCATGACCCGTAACCGAACAAACTCTCCACTGGACTAGTAGGGCGTTTTCTTACTTACCACCAAACCCACTGACCACTTAACTTATTAAATTAACTCATTCGGAGCTACATATCTATAACATCTGATTAATATTCCTATAGCATCACCGTGACATCATCCCAAATGCCTTTTGGGTTGACATTTAGATCAACATAGTGTTCACAAGGTCAACACGTGTCAAACGATCTTCCACACGATATTATCACTTATCATCACGTGGTCCACATTGCATAAATAAATAAATTTAGGTAATATACACATCGTTGTCTAGCCAAAAAGTTAGCGTTGCTTGTGTTATAGATAGACACCACGATAGCTAACAAATGTACATAAATATTAAATACATATAATATAGATAATTTATATATAAATCACCCAGATATTGAGAAACACACAAACTGTCGTGTAAATTAAACCCACTGCCTTGGATGCAGTAGCCAATCTTACTATAGCTTGGCAAATTCATTCATAACACTCCCGATGGTCCGCGCGGGCCGGGGGGCGTGTAGCGATGAATAAAAATCCACGACTGATGCACCTCACTTCCCCGCACGCACAAATTCACACCCGCGCGCAGTCTTTCCCCCCCGTCGCCCGCATATCATGGGAGTGTCATCAATGACCTTGCCAAGCTATAACCACTCGGCAGTCAAATCATGCATTATGCAAGGATTTCCAAGTTTGCTATGTTTTAAGAATCTGGTCAAATTTAGATTAGGATCAAAATGTGTATGTAACTTTGAACAAAAAGTTTTTAAATGGATTTCACCGTTTTATGTTAAGTAAACTTGCGTGCCTGTAACTACGATCGTGCTAATGGAAATTAATCCTTCCTTATCCTTATCAAGCTCACTGCTGAGCTCGAGTCTCCTCTCAGAATGAGAGGGGTTAGGCCAATAGTCCACCACGTTGGCCCAATGCGGATTCGCAAACTTCACACACGCAGAGAATTAAGAAATTTTCTGGTGTGCAAGTTTCCTCACGATGCTTTCCTTCACCGTTTGAGACACGTGATATTTAATTTCTTAAAATGCACACAACTGAAAAGTTGGAGGTGCATGCCCCGGAGCGGATTCGAACCCTCACCCTCCGGAATCGGAGGCAGATGTCATATACACTGGGCTATCACGGCTCGTGGAATGGAAATTAATGATGAAATATAATTTGCAGCGCGCTTACCTTAAAGATGCAAATTCACTCTTACTTCGAAGGTCTTAATTTAAATATACGTGATAGGTAATAGGGACACCGGAAGAAACTTTGATAGAAATGCCGTGACGGTGTAGTCTATTGTCACGCTGACTTGGAATTGAAACCGTTCAACATGGGTTGAATAAACAGTTTCCAACTCCAACTCCAACTTTTCAGTTGAGTGCATTTTAAGAAATTAAATATCACATGTCTTAAACGGTGAAGGAAAACATCGTGAGGAAACCTGTATACCAGAAAATTTTCCTAATTCTCTGCGTGTGTGAAGTCTGTCATTCCGCATTGGGCCAGCGTGGTGGACTAAGGCCTAACCCCTCTTATTCTGAGAGGAGACTCGAGCTCAGCAGTGAGCCAAATATGGGTTGATAACGAATAAACAGTTTCAATTCCTAACTGCTGAAATTAATTATTGTACATCTGTCATTGATATGCTGTAGGTATAGGTGTCCTTCGAAGATTTTTCGTTTTGTATTTTTCGGGTTGCGTATTTGCTACAGACTTCTTATTTATTTACACTTCATTTGTACACAATAATAAAATGCCTTTTTTCCATCAATGCAATCTGCAATCGATAAGCGATGATGCAGCCTATGGTGGATTGTGCTTGCCTAGAAGATGCCTATTCACCCTTGACTTGAAGATACGTGGTGGGGAAAACGGAAGCTGGAAGAGCATTCCACATCTTTGCAGTGCGTATAAGAAAATAGGAACTAAACCGCTTAGCATGCGTCCCAGGAATATCGACGACGTGGAGGTGCAGATCTCTGTGATGCCTAGTAGTCCTGTGGTAGAACGGCGAAGGTGGCATAAGATCGAACAGTCCCTGAGCGCACTCATCGAAATATATTTTGTAGAACACCGATAGACAGTCAACCTTAGAAAACCAACCAAGGCTAGAAAAATAAAATTATATTATGAAGAGAGCAGTATACAAAAGACGTCCTTAAGAAACATGCTCAATGGGTATGTAACAGTGTCAATGGAGGATTTAGACGATGCAGGAGCACTGCCAAAGTTAGCCTAGAGCACCGTAATAGAACCGTCTCCTGTGAGACTCAGGGCTAATAGAGCTTTTGGACTACTGTCATCATCTCACCAACCGATGTACATTCATTGCCTGGCTTAGGGGCTTCTAAGCACCATAGTCCTGAGCCGCCTACATCCAGCGACTTCCTGCTTGATGTCGTCAGTCCACCTGGTGGGGGTCAAACCAACACTGCGCTCTTCTGTGGGTGGTCCCCATTCCAACACCTTGGTTTGTAACCCAACGTACATCTGCTCTTCGACTAAGGACTAAAATAAATGTTCTTAAAGTGAAAGCTACTTGCTAAAATATATATTAATTATAGAACTCACGGCTTGCATCTCGGCTTGGGTCCGGTGAGATTTGGAGGAGACTGTGATTAAAATTAGAATTCGCACTTTTATATACCTATTGCCTATCATCCTTTGCATATATTAAGATGTATGCCTCGGGTGCCTCTGTGTGCATTAGCGATTTCATATAACGACCTGTATATCCAAATATTTTAAGGAATTTTGAGCTTTTTCTGACTAAATCTGCCATAGGACGCTTACTTCTTTCTGCTCAGCATCGTCGTCGTTCCTGTCAGAGAAATTACTTAACAACTAGGTCTCATAACTCAAGTCAGAGTTATGTATTTGCAGCTTTTAACCATTGACAAAAATTCCTAATAATTGATGGATGAGCCATCTTTAATGTTCCGCCCTTCGATGGTCAACCTAAGATATCTTGGCCGTTGACGATGATGATAATGGCCTATAACACCTTTAAGCACCCTAAGAAAATTAATCGAAACTTGTAGGTATAGAGCACTGCACACTAAGAGCTTACGATTAAGGATAAACAAGACAATGAGGATCTAGACCCTCGAAGCCTGCTATCATCCATTGCCATTCAGGTCCAAGCTCCACAATTGATCGTTGTTGTTTAAGGTAACAACCGAGGCTTAAGCCTTTCTCCACAAAAAATCACTAGCGATAATATTAAACGCATTGCTCCAGAGGTCGCGAGTTCATCAAGGTCGTCATAGACCCACGATTCATCATTTAATGCCGACTCATCAATCATAATAACAGTCGCCACGTACTCCACAGCAGGCGAAGTTAGAAATATAATTATGTAACACATAGACGCTCGGTTTTACGAACGCGCCGACCTTGGCATTCACTTTCGTGGCGATATCTATAGGTAACACGTCCACTGCAAGCGATCCGATCGTATTTACGATACAATCTTAAATCTTATAACTAGCTAAATTATGTACGTGTAGTATTATTGACAATAACAAATCTTAACTTTGATTACTCAAAAGTTTACTTAAGTTTAAACTTTTTTGTTGAAATGTATGTTCTGTTATTAAGCCTAAATTTCTAAAGATGATTTTTAGTCTAGAAATGATTTCCTTTTATGAAATTTATAAAATATGGGTATCGAGAAGGCACAATTTGCCAAGAATGTTTCTTAATATGATGATATAAACCATTAATACAAAATAGTTGCTATAAAAACATCAATATTTGAATAAATAATGTAACATTTTGTAACAACTCATTATCTGTAGCATTAGCCTTAAATACGAATAATAAAGGAAACGTAGGTTCCTTATTTTTAAAGAAACCTCGATGAAGTATAGTTGTGAATAAAAAAGTAATCGTATCGATTGTATTGGATTGATAGCTTGAAATGAAGATGTGCTAAAATAATGTAGGTTTGAAACTTGTATTAGCAGACGATCTATCGAAGATGGCAAATGGCATTCGTATAAATTAAACATATAGAGCAGAATTTTGTATAATATTAGAATATATTGAGAGCATGCTAACTGTTTGCTCTATCTGACGCTATGTTTCCTATTCTTGCGTCATAAATAGATGGATGGCCGTGATAGCTCTTTGGACCTTCTTCTCCGTTATAGAGGGCGTAGGTTCGAATCCGTTCCGGGCATGAACCTCCAACTACTCGTAAGTGAGCCGAATGTGGGTTGTTATTGATGTTGATAATGATGAAATAAATGGTCATAGCTCATAGGTCGGACTACTTCTAATAAAGACTCTTTCCGAAAGATTAAGTATATTTTTAAAATGATGTATTACATTGTAAGTAAACGACGTCCATTAGATAGCAGTTAAGCACGAAGAAGTAAAACTACCAAACTGTTAATTTTTACTTGACTTCAAAAAATAAGGTTCTGTATTCGATCCTTCATCATGGGGAAATTGGACAAAAGGTCCAGTTAGGTTAAGTTACTTTTTAAGGTTTTACCTTTGATGATCTATGGTTCCTAACTTGAGACTTGCTCCTAACTATGGGTCTCTTGTAATGCTGGTCGAGCTATGCTCAGAGTATTTGTGTATGATCTAATCAGACATGAAGAGATCTGGATAAAGGGACCGACATAGTTAAACGAGTCGCAAAGTTATGGGCAGCAATGAGCCGGCACATTGTTTGAAAAGCCGATGGACTTTGGAGTCCCAAGGTGAGAGGATGGCCGACCCATACCCAGGTGGACTGACAACAAGCGATTCACAGAGATTCGCTGGAAGCAGGCGGCTCAGGATCGTTTTTTCAAAGTCCCTACAAAAGCCCTACCCTACAATCATCCTCCAACTAATTCGGACTTCGAATAAAATGCAAATTGGGAGTTTTATTTTTTGGAAGAAAAAAATACCGTTTTTTTTCTCTGTTGTAAAGTACCAATTTGGCACTTCACAAATTTAAAAGACTTTGCTTCAATAATATTGACGTATCTCGCTAACTCCAGTGAGGAGTTTGACGCAAATGACACACAACAGAAGTGAGAGTGTAAGAGAGAGAGTACGGGAGTACTGACGAGAGCTAGAGTAGGTGGCAGTTATGACAAAGTGCACATTAGCGTAGTTACGTTTGCCGACGCGCGCTGATCAAAGGCGGCTAGGGTCACCACACAATGCCACTTTAGGAAGACGTTTCCCTAACTAACTTTTATTGCAATTTTACTATTTTAAATCACAATCGCTATAACGGTTACAACTATTAAATCAAATAGTAAACGCTCTTAAGATATTTTCGAATGATGATTTTTTTGAATAACTGCAAGTTACTCAAAAAAATAATACTACTAAAAAAAAAACTACAAATAATTTGTGTAAAACAATAACAGAGCAACACTTTGTGGTGCATGAAAGTGAACTTCATGTTAAATGTTAATTGTATATATGAATAAATTATTATTTCTGTTTAAAGTATATTGTAGTAATAAGTAAACTAATATAATAATATAATATAGCCAATCTATCTATGTGTAATAACTAAACAAGGTTTGTAACAATTTAAAATAAAAAAAATAAAAAATCTTTAAGATCGATTAATACATTACGTAAAAAAGTTTATGCTCCTTTTATTTCATCGGCGATAAATTCCAGGCTCATAACTACGTCTATACATAAGTAATAGGACCAAGGTGCCTTTGAAACCTTCGTAGCTTTAATTTTAAGTTTGCGACTTTACTTTCTTTATTATAATAATGTAAAGAAATCAAATGTTCTTAATGTATAGGCGAATTTGGACTCTGACTTTGAATTAGATTGAAATATTGCCACATTTCACCTGGTCACCCTACAGCGGAGGCTTTGATGTCGGCGCGCGTGCCTGCCACAAAAGAGCGTGTGACTTCTGCCGACAGACGTGCGACGCGCTCTCTCTAATGATGCTATTAATACCATTGGTGTGTGCTCAAACTATCGTTCGTACTGTTTTCTGTAGACATGCGTTACAGATAAAAACATCTGTACATCAAGGCCTTAGAGGCTTTAAAGGTGGGCTACTTTACTTCTTTCTAAGTAACCATAAAATATGATGTTCTCTATAAAATATAAAGGACAAGTTATCTATACTAATATTATAAAGCTGAAGAGTTTGATTGTTTGTTTGATTGAACGCGCTAATCTCAGGAACTACTGGTCCGATTTGAAAGATTTTTTCAGTGTTAGATAGCCCATTTATTGAGGAAGGCTTAGGCTTTATATTATCCCCGTACTCCTACGGGAACGGAAACCACGCGGGTGAAACCGCACGGCGTCAGCTAGTCCTTTATATTCGTGAGGAATCTACTCGGTTCTATTTATTAAAGTAAAGTACAACACAGTCGGATATAGGGATCAAAAATTATACTGACTTAAGGAAATGTATATGTGTCACCTGCGTGATGAAAAGACCATAACATGCCTTATAACATAATGATCATGTTTCCACAGGTCATTTGATTTTTATTCATTTAGGTACTTCATAGTCTATATTCATTTATTTCGATTAGGATTAGTTTACAAGCACTTTCGAAACGATTTAATATCATAAGATAATCATTATGTTATATAATAATTTACGAGGGTCCCAAACGTGCCTTGCGGTCCGAGAAGAGTATGCAATTAATTGCCCTTAAAAGAATTACAATTTTTTGTAACCTTGTGTGTGTGCAACTATTTTATTTTATATAGCTTACCTATATGCAAATGTACTTCACCGATAGCCAACAAGCTACAAAAACAAAATAACACCGAGTTGCCCTTTGCAGGACCTGTGATTTGAATCTTTGACCTTAAATCAAAGGTAAATCAAATGATGCACGATTCTGTTATAATAAATCTAATCGCTGCATGATTAGTTAGAGGTTAGAAACCTCTTCAGACATCGTGCAGGTATTGAATTAAAAATCAAAATAAAGATATGTTTATTATATGAAAATTTGTTTTTTTAAAAACGGTGTTTTTTGCCAAAACATGCGCCCAAACTCTAAGTTTAGCACAGTTAGTTAGTTCGTATCTCAAGTTAAATAAAGTTTAGGGTTTCTATGGTCACCTTTCGATTCGATCTTATTTGACTACCTCCGTGGCGAAGTGGCATGCGCGATGGTATTTAAAAGACGGAGGTCCTGGGTTCGATCCCCAGCTGAGCCGATTGAGGTTTTCTTAATTGGTCCAGGTCTGGCTGGTGGGAGGCTTCGGCCGTAGCTAGTTACCACCCTACGCGCAAAGACGTTCCGCCAAGCGATTTAGGGTAGAAACCGAAAGGGGTGTGTATTTTCATCCTCCTCCTAACAAGCTAGCTCGCTTGCATCTTAAATTGCATTATCACTTACATAAGGTAAAATTGTAATCAAGGGCTAACTTGTAGAAAGAATGAAAAAATTATGTAAGCTCCATGGTTTCTTAATATTATTAGGTATTGCACAGATATACGGTATATTAAAATCGAGTCCAATAAAATATCAGGAAATTAGTGCTAATCCAGCTTCCAAGATATTATAAATACACACAAACATAATGCTATAAAAACTTATAAAATGTGCAATGGAATTTTTGAGAATTACATTAGGGACAAATATTTGTAAGGCATCAGCTGTTAAATACACAAAATACTAGTAGTTTAGGTGTCTAGCAATATAATGAAGTGCAAATGTAAATTTATCTATGTAAATCAAGAAGTTAGTTAATGGTAGTTTGTAGTGTGAGTGACCATGGACTGACATTTGGCCCATCTTCCTACAACGTGCTGGTTTGTTGCATAGACTGGCGTGTTGCGAAGACACCCGATAGGGTGACCGATCGAGATGACCTACTGATGCCAAGATCATACATATGTGGTCAAGAATGTTATGCTATTTTATAACCAAGCAGTATTGTAGTCGTAGTTGAAACTAAGCCGGTATATTTGTAATATTCTTATATCTTTCTTTATATCTTTCAGCCGACGGGGATTGAATTCTCTTCATCTTTAATTAAACTTTTACTTTAATTAATTCGTAACTTTAATTTTAATTTTTCGACTAGTATTACCACCATTAGATTAAATTACATTATGACATAATCCTGACATTTCAAAAGTGCTTGCAAACTAAGCCTAATTGAAATAAATGAATTTTGAATTTTGAATTTTTCACTTTGGAGGTTTTTTTTTAATTCTTTACAAGTTAGTTCTTGACTACAATCTCATCACTTATGATGATGCAATCTGTGATGGAAGCGGGCTTGTTAGGAGGATGGAAATCCACATCCCTTTCGATTTCTATACGACATCGTACCGGAACGCTAAATTGCTTAGCGATACGTCTTTGCCGGTAAGGTGGTAACTAGCCACGGCCAAAGCAAGTCCAACCTGGACCAATTAAGGAAACCTCAATTGGCCCAACCCAGGACTTCCGTCATGTAAATCCACCGCACATACCACTGCGCCACGGAGGCCGTCAAATTAAGACTATTTAGTCTAATTAAAACCTGATTATATTATTAGCCAAATCATACTACATTATTTAACGAATTATTTGGGAATTCCTTTCTTCAATTAGGAAAGAATTAATATTTTTACAGTTTTCATAAATTAATGGAGATTTGCAGTTTGGACCTTTTTTTTTATTTATCGTATTACTGACCATTCCCAAAACATCACCCGTTGCTATAATGAACCGTTAGCCGATGACCGATTTATGTGAGCATTTTGTAACACCGCTGTCAAAGTGAATTAAACTTTACCCTCAATGAAATAAAATAGGTATTGCATTACACCTGTCATTACATAGCAGGTATTAACAACTGTTTGTTTTATTTTATTTGGAAATTATTAAGTGATTACAGAGATAAGTTGTGTTATATAACACATAATGTATGTAGATGAACTCTCAACCGCAAACATTCAAATATGCCTATTTACATACACTTTTGAAATGTGCATACGAATTCTGAGTGTCTTGCACTTTATAGATTTAACAAAAGTTGTTGTCCACCGTGCCAAGGAGGTTTGATTGGCTTAGGGTTAAAGTTGCAGAGATATTAATGATAATTTTAGGAGGTGCTGAATGTGCTCTCCGACCTCCGAGGCTCGGGATTGTAACACCAAACAGCTACTGAGAGTTTATCATATGTTGTACTAGCGGACGCCCGTGACTTCGTCCGCGCGGAAACTTTTAAGTATTTACTATAATTAAGGGTAAAGAGAGTCAACATAACACATAATCATAAATATAGCGTCACAGACTGCTTTTTTTTCAATTTTTAACCATCCCCGTTACGTATGAATTTTGCTTAACCATTTACTTACATAGCACAAGCAACCGAAGCTCATAGAAGAAATGATTTTTCCCTCCTTTGTTATATTTTTCACTGACGGTCACTGATCTGCCCTGATCGCCCTATTCGTAGCGTGAAATGGACTATCTAACAAAATAATGTATTTCGAACCAGTAGTTTCTAAGATGAACCAAACCAATTGAACAAACAAACTTATTTTTATTCATTACACGTTAACTAAAATCTCACCTGATGGTAAGTTGATGCAATCTAAGATGAAATCGGGCTAGCTTCTTAGGAGGAGGATAAAAATCCACACCCCTTTCGATTTCTACACGACATCGTACCAGAACGCCAAATCGCTTGGCGGTACGTCTTTGCCGCTGGGGTGGTTACTAGCCACGGCCGAAGCCTGCCACCAGCCAGACCTGGACCAATTAAGAAAACCTCAATCGGCCCAGCCGGAGATTGAACCCAGGACCTGCGTCTTGTAAATCGACGGAGGTCGACAAAAACTAACCTACTCTTCAGCTGAAGATACCTCTAAAACTCATCATAATTTACCTTAGTATTGATCCAACTGTTTAAGCTAATCAACTTGTTAAAACCGCATGGAAACCTGTTTAGTAGTTTCGGTAATTAGAATCACATCAGTACGTGTCTTGTGGCAGATACTTAGCTGAGAACTGGCTGTGTGGCTGCAAAGTATCTACCTGCCAGTCAAAGGTCATCTGTTTCCATTAGCTATGCCTATCAGGCACGATATCTATTAACGTCTGCCTATTTTGATGGTCTCCTTTCTTATAAAAGACGGGGTTTTGGAGCCTAGACCTTACTTCAATGGGGGTTGGATATTTAATTCTGTAATGATTTCTCGGTGTACTATTCAAAATATAAGCCACTATATCAGATGGCAGTGGTTTTTTCGTTTTTGCAGAAACGGTTACTTCGAATCTTTTTTATTATGAAATGGAATGACGTCAAACGCAACTTTAAATAAACTTAGCTAAGGGTGTAATGGCGTAGAATACAGAATACATACTGTCTATTATATCATTGTCATAATCCGATGATGCACCAACTGATATTATTTTTTTCGGATTACTACGTGACATCTGAACAAAGTTAATTAATTTTGCTCCTCAAACATAGATGAATCTAAGCGGAAACGCCATATCGAATATCAAACTGTTTCTCGAAATCTTCGTCATAATACATCATAAATTAATGCATGCTTCTATTCAATATTTAATGGACGTGACGTCTGTGATAATGGAAATAGGTCCATCACGCGTTCAGTGAATGGTTCCTTGTTCTCGCGAAGTCATCAGTCGCTAGGGTTGTCACCATCTGAAAAATAAATAAAAATAATTGAAAAGGCATTGTTATAATACCCGACTCAAATAAGGATTTAACCTTTGAATGAGAGATTATAATTGATGAAGATTATAAGCTGATATGTCGTATACACCTAAATTTTGATGATCATAAAAGTAGCCTCAAAGGTTCCATGAAAATGACGTGTCGTGTGCTGTAAATTTTACTCAAAGGTCACAAAAATTCGTTTTTCGCGTTTACCTCGGTTTCTATAACTCTGACGTTGACATTTATTGTTAAAATTGTGAAGCGTCTAGTTGTTTTAATTTTTTTGTTCATAGTTATTTCCTATTCTATTATTGATGTTATTTCCTTCTATGAAGGAAACCCTAGGTTGCCTGTTAACCTATCGGCGCTATGTTGTGTCTAAGTAGCCAAATAAATAGTCTTTGAGTTTTTGTTTTAAACTTTTGCCAAATCTATTTTTTTATTTTAAATGTGAAAGGAACAGTCGAGTAGTAGCCCTAGATTTGACAGCACAGATACATTTTATTATTTTTATTCGTAATTATGCAACGCGCGCGTCGCGACATTCGCGCCGTGTCAAGGTGAGCGCGTCGCGCGGATGTCACGGCGAATATGTCACGCAGCTGACGACAAGCGAACGACTGTCGCAGCTGCGACTAGAACTTTCCTGGCACAGCAGTTGTTATGTCGCAGACTTTGAGGTGCGAGAGAGTCATTTTTTTATATTAGATCCTATATGAAGATGAACATCAAATTAAAACATACATCTTAGGGTTTTTCTTACGCTAGAAAAAAACCAAGATGTATGTTTTAATTTGATGTTCATCTTCATATAGGCTCTAATATAAAAAAATGACTACCCTGTAAAAGGTGCTCAATTTCATGCCGACGGACAGAGTCTAAACAGGTGTGTTTCCGAATACATGTGAAATTACAAAATGATTGTAGACTAAGCCTTGATTTAAATTTAATTTAAATAAATTAATTAAAAACACTAAATTCGAGCCTCTGAAGTCATTCACTTAGAACATTTGGGATGTAGATTACCTACTGAGCCTTACAACAAATGAAAAATTAACCTCTGTTTATTTTCGTGTTAACGTGTCGTTCGTAGTTGACCTTAAAGTAATTATAAAATGCACCATCTAACAAAATTAAATATGTATTATATACTTGAAAAGGACAGGCCCATATGTTGATAGGCTATTGTGACTTTCGTATTTTGCGTGCATTTCGTAATTATTTCGGAACCACTGTCTAGTTCTTATAGGTATAGAAACCTATGACATAGAGTAAAACTACTCGAGGAAATCTCAAAATGTGTACCTTCCTAGAATAGTAACATTTTTTTATTTTTATTATTCTTTACAAGTTATCCCTTGACTACAATCTCACCTAAGTGATGACGTAATCTAAGATGTAAGCGGGCTAACTAGTTAGGAGAAGAATGAAAATTCACACACCCTTCGGTTTTTAAATCTAAATTTTCTAAAGCTAAATCGCTGCCGGTAGAGTGATAACTAGCCAATAACGGCCGAAGCCTCCCACCAGTGTAATTGAAATAAATGTAAGATTCAAATGAATACAACAATTATTACCAATGTGTTACTGTTGGACACAGAGGAGGATAATCTTGAGGCTCCTTAATTTAAAATAAAATAAAAGTGTAATTAATTATAATACGCTATGTAATTATTTATTATAATACTACATTAACATTTGTGGAAACTATCAGATAATTTATATATTTACACCACTACATAAAACAAAAAAGTACAAAAAAATAGAAGGAAGATTTCACAGTCTGCCGGGCTAATAACTAACTCAGTTGATTACAACAAACCAAAGCTTGATGGTCGTTTAATTTTCCATAGAAGGCAGGTATACTATGAAATATTTTCATTTTATATTTGTCTTCCAGAAAGTAGAAAGACTATACCAACTATAATTTACCTACCTACAGCTTCAACATATCGTAAATTGTATATTTTATTGATTTATTTCATTGACTGACTGATTCATTAGTAAAACATCGCTTCCGGATAAAAACTCGAGGCACATTAGATGATTATTGACAGTCTACAAGCGCATCACTTGACCGCGTGAGCCGGTCTCATGGTATTTATAGCGACTAGTATTCCATTCATGTGATTAACGATTGTTAGCGATTGACACCTGATATGTGACGCAGCGACCATTGATATTGTTTTTAAAGTTTATTTCTTTATAGTAACAGAGCAGATGGCACAATTCACTAACTATGACGTAAGTTAGCTACCTAATAGAATTAACATCAAATCAATAACAACCGAGTTTCGTATTCCGTAAAGCCCATTGTTAACAAAAATCACAATGTCAACAGGGCAATGTCATCTATACAGTATGTCATAATGTATAGATGACATTGCCCTGCACCTGACTGACTGACTCTTACTGAGTTCCTGACTCATACTGAGTATGATATCCACGCAGGGTTGTCATTAGGCACATATTTATAGGATAACTTATCAACCTATAATCTCAATTTTGAGTCAATACGAAATCTAGTGACTTGAGAGTTACTAAATATAGAGATAAATTTCGTATATGTCCACTAACAAATGTCAAAGTTAGTGAATTGGCCTGCTGATATTGAGTGAAAATCACTGAAACAAATTACATTTATTCAGTAGAAATAATACATAAATATGATGAAAAAAAATTGCCATTATTTGATACCTATGCCTCATACGAACTAATAAACATAGAGCATACATTCATACAAACATTAATGGCCTGCCAAAATCATTACCCTTCTTTTTGGCTATTCCATTGTCGGGTAAATAAACTAATGGGCCGAGGTTGTTGTGGGCTCACAGACCAAGGTGCGTTTGAAACCCTCATTACTTTCATTTTAAGTTTTCATAAATATTATTATCCATAGCAACATCTAACCTTCAACCTACTTGAAATAAACATAATTTTGAATTTGAAATAAATAAATTGCTCTTTATACTAGCCTGCATATATTGCTTTGATATACATCAAATAAATTAATCTGGAATTTAAATTAATTATTTGATTTTTTACCGACCTATGTATCTTGCCTAAATATATCAATGGTATCAATAAATTAACTATAATTATTCTGATGACCAGGAAATTATTGAACAGACGAGTTTTGAAATATTCATATTTAATAATTTGAATAAAATATTTTTATACGATCTTGAGAATCCGTTCGCCTTACTGTCTAACTACACTTTATGTTTTTTTAAAGAATATTTGCCATATCTTTTTAAATATGACCAATATTGCCATTCCCTCCAACTAGTCGGGAAAGACTGTATTAGGAGTGGGTACGACAATAGACCAACGGGGCGGGGATCGAACCACCCTCTGTGTCAAGTTCGACCGCTATATATCTGGATATGTAAAAATAAACCTCAGCTTAAACTATCGTGACCATGGATTCCCAAAGTGATCGATAACAATTCCCAGGGATCGATATTGTACTCTCGGGGGTCGGCAGTATAGTGGGGATCGACGAAGTAAAAAATTTGACCCCCTTATTCCAGTTCTCATTTGAAACTTTCAAGACATTTTATGATTAGTATCTCTCTCGTAACCTAATGTAATAATAATAATCCGACACTTTAACCTCCAATGAATTTCAATTGATTATTAGGATTATAAAATTTTGAATAACGATTTATCAATTAAAATTAATCCGATGATAAAGGAACTGAATGACGTCAAGGTTTTGGCTAGATTAAGATTATTGCGCGCCGCCTAGATTGTGGTGCTAAATACCTAATTATGATTTTGGGTTTTTAATACTAGATTTTGTTTATATTTTTGCATTTTTTATTTTACGTTAATTATTTTTAACATTATTCTTAAATGTTAAAAATAATTAAGAAAAGAAATTAAAAGAAAGGTAAAAAATAATATTTATTTTCAAATATAATGAATAAAATATTATTATTTTATTTGGTTGCATTAATTCTACGTTAACAACAGTGAAGTTGCTTCCTAGATCGAATAATCACTTGCCATTAGGTGCGTCCATTAATATGATCAATAAAAATACTAGTTTCTCAAGATCACGCGATCCTGTGATGCTCATGACACATAATACCTAATACCTAACTACTAATACTGCACGCTGTTTGTCTGTATGTCTGTGGTATGTATGTAATGATATTTGAGTATTGTATTGAAGATAGTGTAGGTAAATGAGTTAAGTTTCTTGCCGGCTCTTCTCAGCAGAACTTACCTTCCGTATCGGAGGTAGAATCTCTACAAATAGTCAAAAGTGACCTTATAAAGTGCTTGTAAACTAAGCCTGCTTGAAAAAAACATTTTTTAAATTAAGTAGCCTATTCCTTGAAATAAACGATATAGATAACTATAAAAACACTTTCATCCATACTTACGAGTATACTAAAGGCTAAAGTTTGTCTGTCTGTTAATAAACAAACTGGGGGCGAAAACTAGTTATTATTATATTAAAGACTAATTTGCACTTAAAAAAAAAATCATTTAGAAATCACCGACAGACACTTTGTACGTATTATTTCTAACGCGACTTTTTAAATGAACTTTGCGATGCGACTTCCGTAATGTATTAATTTCCATAATGTGTCAATCTTCAACTTTCTGTATGGTATTTCACAACTCTTCTACTAAACTCAAAGGTATCATGATCATATCAGCCGCTGGACGTCCTCTGCAGGAAATAGGCCTTTCCTAGGGACTTCTAAACATCATAATCCTGAGCCGCCTACATCCAGCGACTCGCTTGATGTCGTCATTCCACCTGGTGGGGGTCGAACAACACTGCGCTTTCTAGTGCAAGGTCGCCATTCCAGCACCTTGGAATCCCAACGTACATCGGATCTTCGAACTGCAAATATGTGTCACGCCCATTGCCACTACAACTTCGTGACTCGTTGAGCTATGTTGGTGACTTTGGTTGTTCTGCGGATGTCCTCATTTCTGATTCGATCACACAGACATATTCCGAGCAATGCTCGTTCCATCGCCCTCTGTGTGACTCTGAGCCTTCGTATAATGCCCATAGTTAGCGATCAAGTCTCGGAACCATATTAGTCATCACTGGCAACACGCACTGTTCGATGACTTTTGTCTTCAAGCACTGAGGATATTCGGACGAAAAGATAACGAAACTCAAAGGTAGTTTGTAAGAAGCAGCGCAACAATCATTGCTTGGCTACCATGCTATAGGATTTGAACCTCCGATCTCTATGATATCAGTCCGACCTGAACTATTGAGCCATTGGGACTTTTATAGATTTTATTAAACTCCAGGGTGAGGTCAGTTCGGGTCGATTATAATAATACGCAAAATATTGCGCGGTAAGCTTCTTGTAAGTCCACGTGTGCATTTGGTATTGCTTAGCGACCGACGAGATGTAGGAAGATACAGAGGGGATATTATTTGCAGTAGATGTGGTGTGCGTTATTTACGAGTATAAAAATCTTGTATTTTTTGTATTCTATGACAAGTTAGTTCTTGATTGCGATCTCACATGTTATTATTAAGTGACAATACAGTATAAGACGGAAGCGGACTTAATCGGAAGAGGTAGAATTTCTACCGACACCTCGAACGTGCACCGCATCGTACTTGGCGTTAACTAGCCACGGCCGATGCCCATTGTTGAGAACCACAGCACTGCTAAATTCACCAGAGAAGACGTCAATTACACCTATGACGGTTAAACCGTTTGATATGATCATTACTTCAATTTGTATTTGAATACCAAAACATTAAATATTATATTCTAGAAAAAAAAAACATTTCTAACTCACAACTGGAGTTTACTCCTCAAGTACACAATGGTTTAGAATATGCAATAATCATAGAAGATATAAAAATCAATTACTAAAGACTCAGCTGAAAAATATTACAATACAAATAATTGTATTATGTAGTTTGGAAAAAATATATGTATTTGATAAGTTTAAATTAAATAAAATATTCTTAGAAAAAGAAAACGATAAAATAAAAAACGTATATTTTTTAGAAGAAATGACTAACTAGTCGAGAAGTGCTAATTTAAATGAAATGAAACATTCAAAGGTTATGTCATTTTCCCCAGTAATCCTATCTATTATTAAAATTCGTAGTTAAATATCTGTGGCGGTGACGAAACTCTGACATTTGCGCGGGCGCATCCAAATGCCAAGCTTTCACGTGCTGGTGTCGGATAAACTTGTATATGGGAGCCTTCTAATACTTCTGATGACACTTCTGTAGGTGTTTCAATACTTATACCAAGTCACATTTGCCCTGTATTGAAGTACAAACGGTAAAAATAAAATCTTTAATTACGGTAGGCATTCGTCATTATCAACCCATATTCGGCTCACTGCTGAGCTCGAGTCTCCTCAGAATGAGAGGGGTTAGGCCAATAGTCCACCACGCTGGCCCAATGCGGATTGGCAGACTTCACACGCGCAGAGAGTTAAGATAAATCTCTGGTGTGCAGGTTTCCTCACGATGTTTTCCTTCACAGTTTGAAACACGTGATATTTAATTTCTTAAAATGCACACAACTGAAAAGTTGGAGGTGCATGCCCCGAACTGGATTCAACACCCACACCCTCCGGAATCGGAGACAGAGGTCATATCCACTAGGCTCTCACGGATGATGTAAATGGAGATATTTGAAAGGATGGAGAGTGACATAGGATATTTTTTATCTCTTTCTAACCCCCCACTACCCTAAAATGGGGGGTGGGTATTTGTATGGAACATTCCGCAATTTTCAAGGTAGAAAGATAAAAATTGGTATACAGACTATTTGTGACTATTTTAGGGTAGGGGTGGGGTATGGATAGGGAAGAGGTACACATAAGTGAAAGCGACCGGGTCCGCTAGTAATTTATAAACATATTACGATTATTTCTGCTTCGCTGACGCTCCTTTAGTTTTTAAAACACCAGTCTGTACCTACGCCTACTACAGTGTACCAAAGTCTGTTTTAATCTTCTGAAAATAGAATATCCATAACTATTTGCAGTGAAACAAGCTGTTTTAATTACTTCGTCTTGCAACGGCGAAAGTAAAAAATGGCGTTATTAATTTGACGCATCGCCATATAGACACATTGAAATTAGTTACGTTAATAGTTAAAGTTCACTATAAAGCATGTGCAGACTATTGTTAATAGAGCATTTGGTTAACTTTAAACTGACTCGTCTAATCCTAAAAGATTCTTTAACATTTATAGGCGTGGTTGACTAAGATTTTATGTAAAATTTAGTATTGAAAAGTAATTAAGTGGTGGTTGAAGGTAAGCGAAATTGGGGTGGATAGTTTATAATTGATGTACTCAGCGTTAATCTAACAACCCAGATGAATCGATACCTCTCAAGTAAAAATACAACAAGCCTATATGGCGTATGCCAAGGAAATATACGAGTACCTACGTCTATACGAATATTGTAAACTAACTAAACCGAAGTCACATTATTTGTTAATATCATAGGCTATATTTTATCCCCGTATTTCCGTGGGAACGGGAACTATGCGGGTAAAACCACGGTGCGTCTGCTATGTACATACAAAGAATCGAAAAACATAGCCCTACTTTTGGGGCAGTCAGATTAAAGATATGTTTGAAACGCTGACATTTTGTAAAAAAATATTATTGATGCCGTCCTGCGATCGTGCCGTATACAATTACAGAATGCAATTAGTAAAACGCATACACAGTAAAATATCCCGATAAAACACGTCCCTCTAGTATGCGCGCGTCGTAAAGAACTGCGAAGTATTATGATCCCATTGTGGCGAGGTCAAAGTTCGTGTCTGATATTTGCGTGTAATGTAACGTTGCAGTAACAGGTTACGCTGTGCAGTAATACGCCTTTTACGCGTAATCTATTATTTAACACTTAACAATTTATAGACAAGGACGTGCACAAGGTTTTAACTAGGGTAGGCAGTACACGTACAAGTTGTACGAAATTATCAATATCAATTTTTTCATTATCAATGTACGTAACGAGTCCTTTTGATAGGCATTACATTTCACATCTTCTATGAATTGCACACCTCTAATCTATACTATAATCTATACTAATCTATACTAATATTATAAAGAGGTAAAGTTTGTAAGTTTGTCACATTTTTTAAATGGGGTAATCTTCGGAACTACTGGTCCGATTTTAAAAATTCTTTCACCAGTAGAATGCTACATTATCGGGGAGTGCTATAGGCTATATTTTATATTGGTATCATATATATTAGCCGAGTTATCACAGTTTTTGTCACACAGGTCGGACTGAAAATCCTCTTAAACAGACTTATTCGCATGCGCTGCCTTATCTATTGTGTAAAATTTAAATTAATGTATGGAGACTTTATGTATCTTTAATAGTTCTACAAAAAAGTCCGCGACACCATATATCTACCTTCTATATATTAGCAGATATAGTACCTTTTGTGTTTTAAAAATTATTAATTTTATATACAACTAAACTTTAATCCTTATTAAAATAAATTATTTAATAATCACAAGGATATTATGGAGATAAGATTTGCCCTTTACAGTATGTTAATTACTTAAATAGTTTCGGAGATAATACAAAATTTCTAAAAGACGCAGAAATTCCGCTATATTAAGAAAGGGATAGGGTACGGCGAGGGTAGGGGTAGGATGGGGGTAGAGTAGGGTAGGGTAGGGGTAAGGTAGATGTAGGGGTTGGGTAGGGTAGGGTTGGGGTAGTGGTAGGGTAGGGGTAGGGTAGGGGTAGGGTAGGGTAGGGGCAGTAGTAAAGTTGACATCGAAATTTACGCAGACGAAGTCGCGGGCGTCCGCTAGTATTATTATAAAACTGAAGAGTTTGTTTGTTTGATTGATTGAACGCGCTAATCTCAGGAACTACTGGTCCGATTTGAAAAATTCTTTCAGTGTTAGATAGCCTATTTATCGAGGAAGGCTATAGATATTTTTACTTGCATTTAGTAACTTGCTCTACATTGCCAAGTCTTATCTTGAAAGCTAAATTATAAGTACTTCTCGATTTTTTTTAGTTGTGCATGCTTGTCCAGTTTACTGGTGACTCAAAATGCAGCTCTAGGAATATCTCCTAAAAATTTGGATTATAAATATTTAACCGACTTACAAAATCTCAAAAATGATTCCACAAAAAAGCGCAAAATAACATCGTATGTGCTATCTTCTGATCACTTCAAATACGGTGCCAAGCTAGTGGCGTATTAATCGATAAAAAAATTCCGCATTCTTAAAATGTTTCCAATTATAACAATCTACGGTGATTGGCTGTCAATAATGTTGCGTGCCTAATCCAATTTAGACCTGGTTTATTACTGTTCATATCAATCGATAGGTGATCGTTTATTTTGAAATTCTTTAATACTAAATAAGAGGAAGATTTTAAAACAATTCAAATTTGATTGTCTGTTGTAGGCTTCGGTCAAGGCTTGTTATCACCCATCAGGCAAAATGCGGTTAACGTTCTGATACTATCATTATCATAATCATCAGCTGAGCTGGTCCTCCTTGAAGAACTTCAAACTATGAGAACAAACACCACGATCTTAAGCCGCCTGAACACAACGGCTTCCTTCATCCTGTTGCCACCCAACACTGTTCCAGCTTCAAAGGACCCTATAGATATTGCGATCAGACTCTCTAAATGCCTCGCTTACGACTCGCTTCGTTGAGCTACGTCGCTAACTTTAGTTTTTCTGCAGATCTTCTCATATCTGGTTCGACCTCATATCTGGTTCGACCTGGCCTGCTTCATCACCCGCTTAGTGCCTCCGATCTTTCTAAAGAGGTCTCACAGTTAGCGATCATGTATCGGTTCGTTAAGCCACTGGCATCACGCATAATTGGATTGTTAACCACTTGACATCAAGTGGGTCAACTGGTTCGTCAACAGTTACGACAAAAAAAGTTGGGCCTAAATATGTCAACGCCCTGGTCAGTGGTCACCTTTGCAAAGTTATCTATAAGCTAGCTTTATATTTTGTAATTTTATGGAAGGAAAACTATTCGTTTAATAACCTAGCGTTTTGAATCTATACTCAGTAATTCTTGGTAAGTGTTTCTCACAGAATCACACGTAAATGAATCACTATCTTTTGACAATCGACAAATGAATCAGTTGTGAAGAAACCGCCATCTAAGGCCTACTACACAAACGCGCTGTGCACAACTGCTTTCAAAATGACTGTCTTAACGTACAGGTATTTCGACCGATTGACCTATAATACATTTATTATACGTAACAAAACAAAACTTTTATCTTAAATCATCATCAATCATCAATTGAAACCAGGTGGTTGCTATAAATATTCTCATTGACTATAATATGTACTACTTGTGAAATACATTGTGTTTTTATGCGATGGCCAAGTTAGTCTAAGTTAATTAAAATATAAAAGATTTTTATATCACTATAAGATTATTATTGTTATGATCACTATATTATGGTGTTAATACGAGCAGGCTACAGAAGATCCCTTAAGTAGGGACTGAATAAAGTAACTAGCTTGGGGTTACATGGATTTCACAACTTTTTAGGGTAGAAGAACTGTGTTGCGAGACTTGGTATTTTTGCAAGTTTTTTATGGCATTATATTTAAATCAAGTATACAATACAATTGTCTAATGTAATCTTTCTGGCTCACTCAAATGGGAAACACCTTGCGCTTTCGTTGCACTATCAAATATCATTTTTTAAGTGTTAGGCACCCATACAAACGAGCCTCACATAAAAAATAATATTGTAAGGACACGTCTCTTCTTACTCTCTTTATTAATCTACTAAAACAATTAATTCTCCAGTATCTCTAGAGAATCTCCACCGGTGCCTTACGTACGCAATGACTGTTGGACTCGTTCCAGTATACTAATAGTAGTGTGTAGTCGCCCTTAGATCACCTGCAGCGAACGTAGGCGCAGACAATAAAATGCCTAACGCTTGCGTAACGTTGTCACCCGCGTGAATTAGCGAAGGCTTACGCGGAGTTAACCTTCGCGCCATAAGTGTAATGCTCTCGAGCTTTTTTAATGTTAACTCTTTTTGGGCGTTATCGTATCTGATCGGTTTGACTTTGGCTCTACTTATTTGTAACATTGCGTAATATATCTACAAGTATCTTTACTTGCCTACCTCTTTGGTCTAGTGGTTAACCTGTGGATTATGAGACCCTAGGTTCGGTCCTGGATTGGGGCTTCAAGACCTCTTACTGAGGGCTTACTGAGCTCTACTTTTTTCAGTAAAATGTCGCTGAAATAACCCCGTTCCTTGGACAGTTTGTGTGTTTTTAGGATTCATTGAAACACGTCGGAATTCCACGAAGTTAAAAAACTACTATACTGTCTGATCGAGTCACGATTTGACTTATTTAGTAGGTATTAGATACCATTCAATATAAAATTATAACAAGACTAGGAAATCGATCTACCAAATTCTTACAAGGAATTTTAATCTGCCGTTACGTAATGAACTGAGTTGAGTAAAAAATTATATTCGCTCAGGTTCACAGTTCATTTAATATTGTTTTTATGATCACCCATTAATGAAAAAAATTAAATCGAATTTTATGGGCCCATGCCTGATTAGAATCACAAAAAACGGACAAGTGCGAATACGTTACTCTTTGTTAAAAAGTCAAAGTGTTGTATAGCGACTTTCCTCGCAATTTTCACTGTCACCAATATTTTAAACCTTGCTTACTACAGAGGCAGACCTCCCTCTTTATAGGAAAGGGGATATAGAGCACAGCTTCATAGCAGGTTGGCGAGCTTCCTGGCTCTTAACCAAAATATGAAAAAAGAGTGCCGAATAGATTTTTGCTTTTTTTATTTTGAGTTTTGCTGTTAGCAAACCGGTTAGGCGATTTATATTTCTTTATAGTGTAGATAATAATAAATTTATTAATAATTAATATTTATGCACAATCATAACTAAGAGTCTGCAGCGGCCAGACATACTTCATTTTATTGAGCTGAAAATTTGTCTTACATTTTCCACGCTCCTACCATAGGTAAGCCTTATGTATGCTACAGTGTGTAATTATGGTATTTGGATGAAGGCAGTTGTCGCAGGTAGCAGATTTTATAGGTCCGGCCCCTTAACCGTAGAAGTGTAGTGACTTAGTTTCGCGTTAACCCTTCAAGAACACCGTCAAACATCAAACTTACTTAGTCGAGGTTACTACACAATTGATGAATTCCTTAACGATTATGATATTTGGAGGCCACTGGATCAGCTTCTACCTTATTGTAAAATATTATATAATTTATTTTCAAATACTTTTTTACCGGCTCTTCTCAGGAGAACAGAAGTATCGAACCGAGTCTTTACAAATAGTCAAACTTGACGTTTCTGCTTACAAACTTAACCTACTTAAAATAAAAAAATTTTGAAACTTTAAGGGTCGTTAGGGGTCTGGCGACTGGGGACAATGTTTTTCCACGATATCCCATACAAAATATCAAAAAAATTACGTTTACAAAAATCTGAACCCTTCAAAGCTGCTTTCTTCCAGAACCACCATGATCCAAACTATATAATTAGCTGCCGTAGGTACTTGTCAAAAGTAGGAGCCAGTGGTGGAATTACTTGTAGGCTAAGCAGGCTGGAGTCTGAGGCGGCAGATTTTAGGGACGGAAAATTTGCCACAAAAAACTTTCTCTTTTACAGAAATAAAGAAAATGTTATGTAATAATAAATTAGTCCTGTACAACCTGTACAGGACTAAAATGTTATGGCCTTGCAATCTCATTGACACTATTTAAGGTAGTTAATTGTATTGATTGCGAACTAGGATACTTATCGAATTTTAGAGTTCAGTAGGGCCTGCAAAAATTCAAAAGCCTACTGGCGGCAAATTTGTGGATCCGCCACTGGTAGAAGCATAGACCAATGATAATAGTATAAAATATCATTGGCATAGACAAACAATCTGTCAACTTTTTTAGAACGAGTTAGGTATGTCTGACCATCTCAAGCTTTTGTATTAATGAATTATTGATGAACGATTTTTATAAATAAAATAAAGAAAAAAGGAAAATGTCACCGTAAAAATGTGTCTGATTAATTTGAATTTAAACTTGTTCATGATTAAATTGAATATAATAAATATTCTATAACATTGAACTTGTTTGGCAATAATCTATGGAAATGCATATTTAAATAGTTTTAATCTACCCCCATGGTCAACCGTATACGTTTACTTAAATATATTATTTATTATTTGTGTACAATCGATAATGAACTTTAATTTTTACAAGTTTAGATTTATTATTAGAAGAAAAAAAACTGGCCAAGCAAGCGTGGGGGCTTGGAATACAGAGTTCCGTGATTGAGTGTCACTGACATAGAACTGTGTCTTACTAATTCAATTTAGCTGGCAGTGAAAGGAACGACGAATTTTTATTAGAGAAATCAGCCCTTTAAAACCTGTATAATATATATTTTACATACTGATCCTTGAATTTGACTTTTAATTTAACTACGTTAGAATAATGTGATTGTTTAATAGACTTTTTAGCTTTGATCATCATAATCTGGTTTCAATGGCTCACTACAAGGCCAGATTTCTTCCCTCATAGCAGAAGGGGTATGGATATGGGGTATGTCCGGCCACGCGCATTGTAGTTCCGTAAGACAAACGGACGAACGGACAGACAGTCAGACATGGCGAAACTATAAGGATTCATTGGAGACTATCGAATCCTAAAAAATTATGAGAATGACATTCGTTATCGACAGGTCATGTGATCAAGCGATCTGATTTGTCATTCCTATATATTTTTCTAGTTTTCGAAGCTTTAGTAGAAAGAGAATCGACTACATACAACATAACCTGCTCTACTGGCCATCACCATCTGACCATCACTGGCTATCACATACAAACCACTCTACTACTGAAAATTTATTGTAAGAAAATAGCTATATTGCATAATCCGACGCAGGACCGATATTTGAATTCGAAAAACCAGTTTTGACTTAAATTTGAATCCGGAACCCTAAAAGCATGAAATTCTGAGGCGCGGATGCGTTAAGTGGGTGCACACCGCATTAGTATGACCAAATATATCTCTGATTACGGCACTTAATTGACCTAGAAGGATACGGAATTTATACCGCTTAGTCACTATATTAGTTTTATATTACTATTTGATTTTCTAAATTTACATATTTGCCCCGTAAATTATTTATTAGTTAATACTTTAGTCTAATTCTTGACGTACTCACTGGCGTAGTTATGTAGCTTGTAACCTAGAGGTCCTGGATTTGATTTGGATTGAGATTTACAGATGAGTTTTTCTGCTTTCGGTAGACAATAGGTTTTGAATGTATTTGTACCTAAGTACAGACAAAGGTTATAATTAAGCGGTAAGAAAACATATTTTTAAACTACTGGACGCCTGCAACTTCGACCGCGTAAAATCTGTTTTTCATCAAATCACGATGAAAATTATATACAAGGATTTTCCAGGATGAAAAGTAGCCTATGCTCTTTGGACTAAAAGTCATCAAAATTGGCTTAGCCATGAAAAAGTTACAGATAAGCGGACTTTCGCATTTATAATATTAGTATGTTTTAATATTTTGTACGCGATATCTTAGCTTCGTGGCATCTCTTCAAAAATTTATATTAAACAGATTTTATCGAAGGATTGCTGCGGTACTGTACCTACGTGGAGGCATAATTTCTCATATTATATTGAGAACAATATTATAAAAATATGCTTTGAGGGTCTGGACCTTTCACAACTAAAGCCTACTTATGATAGGAATATAGGCTGACATTTTCAGCCATGACCGGCTATCACAGAAACTTAGTACATCACTCTAAATAAATAATTTAAAGCTTTTCTGCTGTGTTGACGTTTCCTCACATCACACACACAAAGTTTAATGTCTACTTACTGCTACCTATTAGATGCTAAGGCCGAAAGAACCGTCTTCCGGTTAAAACACTAAGGTACAATGATCGATTTTGGATGTGTTGTTTTTGTCTTTGCCAGCTTATTATCTTACTTATTACAAGTTAGCCCTGATTAAGTAAATATTAGGCTAAGTATAAGTAAGTATTTGGCTGGTGGGAGGCTTTGGCCGTGGCTAGTTACAACCCTACCGACAAAGACGTACCGCCAAGCGATTTAGCGTTCCGGTACGACGACGTGTAGAAACCGAAAGGGGTGTGGATTTCATCCTTCTCCTAACCAGTTAGCCCGATTCCATCTTAGATTGCATCATCACTTACCATCAGGTGAGATTGTAGTCAAGCGCTAACTTGTAAAGAATAAAAAAAAGAAAGATCATATGTTTAATAATCTTAAACATCTTTTTAAACTGTTTTGTAGAAATCTGTTGACTAAAGGTTAATTTACACGAGCAGCCCGTTGCCAACGCCAGAAGCAACTGCTACCGACGACTGCAGTCGGCATTTAGACGGCAGTCATCGTAGTAGAGCTCTTAGTGACAATCAGACAGACAGACCAGGGAAGTACTACCACCAAACTTGTTTCTTCCGTCGAGCAGCATTGTTCTGCACTGTGGTATGGTTACATGGGGCTTAACACCTTAGCGAAGGTCAGGGTCATCATTATCAACATATTTTAAAGGCCCTCTACAGGGTTATGCATCCTTCTTTATGTGATAGGGGATTTATGGAGCTTTGACCCCCTGCGCTGCTTCAATGTGTGTTGGCGGGCTTATGGTGATAATGTTTCTCTCTATATTGACTAGGACGGTAACGTGCACTCCGAGGAGGATGTGAAAAGATCAACTGCCAATTTTTTCTAAGAAAGAAAATTTCATAGCCTGTGCAAGGATTTGCAGCTAAGATCTCATGCGATGAGTGTCAAGTCAAGATGCGATGCGAAGCAACATTGGCTAGCCAACGATGCTGTTTAGGCAACGTCATACTGGAACATCAAATTGCTTGGTCAAGTGGTTGGCGCGAGTCGGGACAAAACGCACGCAAGCAGTAGTTAGACTACTTTGGTGCCTATAAAAAAAACAATAAAAGGCAATTAATGTGCCAAGATTATATAAATTCCTAAATAACGTATAAATTAATAAATAATCAGTTATCCTTGAAACGAGTGAACATAAACTACACAGCCGGACATACGAAAGAACCTTTGACAAAGAACGCTGACCGAAGATGTTCTAAGTTCAAATGTCACAACTCGTCCTTGCCTGCCCGCTGCCGGTATAAATACCAGCATCTCCACTGAGGGGCATCATTCGCTCCATTGCCTTGCAATAACAAACACCAAAACCTTCCAAAATGAAATCGGTACGTTTGTGACGAACTGTGATTTTTTTTTTATTGTCAAAGTGCTTCCATATTTGTTCAATTGTGTTAACCAGCGCAACGTTCATTGGATTTGCAACAACAAAGCATCTATAGATGCATTGTATACAAAAACAAATATGTAATCTAGATCTTAGATCGAAATCTTATTCAATAGTAAATTAAATGTGTACAATTCATAATCTTCACCCATTTCCCTGAATAGTTTTACAAAATGTTTCACTAAAGTTTTATTACTCAATTGGTTTAAAACAACATCAGAAGCAATCTTTAAATCAACATTACAACGTTGTAGGAAATCCAGGAATTGTATCTACAACTCTTTATACGAAGCTTCGAAGTCCAAAAATATCATGGAGATGACATTCATGGTCGATAGGCCTCGTGATCAACCTATCAATGTCATTTCCATACATTTTCGAATCAATAGCGTTTGTAGAAAGAGAATTGATGTGTGACTTGGCTACAGGCCTAGGTTGTTGCGCTAACTTGCTATCGTTCCACAGTTCATCGTGTTCGCTCTGTTCGTGGCCGCCGTCGCCGCCGCCCCCCAGCTGACCGCCGACGGTGCCGCCGAAATCATCGAACTCGAGAGCGACAACATTGGTGTTGACGGATACGCCTACAAGTAAGTTATTACCAGGATCACATCCAAAGCTCGTTGAATCGTACATCGCTCTGATAGCCGAACCTGCGGAACCCGCGCAATCACCCGCGCCCTTCCCGTTCCCGCGAGAACATAAGAATAAAATAACATGACTTTTTAGTAAAAGAATCCAGAGATTACCTCTAAAGTACAACAAACTTTACTTCTTTATAATATTAGTATAAATATGCCTTAGCATAGATCATAATTAGCTTCCCAATAAATAAATCATCTCTCTCTCTTACATTGAACGTTAGAGATTATAATCGGGACTCAAGGCATGTTCCCCGACTTAATCATCAACATCACTATAGATTTAACAACAGCACATTATTCATCATCAACAACCTATATTTGACTCACTGTAGAGCACGAGTCTCTTCTCCAAATGAGAGGGATTATTGGCATATCTCTATTAATTACATCAAATGTATCGAAGATAAGTCAACAACTGGGACTGAAGCCGCGTATTCTCCACAGCACAGCGCTTAGACGCATTTTATATCGCATTATGAAACCGCTTATCGTTGCTTAACACTTGTTTGTTAACATATTGCCGCATCGATTGCCCGTCAAAGCTATTAAGTTGTCTGATTTATTCTTTAAAATAACAACTGTGCTAATTGGTCCATCAAACCCTAATTAGATTAACTATTTGAATCGAGCTTTAGGCAGAATTTTTAACAGAATGTTTCATTACATGTCATGATTAATAATATTGAATCTAAATTGATATTATCCGTAAAAACCTGACGAATCCAAGCGACAACTTCACCCAGATGCAATAGACAACTCTCTAAAACGTTTAATCCCGAAACTGACAGGAGATGTTGACCAAAACGTTTAAATGACTAATCATTGTGAACTTCAGCAACACCTTGTTTCTATTTATCATTAAAAAAATATCAGCATTTTTTACTTGCCCACGACTGTGCAAGGCCTTCGTCCTTATAAGAGAGAGGATATGGAGCTTAGACCCGCTACACTGCTCCAATGCAATGAAGAAAGAAAAAGTTTGTATCACATAGAGCCCGGACTCAAACCACAAAGACAAATTGTGTCTTGCTAAAAGCGTTGTCTGTTCTGTGGTACCAACAATGCAGTTTCTCTTCAATACAGAATATTTCAGTGTTCTTGAAAAAATACTTATTGTTTACAGATATAAGACCTCCAACGGAATCCAGCAAGATGAGAGCGGCCAGCTGACCGACGTCGGCACTGAGAACGAAGGCATCTCCGTCCGCGGACAGTACAGCTACGTCGGCAACGACGGCCTCACCTACACCGTCACCTACACCGCCGGCAAGGAAGGCTTCGTGCCCTCGGGCGCCCACATCCCCCAGGCCTAAGCCTGCATAACCAACCCCAACATCTAGTCCAAAAATACTCATCCCCTTAACCCATCCCTACTTATTCCTCTTTGTTAAATCCATTTCTGTGATACGATCCCGATTTTTGTTTATTTTGTTAATAAACTATTTTGTTTTAATAATTTAAAATACATTTTTTATTTTCTACCAATTCTCAACACTTTAATGAATGAAAAACTGAAGACTTCATTGGAACGCCTTATTTGTTCTAGAGCTAAAATAGGACCGTAATATATCAGAGAATCAATAACTGAACCATAAGAAGCTGTTAATCAAATGCAGCAAACCTAGGCAACAACCTTATATCTATGCAAAAACAACAGAAAAGTAGGTAAAAATTAGAATATTTTGACCCAATTATGAGATATACAAAAGAAAAGAGCACCTGTCAATTACTAATAAGGAAACAGTAAAAATAAATTTGAAATTAATTTATTTTGTTATAATAAAAATAGACATCGTATCCGCATTTTAAAATAAAATATTTTATAACCTTTAATAATATGCTATGACAATAAATATCAAATCTACAACATATTATGTTAAGCATCGTTTAACCTCCGATATATAGTATGCTAATACCAGTGTGACCTTAGGCCGCTCTACCTGTCTTCAATCTCATTAAAATTTAATGTTAATCGTCGGTAATCAAAATTTTCGACATTTAAATTTTGTTTGTGTAAAACGGTGAGATTTTTTAATACTAGCATACGCGCGCGTATTTGTGAATGGCATATAAAATATGGTAGATATATGACACTTACAAAATAACGTGGTATTAATTGGTAAAAGAATTTTTAACATCAGTAGATCCCGAGATTACCCCTACAACTTCACAAAATCTATAAAATATTATATATAGAAGTATATATTATGATGTTAACTGTTCTTTTTATAGAAGATTATCAACAAGGCAGGGCGGTGTCTGCCTAAATATAGGTCCGTGTCTATCAGTGGCGAAGGATAGAACTTGATGAAGGTAAGCCGTCCCAAAGGAAAGGAAATTCATATAGCGTGATACATTGCGTGATATTTGACGGCCTCCGTGGCGCAGTGGTGGCGCGGTGGATTTATAAAACGGAGGTCCTGGGTTCGATCCCCGTCTAGGCAGATTGAGAGTTTTTTAATTGGTTAAATCTGGCTGGTGGGAGATTTCGGTCGTGGCTAGTTACCACCCTACCAGCAAAGACGTACCGCCAAGTGATTTAGTGTTCCGGTACGATGTCGTGTAGAAACCGAAAGGAATGTGCTTTTCATCCTCCTCCTAACAAGTTAGCCCGCTTCCATCTTTGACTGAATCATCACTTACCATCAGGTGAGATTGTAGTCAAGGGCTAACTTTTAAAGAGTAAAAAAATGAAAAAAATACTCCGGTTTCTCATATATTTAGATACAGTACAACAATGAATATGCATGGACTTTCTAAGGTAACCCAGCGGGAATCAGCTTACATGTACTCTTCGCCGCTGGTGCCTATACGTTCTAGTTTTTACACGCGCTCATTTAACATACAGACAGATAAATGTGTCGCAGTAAATTGTATCTCCGCCGGATCCCGCAGGTGATTCCGGCGACCCTTCGCTAATTTGTCGCGAAACTTCGTTACGTTACATCCATAGACATCATAACCAGGCAACAGAAGTGGCGGAACCACGGAACCATCATCATCAACATCATTAATAGACATCCGTCAGGACGACGTTCGGCGGCCTCCGTGGCGCAGTGGTGTGCGCGGTGGATTTACAAGACGGAGGTCCTGGGTTCGATCCCCAGCTGGGCCGATTGAGGTTTTCTTAATTGGTCCAGGTCTGTCTGGTATAGGCCGTGGCTAGTTACCACCCTACCGACAAAGACGTACCGCCAAGCGATTTAGCATTCCGGTACAATGTCGTGTAGAAACCGAAGGGGATGTGGATTTTCATCCTCCTCCTAACAAGTTCGCCCGCTTCCATCTTAGATTGCATCATCACTTACCATCAGGTGAGATTGTAATCAAAAACGTCCACTGCCGGATTTAGGACTTTTGCATGGACTTCCAAACATAACTAACCCGCTTAATGTCCTTGGTCCACTGCGGGGTCGCCATTCCAGCACCTTGGGACCCCATTCATCGACTCTTCGAACTATGTGGCCTGCCGATTGCCACTTCAGCTTCGTGACTTGCTGAGATAATTGAAATTAACCAGTTCAATAGAAATGTAAACAAAATAAAGAAAAAAGTTTATTTGACATGAGTTTGTTTGAAATGTACACCTCTAGTTAATCTACCTAAGGAAGTCAGTTAAACTTTAGATGAAGCGGTAACTTAACTGCCCCATATGGAGTTGGCTGTTCTCCCATCAGGCGCGTCCCTGGGGGTTCATAGGGGATGTGATGGCACAAACACCTTTCTGTTATCATATGGAAAGAGGAACTAAACCGTTTAGTATTTGGTCTATAGTTTGGTGTGCAGCACGCCATTTCTATTATCCTGTTGAAGTGTCTATGGCGACATCTACCGGAAAGGGTGCAAATGCTGCGCGTTTTGTATATTAAGTACTAGCCACTCTAACAGGCGCTACCCTCTTCACATCTCTTTGTTAAAATTCAACCACCTGTTTAATTTTTTTTCTACTTTCATGCTATTTCCATGGCAATATTATAATAATATAAAAACAAAATTGTTGTTGGTTAGTTTTTTTAACACAGCAGAACGTTTATAAGCTCGTTAAGTAGAAAATCTTCACATATTGGAAAAAGTTTGTTCTTGTTACTCAAAATTTCAACCCTACCTACATCTCCACAGGTAAATCCTCTCCTCCGTTAATCGAAAAAATAAATTATAATCTCTGCATCTGATAGGAATGGTCCAGAGCGTCAATTGTCGAAATATAAAACATAATCTCCACTAATATTATAAAGCTGAAGAGTTTGTTTGGACGCGCTAATCTCAGGAACTACTGGACTGATTTGATTAAATATTTCAGTGTTAAATAGCCCATTTACAGGGAGGCTATAGGCTATTATCCCCATATTCCAACGGGACTGGGTAACACGCGGGTGAAATCGCGCGATGTCAGCTAATTTTTCATATTTTGTACAGAATATCCTTGAGAAATGATTTTTCAGTCCCCCCAGTCGCCACACATTTTCGCTAATTAATAGATTTTTTGAAGGTTTGCCACGAAAACACTTACCAGATAAAAAATACGGCTTATACTTAAGCTGCGATACGCTATAAAGGCTTTATATGCTGATTTCGAACTACAACCTCTTAAAAACTTTTTAAAATTGCACAATGTAAGAGAGCCGAGCGAAGCTAACACACAGAAGGCAATAAATTAACTGCGAGACAACACCTTGTTAGCTGAAATAATTAACGAGGAAAAATAAAACTCTTACCCTCCCCTCCCTCTCCTCACCGCAGCCCTCTGCGCAAGTGATTACCCCTCTGGTGCAGTCTTACAACACGGACGTCCTGAATTCGATTCCTGACTTGTGTCATTTTAGAAGTTTATACTTTCTTAACAGCTACGTAACTGTCTCGTTGGATCCTTTGTAAACCTTGGAATGAGGTCCTGAGTTCGAGTTCTCAGACTAAAAAATACTGAAGCTCAATAAGTTGAGAGAGAGAAAAAGAAAAAACATTTTAATTCTAATTATTATAATTTAATGATCACTATTGCCATGAATTAATACATTAAAGTAAAAATTAAAATTAATTTATTTCAATTAAGCTTACTTTACAAGCACTTTCGAAACGTCAGGTATTGTTGAATACTTAATGGTTATAATAAATAGTCAAAAACTTGAAATTAAAGTTACGAGGGTAGGTCAGAGAAGAGCCCATAACAAACTCAGCCAGGTTTTTAACCGACTTACCGACCGGACCGACTAAGTAGCTGGTCATATCATGGATTTCATTTTCAAGCCTTTTATCGTTTATGTATCGCATCGTCGTCATATGTTACTGTTATTATAATTATATTATTAGTTATCAACCCATATTCAGCTCACTGCTGAGCTCGAATGTCCTCGAGTCTCCTCCCAGAATGAGAGGTTTTAGGCCAATAGTCCACCACGCTGGCCCAATGCGGATTGGCAGACTTCACACACGAAGAGAATTAAGATAATTCTCTGGTATGCAGGTTTCCTCACGATGATTATCTTCACCGTTTGAGACACGTGATATTCAATTTCTTAAAATGCACGCAACTGTAAAGTTGGAGGTGCATGCCCCGGACCGGATTCGAACCTACACCCCCCAGAATCGGAGGCAGTGGTCATATCTACAGGGCTATCATGGCTCTATCATTTATGTAATATCATGATATTAACATTTTGTGAACTACATCAAGATGTTAATTACATATAGACATAACCTGAAACGGTAGAAGTTTGTTTACATTTACAGAGCTGGCAGTGAGTACCTGTTTACATTTACAAGCCGTAACAGTTCGCCGGCGCCGGCCCATTACCTTGCTTACTCACTACTTATTTATGGGGACGGTCGCATGCAGTCGCGAACCAACTGTGTAATCCACCTTCACCTATATTTAAAGTACTTACTTATGTTAAGAATAGAATAGAATAGAATATCTTTATTTGTCCACACACGAGTAATAAAATAAAACAAACAGAGCATACAAATATCTGGTCGTGGACAAAACAGATATCCACCTTTTTTGGTTCGTAATCCCGATGAGGCCGATGCGTGGGCCTTAAGGAGCCTACGGAACATACACAACCAAAAAAAACTACTTACGGCTTTTATCTTACAAGTGGAATTAATATAAATATATAAAAGCGCTTGACGTGAAATATGAAATTCGGCGCGGAGGTAATTTTGCGACAGGACAGGACTAAGGAGGTCTAAGTTACTAGTTGTACAGAATGTCCCGTAGTAAATGGATAAAACGCAAATGGGCAAATCTAAAACTATTTTGAATGATTTTCCAAAAATCCGTAGGGTGAAAGTTAGTGGACCGATTTTAAAAATTCTTTTTTTGATTTTTGCTTTAGACTAGATAAATTAAAAAAAAAACAAAGCTCGTGGTGGGATACAGCGGTCCCTTCAGACAACAAGCCTACAAGGGCCGATAAAGACGTGGAGGGCGCGTTCAGCCAGTCACGGGGTTGTTGTAAACATCACCTTGCCGCCGTATAATCTACGTGTTTTGATATAAATCCCTTGACTTTTACTTTACCCTAAGATTTCATGGTTTTATGATCTCTATCAAACGATAGCACCAACAAATCTTCATAATTTTATCAGCCCATTTTAGTGGCCTGTAGTTACTTACCATCCAATAAGTCCACATGCTTGCAGCGCTAAGGGCTTGACATCCGATAAAACTGTTTGTGCGTTGGTCACGATGTGCATGGCATCATGCAGATTGCGATAAACACACAATCAGTTTTATCTGATGTCCATGGTTTAACATGCTCTCCGAGGCAAATCCTTAATTTCCTCAATAAGTTCTACCATACCAATATGTTCTATATATCATGAGGAATCACATCTTCAGACACTGCACCCTTGATTTCGTGACAACCCTTAGCTAGACTGTCAAAGTTAGATCTTAAACAGCAAAGGGTTACTGAGAAGCTAAGTGACTATGCTAAGTGAGAAGCGAAAGGTAACATGATTGCTTATATTATGGCGGAGAAAATTAAAAAATACATGAAATAGCTGGGATCTACACTGGATACTTGTTATATTTCAAAGCCACCACAGAGCAAACTCCGTAATTGGTTACTGGTGAAGCATTGGTAGAACTCTCAACCTTCGTAAAATGTGGTATATCTGACAATCGCACGCTCGTCCATAATCATTGTCGCGAATCTATATTATAAACCAATATTATAAAGCTGAAGAGTTTGTTTGTTTGATTGAACGCGCTTATCTTAGGAACTACTAGTCCGATTTGTAAAATTCTTTCAGTGTTAGATAGCCCATTTATCGATATATTATCCCCGTATTCCTACGGGAACGGGAACCACGAGAGTGAAACCGCGCGGCTTCAGCTAGTTTAACAATAAGGTGATTTCCCCACGATAATAAAAAAAAGGTAATAGGTATGGCCGTTGGCAATATTCCACCTTTTTACCGAATTATGTTTTAAATTTATGACGCCCTAAAATACGAGGAGGTTAAAAATCTTGCGTTATCTGCTGGCGGGCCGCCAAACTACCTGCGCGGGGAGCGCCCTCTGTGGAGCGGACACTGGCGTCATTAAAACTGTCAACTGTAAATAGCTTTATCTACCGTGCCTTGTTTGAAAATTTTTGAAAAATCTCTCTAGGACCATCGTTTTTTTACTTGAAACAGGCTGTACCTTTATGAGCCGTGATAGCCCAGTGGATATGACCTCTGCCTCCGATTCCGGAGGGTGTGGGTTCGAATCCGGTCCGTGGCATGCACCTCCAACTTTTCAGTTGTGTGCATTTTAAGAAATTAAATATCATGTGTCTCAATCGGTGAAGGAAATGATCGTGAGGAAACCTGAGAATTATCTTAATTCTCTGCGTGTGTGAAGTCTGCCAATCCGCATTGGACCAGCGTGATGGACCCTTTTTTTTCTCTCATTCTGAGAGGAGACTCGAGCTCAACAGTGCGCCGAATATGGGTTGACGACGAAGTACCTCTATGGATGAATGTTTGTCATCACCATCAACGTCATCATGATCATCGATGGACTTGATGGTTAAACATGATCTATCGTACCAAATCCAAACACCACCTGCATCCAGACATACCTTTGATGTCATCGCTCCACCTGGTGGGAAATTGACCACCAACCCCAACTTCCTTATGCATATGTTATGCCTAAGTCAGAGGGCATAACATAAACTTGTCTTCTGACTAAGGTAGTTAAAATTACCTACGATTTAGATTAATCTCCGTTTAGTCTAGAGAAGTTTTATTTATAGTGCTAAACTTTTCGATTCCTCGTTTATGTATTTTTTTGTATACTTTAATTTTACTAATACTAGATTTTGAAAACAATAACCTCACTCAAAACAAAAAATTTTAATCTTATGAAAAATCACGTTGGTACAAGATCAGGAAAAACGAAAAAATAGGAAAAATGAATCCAAAAATTCGTAGTTAACATTAAATTATATTTTTATTTTATTCTTTGACATTATCATTTTTGACATCTCAACTATTATTGAAAACATGTATGTAACGTGAGCGGTTAAAGTTACGCAAAAGTCGTGTACGAAGGAATTGCTCCCCTTAAAAGTTGTAAAAGAATGTTTACTCGGACGAAGTCACGTGTCCGCTTGTATTACTATAAAGGAGAATCAAATCATATAAATCAGGAAACACATTCACTAGTAATGTACGAAGCGCTATAAAAATATGCATTAAGATATTTCGTAAACGACATTTAAATGCTCTCTGAAAAAAATTACTACATTGTATGGGGAATAAAACAGGTAACGTAGGGGTACCTTGGCTAGGTTCCAGATATCTGCTGATTTGCTGCTGTGTGCTTAAACTAGTTTGTACCCTCGATTCGTCCTCGTTATTTTAATTGTATTAATATTTTTTTATGAAAACTCTTAACTAAACAAAAACCGTCAATTTTTGTTTATTTTGTCCAATAATTTTGCCTCGATAGGCAGTGATTTATTTGTCCATGTGGCTACGGATCATAAGGCCCCAGGTTCGAGTCCTTGGTCAAGCTTTCACAAGAAATTCTTAGTAGCAGCCCAGCGCTGGGAAGATCACTTCAAACTTCTACATTACCTGTGTCACAACTCTCGGAAAAGAATCATGAAGTCATAGTCACCAGCTGTTTGATAGTCACATATTACTATTCTAAGCCCGCCAACCCGCAATAGCGCAGCGTTGTGGGTCTAAGCTCCATATCACCTCCTCGATAACGATAAAAGCCTAGTTCTGTCGTAGGTCATGAGAATAGGCTGATGAACTGAAAGAGAATGATTGCTAGAGTGTCAGAGGTGTTTCAAAAGAACGACTTATACTAAAACAAAGTATTGTAAACTCTAAGGTACATAATTAAAGCAAGGAACGTTAAGTATGTATGCACACGGATAAGTCAAAAGGCGGGTTTAGCTCGCCGCCAAGCGACGCGGACACTTTATTAGCCCCTACTTAGTGGCTCACTTGCGGTGAGGGCGGTTTGCCACAGGCCACGACAGTCGACAGGCTAGAACACTCACCGTGACTTGTTTTATTGTTTGAAGGTCAGACAAAGTGAGACGTGGGACATCTATAATACTATTTACTCTTCCTTCCAAGAAATTCTCATTAGCAGTCCAGAGTTGTGAAGTTGGTGTTCGCACCTCGTGCCTTATTTGTATTTTGGTATGATTAAAATCTGATAGTGATCTCTATTCTAGGTCCACCTAGTGGGGGTCAACCAACACTGCGCTTTCCGGATATCAAGCGGATTGCAGGAAGCCGTTAGATGCTGGCGGCTCGAGACCGAGCCTTGAAGGTACATGCAAGAGGCCTATGTCCAGCAGTGGACGTCTATTGGCTGAAAAGGGATGGTAAGGTAAGTGATCTTTACAGAATCAAACATTATCAACCTACGCAATAACATAATTAGACTCTTTGGCAGCTGGGGGGACTTATTAAGCCGTGGGATTTTGCCAGTTCTGCCACCCTCGAGTTACGCCACTGACCATAAGCCTTAGCTACGAGTAACCTTACTTCGCAAGCTTCGTGGGTCTTGCAGTGAGCACCAAATCCCTGTTGAAAGAGGAAAGAAGTCTAAACCGGTAGTCATCATCAGCTCTGACCCAGTATTAAGCCAATAGATTTCTATAAGTTATAGTAGAATAATATGTCTTAGAACAAGTTATGAAATTTTAATAATCCTACAATTAACTTTTCAATGAGAGATTGACGATTCCTAACAAAATAAAGACAATTATTGTTCAAAAACGTATGTTGGCATTAGTTGCAACCTTGAATCCTTATTGTAAAAAATCACACGGTCGGAGCAAATGGACAAGCACGGCAAGACAAAGACGGCCGTCGCAGGAAGCAAGTTAAGACGCCATTATAATGAGCCGGGCAATTAATTAAACTCACCTCCGGACTGGCACGTGATCCCCGGACTCCCGCCATCGCACCGCATCGCAATACGACGGCATCACTGTCACTGCCAAAGTGACTCGATATAAGAAGAAAGAACAGAAGTGTCATCCAAATTCACGTTTCGTCTTTAATACATAGCCTTTCATTGAAGGTCTACTGCAGGGTCTTTTTCCGTATATAAAAGGGAATAACTATATAATAAAATAATTAAGGGCTGAGATCCACCACGCCATCCACGTATCAAAAGTTGCAAATATAACGAAATGATATGTTATCATCTCAAAGTTTAAATTTGCCAATACCTACCTATTCCAGAAAGAGGAAACTAAAGAATATCTCTTAGAGTAGAGCTTTTCCACTTCCTACTCATTCCGCAAAGAGAGAAAACGAAAATCGTATGCGGGAAAATACTAAAATCTGAAACCAATTTGTATAAAAGTATAACTTCGTATGACATTGGCTCTATCTCCTGGTTACACAAAGCTCTGCAAAATGGCCGGCTATCAATAACTTAATAACAAGCGGAGGTGAATGGCAGTTTGATAATGTCGTAAAAGATCGGCAGCCATCTTGAGATCGCGTAAACCTCTCAGGAGTCCTCAATAATCCGGACAATAAAGAAAAATTCCAACCCTCTTTATGAAGAGGTAAGTCCTCGACAAATTGTGTCCAATAAATGCTGTGGAGATGTTGTTACACGTCAAACTTTTTACTTTTCAGTTTTTTATTAAATGATTAAAAAAATATCTAGTTAATTAACCAGTTTTAATTGCACTGCTAGTTGCGTTGTATGTACATTAATTACATTCTTCTTATTTAAGAAATTGCAGTGTGTGTGTTCTAACGTAGGTCAGCGATTTTTGGACAATCCTAACTGTTGTTGAACCACTAGCAAAAGTTTTTCAGCCAGGATGTTTCTCTCTTACTCACGCCTTTGTCCTTTATATTTCCCCGGATAACCAATCGTAGTAGATCACGTTTTGGTCCCCGAAGAATGTTTCAGATAATCATTTATAAATAGGTTAATGTAATTAATCTATCTACAAAAATATCACATGACAAGTTGTTATATTTTCCTTTACCCCTCTACCACAATTACAATTTATTATCGTCTACCTGGCTTTTCCACATCTGCATCTAGTAATCTTCATAAATTACAGGCTATAAATATATCCACGTACAGAAACTACGCGAGCGATAGACAGCTGTGATACATAATTAAGAAAACAATGAGCGACTCTCCAGATGTCTACGTTCCGCGGAATGGAGACTGTAAGAGAGTGGAGACGCCGTGCAGGTAAAAGTCGCTGTAAGTGGATTGCTCGCTGCTTTACATGCAAATATTTTGTGCAAACGCCCCGCACGGTTATTGCATGGAACATTATTTATGGGATTTATTCCTAATGGAAACATTTTGAGATTTATACCGGGAGTTTGCGTTTGTGATCGCGGCAAATCTTCTATGAAACATTTCTTTTATTTTTTTGTAGGTTGGCTTATTATATAGTTTGTATTTGTTACGAAGTGGTTGGACTCACTTTTTCAATGGATAGAATTTAGTATCCCTATTTTTAAAATATTGGAAATTATTGTAGGTACCATTTTTGGACACAATCATAATCAGTGATTACTAGACATTTTGCCGCAATAATTTTGTAATCTATTAGAACTAATATTATTTACACCTTGGAATAAAAACTTTCGACAATTTTTAGTTTTCACAAATTTTGTATCTTCTTTTTTTCTAAAAAACGGTTCTAAAAATTTTATTCAGGGCACATAGTACAAAGAGCCGATGGACGTTGGGGTATCAAGGTGTTAGAATGGAGACCCCGCAGCGGAAACCGCTGGGTTGGTCGAACCCCTATCATGATGATGAGGATATCAAGCAGGTTGCAGGGAGCCGCAAGATGCTGGCGGCTCGAGATCGTCATCGAGCAACAGATCTTAATGATGATGTCTTTTAACTATTACCAACCTACGCTACGATATAACAACCTAATTAAGTACTATATTATATATGTACCTGAAACGTTTATTTTCGCCGAAATATCCGTATCTTACTATCCATCCCAACTTTTGAAACTAATCGGATATATTCCGACAAAAATCTCGTAAGTTTAAGCCGTTTTTCTATCTCAATATACGAGTAGTAGAGAGTAAAGTTACCTTTTCAGACATTTTAATAAAAGGTGACATTAATACCGCGTTAAAATATACGTCGCATGCTCTGTGTGTCGATCCATCACGCGCGGGTGACAGATGACCGCCTGTCGCGCGGCGCGCGGCGTGGCGGACACCATCCGTCAAGATTATTGCTTATTATGTACTCTTTCACACGCTTTGAGCACCTTCGGTGATAATCTATTCAATAAACTGTATTATACTTCGACGAGAGCAGGGATAAGTTATTAATTCTTAGATGGAAGCAGGAATTTCATACACTTGGGATATTTATTTTAGTAGAACTAGAAGTAGAGTTTTTTGAAGTGCATGGTTTCCCATGTTTGTGTTATTCTCACATAATCTATAACGCCACTTGAATTTTAAACAAAATCTATAAGTCTACCCATTTTAAAAACTTTCGAGAAACTTCCAGGCAAAAATACCAATTGATTGAACTAATAGACGTAGTCCAAAGAAATCGGCACGCATCCTATCTGTTACGATTATTAGTTTAACTTTAACTTCGTCAGTATGTACTTTGTAGGACGTTTGTATTCAATTCTCTGCAAAGTTACTCTGTCAATAGGCAATGGTTCCACTAACCACGAGGTGTCTATTTCCAAGGCACGGTAACACCACCAACTTCCAACTCCGGGCTGAGAATTAATTGAATATTTCTTGGAAAAACTCTAATAGCCCGACTCAGGATTCGAACTCAGAACCTCGTGATCCGAAACCACATAGGTAAGCTAATCACTAAACCAACGAGAAAGTTTACGGCAATTATTACCTACCATAAAAAATAGTCACTAATTATTTTAATATTCTAAGAAGGAACGGCCTCTAGTCTAGTATGATTATCTCTTGGTTTAGAGCATCGACCCGCCATACCGCAACAGTATAGAATAGCAATTTAGTATTAATTTTTAACAGATATTCCACATTTGTATTTTCGTTAAAGTAAGGCTAAATTAAATTATTTTACTTGCCTTTTATTTCAATCTCCCGCGTTCACTTAACTGCAACAAAGCGACGTCTGAGCTCTCGGCCACTTACGGTGGAGTTAAATACCTGGATCAGGGGATAAGAGCTCCAACTAATCTCATTAGACCGAGAGGCGTTGAGTGCAGGTATCGCACGGGTTATCGTCTGCCCACTAAAGCCTTCGGTGAATTTGTCTTTAACAGTAAGTAATGTTTTCAACGTCCTTCACTTTTATACTAAACTTAATGTAGCAATGTATGTACAAAACGATTTTTATTTACTAGATAATCACATTGTTTGTTACTCTTTCACGTTGCAAGTATTGAATCGAATTGACTGATATTTTAAATGTAGATAGATGCCTTGGACTAACAAATTGGTTACTTTTATATCCCGGATAAGTCAATGGCATCTGCGAGATTTTTGAAAAACCAAATTTCATTTGAATTCGAAAATTTGCTAGCGACATTTTTTATTTGTATACAATTGCAATATACTCAGTAGGTACATATAGGATACACATAAAAAACAAAAATGAGAGCCAGGCTCAATAAGAAATATGCGTGTTTATAAGTTTCGACAAAATAAATGGGTGCTAAATTCCGTAACTATATTACGATCATAACACATGATAAAATCATTACTTACTTACATTTAATAGTTAGCAAATAAAATAGGACCTAGGTTTTAAGATATATTTCCTAATCGCTAACATGAGAACATAATGAAATTGACTTTGTCTTAAATTTACTTATACTTTTGCTATTACTGACTATGTTCAGTCATAATTTAAATTGATGGTAAACTTCAATGATCATTTCAAGACGCAACATACTCAGGTACAGGTATTAAAAGGTAGGTAAAGGTTAAGACTATTGCAAACATTTTCCTTCCCCACAATAGCGCCCGTTAACGCAGCCATTCCACCTGGCCGCGTCGGAATGACTCAAATACCTCTCGCTGGACCCATTGTTGGGGAAAAATGTGCTATTCGTCCATTCGGTCTATTGTACTCAGGTATTTGGAAAATTAACGCGGTCTAGACGACTTGGTGACTTTATTTTACACTGGCGCTTTTAGTCGTACGTCTTACATGCCATTACCGCCCTTTTTGAGGGACTTTATGGCCCACAATAGGGCTCATGCCTCCTCTGTTCTAGATAAGAGGGGAATTTAGACCCACACCTCTCTCCGTGACACGGAAGTGCAAAGGGCTGGAATGAAATCAAAGAATGCTTGCGTTCGATTCCCTCCCATTAGATTAAATTATTTTTGTGTTTAGTTCTATCCAAGGATGTTGTATGTTAACTACATGTACATACCTAAAGTTTTTGGTTCTCATACAGGCGTTTTGCTATATAATAGTAATGACCTAGGCTTCATTTTGTATCAAAGAGTGTCTTAGAATAAACAAATAGCAACCAGCATTTCTCGAAACTTCATAATAAAATTTACGACTTACAATGAAAACTCGCGTCTAAATAGATGCTTGAAAAAAATCTCACAGCCAACCTCACAACAATTTGAAGCGTTATTTCGTGAGCTTAGTAATCTCTTTCAACGCTTGATACAGACGCGGCGTGTGCATCATATTCGTTCTCTAACGCCGACGTTAGAGAAACGCTAGTGTGAAATGGCTGTAACAGTCTACCCCTGTCTGATTAAACCTGTAACCTTTTAACTGACCTTTGACATTGACCTTTTTATTGTTTGTTTTTGTTCTGTTGTATTCGTTTTAGTAGCAATTAATTTTCAGACGAAAGGGGAGGATGGCAAGGATGAACAAAGATTACTTTTTATCTGACTAATGTGAAGCAAGTTTAAATCACCCCAAATATATTTTCTTAATGGCTTTTTTTATTACATTAATTGTTACGTTATTAGAAACTTTTCAATTCTGATATGTAAGTAAGTAAAAATTTCCCCTCCGCTATTAGGAAGGAGGCCTAGCACAGTAGTGAGAAAGAGGTTGATAATGAGGAAAAAATAATGACGTAAATAAAGCTTCTGATAGTAGCCAGCCAGAGCTTTCTGTGATAGAAGTTATAACATTTTGACGGCCTCCGTGGCGCAGTGGCATCCTAGGTTCAATCCCCGGCTGGGCCGATGATGTGAGATTGTAGTCAAGGGCTAACTTTTAAAAAATAAAAAAATAAAATGAAAAAAATAATAATTTATGTGTGTTTGCTGCGAACCATGTAGTTACGCAGTGTAATTTATGAGTTATTTAAAAATAATCGTAGGTAGTAAAAAACATACATACAGCCGAACGTAGAACCTCCTCCTTTTTGGAAGACGGTTAAAAAGCACTTGCTGACTATTGTAGTGTCTTAGTATTACGAGCAAAAAGTTTCGAATTACCTTTTCCCGGGAAATCCGGGTTTGGACCAAGTTTCGATATTTCTTTTCTCTGAATTCTAGCCCTTTTAGTTATTACCTCATTAACATTACACTCAAATTTACAAACGTTCGGTTTTGTAGGGTCAAAATGTTAAATATTGTAGTCCAATTCTCTTACACAAAATGTTATTCCAGTGCACAAGCGCGTAGAGTCGGCGACAAATCAACGTCGCGCGTCGTTTACCGTCGGTTGACTTTTCAATTTGTACTGTTTCACGTAAGTGCAGTCTATGCGCCGGCGCCGTCCAGCCACGAATCTACCCGTCACTATGGATGTGACAAACTAAACACATTAATATATTATATAGGTACTATCATAGAGCCGTGATAGCCCAGTGGATATGATCTCAGGCTTCGATTTGGTGAACGTATAGGTTCGAATCCACTCCGGAGCATGTACCTCCAATTTATTAGTTATGTGCATTTTAAGAAATTAAATATCACGTGTCTCAAACTCACCGTTTGAGACACGTGATATTTAATTTCTTCATTCACAGGAATAACATCGTGAGGAGACTGCATACCTGAGAATTTTCTTAATTCCTCTACGTGTGTGAAGTCTGCCAATCCTCATTGGGCCAGCGTGGAGGACTATTGGCGTAGCCCCTCTCATTTTAAGAGGAAACTCGTGCTCAAGAGTGAGCCGAAAATGGGTTGCTAATGATGACTATCGTAGAACAGCACAAGTGCACTTGACTCGCTTGCTCTTAAACTTAGTCACTTCTTTGGTCTTCGACTGCTTATGGTAAAACTATATAAGTAACTTACGAAACTGTGATGCAGTAATGTAGCTGATATTAATCTGATTTTGTTGATTTTACTAATCTAGCAGTGTCCTAATAGATAAACTAGCAATAATAGTTAATTATCCAATGAAGGGTAAATAATTATTTACCCTAACCTATATATTTCAATGTATAGGTAGAATAAATTGATTTATAAAATAACTATACTATGCACAAAAATTAAGGGAGCAGAAAAAAAATCCAAATTTTTGGGGGATTTTCAACAGGCTGTAACTTATACAAAAATGGTCGTATAGCAAAAAAAAAAAAAAGCAAATTGTAGCTCTAAGTGTTTAGTTTTTGGATCTGAGTTTGAAAATTTTTTTTTTTAAATATTTTTCGAGTAATCATAAGAAAACCACCGAAAAAAAAATTTTCGAAATTTTTTTGGTTTTTTTTTTTAATCTACGGACGTGGAAAAAATTTTTTCGACTCAACCTCCATATGGACCGGATAGCTTGTTTATTAAGATTTAATTTCGTTTTTTTTAAATCTCGATACAAGCATTTCTCGCTGAGATATCGATGTTTGAATGGAAAAAGATCATTTTGTCTTTGATTACCAATATCTCAGCAACCAATGATCGCACAGAAATTTTGAGGTTGGTTTTAAAAATTTGAATAAGTTCTCTACAAGGATTGGCAATTGAATTTTGAAAAAAAAATTTTTTTCAAACATTACATGAATTTGAAAAAGCTTCCAAAAAAGGGCTTTTTGTCGTTTTTTGGAAAATCAAGCGCCCAATAAAAAATATTGCGGGAACCACTGACGTTAAGTGTGCCTTTTACTGTTCAATATAGCCACAAAAACCCTACAAAGTTTGAATTCAATCCAGCCAACCGCTTTTTTTTCCCACTTGATCGAATTTTTGAAAAAAATTAAAGGAGCAAGAATTTCGCTCTGAAAATGTCATAATTTTTATAATGCGGGCTGTTATCAGGAGCAGAGGTGGCAATACGCGGTATTAGCACAACACACACACACACACACACACACACATCTTCGGAGAGTGAGTTTGGAGTCACAAAATACTGTGGAAGTGACGAACCACAGGGTCTCAATCTCTGATAAAACCACACACATACACGTGCGCAAGCACAAAAGCGTAAATTCTTGCTCCTTTAATTTTTTTCAAAAATTCGATCAAGTGGGAAAAAAAAGCGGTTGGCTGGATTGAATTGAAACTTTGTAGGGTTTTTGTGGCTATATTGAACAGTAAAAGGCACACTTAACGTCAGTGGTTCCCGCAATATTTTTGATTGGGCACTTGATTTTCCAAAAAACGACAAAAAGCCCTTTTTTGGAAGCTTTTTCAAATTCATGTAATGATTGAAAAAAATTTTTTTTTCAAAATTCAATTGCCAATCCTTGTAGAGAATTTATTCAAATTTTTAAAACCAACCTCAAAATTTCTGTGCAATCATTGGTTGCTGAGATATTGGTAATCAAATACAAAATGATCTTTTTCCATTCAAACATCGATATCTCAGCGAGAAATGCTCGTATCGAGATTTCAAAAAAACGAAATTAAATCTGAATAAACAAGCTATCCGGTCCATATGGAGGTTGAGTCGAAAAAATTTTTTCCACGTCCGTAGATTAAAAAAATAAACCAAAAAAATTTCGAAAATTTTTTTTTCGGTGGTTTTCTTATGATTACTCGAAAAATATTTAAAAAAAAAAATTTTCAAACTCAGATCCAAAAACTAAACACTTAGAGCTACAATTTGCTTTTTTTTTTTTTGCTGTACGACCATTTTTGTATAAGTTACAGCCTGTTGAAAATCCCCAAAAATTTGGATTTTTTTTCTGCTCCCTTAATTTTTGTGCATAGTATATATAAAATAATATTAATAACTTCAAAATTAAATGCATGAAATAAGTATTAATTACATTATGGGTATTACTTTGCTAAATTATAAATTATGATGATGATTATAATGAAATGTAAAAATGTAAAATACTAATAATAATTATGAAATGTATCTTATTATCAGTAATAAAGACTATTTGTATTTGTATTTGTATTTATATTTCAATGTAAGATTTAAATCAACTCTCTCTCTGATTTTTTTTCTATCCAGCCAGCAGATTTCTATTGCGGGTAGACTAAGCTAAGCTTAATCTACCTGCGATGACTGCAAATAAATTATATTAAGATAGACAACAGACAAAAACTAAAACAATGGCTTCTACACATTTTACATGCTATTTCCTTTATTCAGAAATCATTCCTTACAATCATTATCTATAATATCAGGAGGTTCGTTACGAACTATACTGGACAAAAAACCTTACTCCCTGGCCACTGGTAGATGCCATATCCATAAACCGATCTTCCCACATCCGCGAATCGCATTCGCCTTGCCCGTGTACACTAATGATAATTTATCTGCTCGCAACCTTCCTATCAGCCCCCCTCCCTCACCCCGTCGCCGGGAACAGGAATGCGACCATCTAGATTAGAACACCTAACTTTGAAAAAGCTCTATATATTTCCAAATCTTAGTTTTAATTAAGATATTCTAGATTCTGGAACATGCACAACTATATTTCCAACAGAAAAGCAGCAAATACGTTAATTTATTAATTACATGTTGGTAATTATTAAAGTAATTGGCGCTGTCTAAACTTATCTATACACAATATCTGTATATACAGTAAATGTATATACAGATATTGTGTATACAGATATTGTGTATATATCTGTATATACAGTAAATGTATATACAGATAATTACCTATGTATTATCTATACATAATTTCTGTGTCTATACTAATATTATACAGAGATAAACTTTGTGGTGTTGTACTCGTTGGATGGATTTAGAAAATTCTTTTTCCGCTATGAAGCTACGTTATTTGTGAGTGTCATAGGTTATATTTATCCCCGTATTCTCACGGGAACGGGATGATGTTGCACTATGCGAAAAAACCGCGTCAGCTAATATTAGATTTTTGTTTGTTTATTCCGATTTAATTCAAAGACTACTCGACTAGTATTAAAAATTCTTTCACCATTAGAAAGCTATATCTTCACCGAGCAACAAAGGCTATATTTACCCTCGTATTCCCACGAGAACGAGAACTACACTGCGGGGCGACTAGTACATGATTGTCTGCGTCTAGCTAAATATTAAATTCTAGACAAACAAGCTTGACAAAGGCCTGTCTATAAGAGTATACGTTATTATTACTATTAGAAATCGTAGCTAAACTATCTTCCAAAATTAGATTATCTATTGCACATTCTTGTTTAGTCTAATCACAAGCTAATCACTAGTTTTTCAGCCCGAACACATCATCAAACAAGTTAAGAAACGATTATGTAAAGACGTTTGAAATAAAAAAGCTTGATCGAAAAAAGTTTTTGCAATTCCTAGACTTCTTACATTGAACTTTTTCACGTCAAATGAATTCAGTCGTTTTTATCGTAATGTTTTCAAAACTACAAAGTTCGATCAAGGTAAAACATTAATCTTAAGCCGCTTCCGAGCGGGTCCGTCATTAGGAAGCTTTACTTCAGGTACTCCTGTTTTTTTATCTACAAAAGTTGGCAAAACTCGAAAGTAATCGACAGAAAGAATTAATGTGGCGTCACTAACTCGGCCGTCGCCCCTGACTTTTAAAAATCTCTCTTTCTTAATTTTTACATCATTGCAAGGTGTTATATTTATAGTGATGGCCAAAGTTTTTCTATCGATGCAAACAATATTATAAACGCGAATTTAATGGATTTATGGATGAATGTATGTGATCTTATGAATACTATACTTACACATAACCTACTTATTATAGCCTCAATAGCTCAACGTAAGAGCGGTCAGACTCATCACCGAAGGGTACTGGTTCGGTCCCCGCCCCGTTGGTCTATTGTCGTACCCACTCCTAATACAGTCTTTACAGGAATTTTGGTCTTTAAAATAAAAAAGATATGGCAAATATATTTAAAAAAAAATATCCCGATATTACCTACCACAAGAACGGAATTTATTCCCATTAACTGCGAATATAAGTATAGGTTCAGATCACGATGTCCTTCGAGTGCTGAATCAGACTATGTATTCAATGCTAAGCTTCTATTTTACAAAAAAAACTTTAGTATAAATTCTCAGCCTGGAGTTGAGAAGTCGATGGTGTGGCAAACGGTCCCAAACATTAACTTTAAAAAATTTTAATAAAAAAATTCAACCGACTTCCAACTCAAAAATTAGCCTAAACTAAAAAGCAAAAAATAACATCTTACCTATGTGCTACCTTCTGATCAGTTTGAAGGCGGTGCCAAGCCAGTGATGTTTTAATTTAAGCCGTTTAAATTACAAAATTTCTGTGGTTCTTTCAGAAACGGCTTTAATTAAAACATGACACTGGATTGGCACCGCCTTCAAACTGATCAGAAGGTAGCACATAGGTAAGATGTTATTTTTTGCTTTTTAGTTTAGGCTAATTTTTGAGTTGGAAGTCGGTTGAATTTTTTTATTAAAATTTTTATTTTTTAATTTTAAGTGTCAGCACACCTACTGAGTGTAACCAAAACTGATACTAATAACCTTCGAGAAGTTCTCTTCATTGTCCTTCGTCTTCAATACCAGACCCTTAATTCAGTCACAACCCATCTAGGTGGAAAGTTCTCAGCAATACAAATTCATAAAGTCCCAACAAAGGTAGCTACTGTAAACCGTCGAGGAGTTCCCTTAACTCTCCTTCATCGTCGTCACCAGACCCCTAATACAGTCACAACCCATCTAGGTGGAAAGTTCTCATCAATACAAATTTATCAAGTCCAAACACAAGGTAGCTACTGGGAACCGTTGAAGAGTTCTCTTAACTGTCCTTCGTCTTCATCATCAGACCCTCAATACGGTCACAACCCATCTAGGTAGAAAGTTCTCATCAATACAAATAAATCTAGCCCAAACAAAAGGTGCCTGCTGTAAATCGTTGACGAGTTCCATCGTCTGTTTTTCGGCTTCATCATCAGATCAACTCCAGACCTTCATAAAATTGTAGTGGTTTAAGATACATTATGGAAACATTAACAAACGCACTAGCCGTCCCTACAATTTTCGAAAGTTCCCCTCGATTTCTCCAGGATGCCATCATCAGATCCTGACATGAAAAAAATGGGACCACCCTGGAATCAAACCCTTCAAAACAAAAAAAGAATTTTCAAAATCGATCCACAAATGACGGAATTATCGCTGGACATACATAAAAAAAAAAAAAAAAAAAACATACATACAGCCGAACGTAGAACCTCCTCCTTTTTGGAAGTCGGTTAAAAATCTGATAGTGGTCAAAGAACCAAAAATTATCACCGGACCGGCACCCGTATTGACACTACACTTTATATCCCTACCCTTCTCAGAGGATACCGACTCCTCCTATGTACGGTTTACTCTTATATACGGAGGGGGGCCTGTTAAAATAGACTTATAATAATGATGATGATGACTTAAATATACGAGCAAATAGAACAAGAATAGAAACTCCCCAAGTCCTTTTACTGTCTTTTTTGTAAGTACCAATTTGTAGGTAGACTACTTTTCATGAAAGAAGTCCCGTGGCTAAAACCTGAACTAAAATTGACAGCGCCTTACACAAATGACAATAAGATCACAATTACCAAATGACAATGAGCGCGATTAAGACATTCTTTCATGAAAAGGACTTTAGTAGAATTAATAATATTATTAAAAAATATTGACTATTCAATAAGAAAAAAATTAACAAACAACTTTGGACTTAGATTTTGAGGATTATAATCAAGAAAAGTATCGACAACATGATAACACGATTGGTACTGACGTCCCTACGCCCGTCTACGTTGGGGAACCTATTAATAATTCCCGGGTGGGAAAGTTTGAAAGTGTTTTCCTCCACCTCAGCGTGGCGGGCGAAGGTCATTAATTACCGCTCCTGGTCGACCTGATGATATTGTTACTTTTTTAATTTCTTACCTACGGATCTGCGGCGTCATGGCTTTTGACGAGACTACAGACTTTTTCGCTTCAATTATCATTTTTTAATAAACGATCATTCAATAATTCACTCAACCATTCATTAAATCATACATTCAACCATACATTTAATTATTCAATTATTTATTCATCATTATAAGCCTCTTTGTTCGGCCCACTACAGGCTCAGGCCTCCCGCCTCATTTAAGAGGAGATACGGACCAGACCCACCGCGCTGCTCCCATGCGGATATTGGTTAACTGAAATTTAAAAACCTACAATATCTGCGAGAAACAATAACATCCTCGTATTTTCACGGTAGCGGAAACTACGCAAACGATATCGGTCCCGCTGCTTTATTTATAGGAATAAAATTCAATTTTATGAGTTCTTTCAATTAAAATTAAATTATTAACAATTTGTTTTATAATTTCGTTATTATGTAATCGCGCTAAAAATGTGCTTAACTATGTTTTAAAATCAGGTGGGTTTGTTCGTCGTTTCCTTAATTTTCTCATTTACGTAATGTCACAAGCATTTCCTGGGGTGAAAATTAAATATAAAAAACAACAACATAATAAATCAACCAGCGACCTATAAATTGAACTCTACGATTATATAAATAAGGGTGAACTAGTGTGTAAAACGAAGCTAGTATAAAAGCATGGCGGTTGTGAATATGACAGGTTTGTAGGTGCTTCGCTCAAGGTGTAAATGGGTGCTTGAAACTCAAGGGTCCCTCCTTTGTGTGCATTGTTTTGTTTGGCTCAAAATGCTTAACTTTTTAAACGGTAACGTTTTATTATGAAGTAAAGTGAAGAGATTCCAGACATACTAATTTAAATATTTAAGAGAACCCAGTAGATAGCTCTGCCTTCCATTCGGAGGTAGTAGGTTCGAATCCGGTCCGGGCATGCACCTCCAACTTTTTAATTGAGGTAGTACCACCCGCCACAATTTAGGTTGTTCTTTTCACTATTAGGGATGATGACAGTTTATTAAACTGTATATAAATTCAGAGTAAGTATGCTAATAGTACTGCAATTTTGTAAAAGTAACAGGGTATCTGCGATCATTACTTTCGGAGCTACAGGATTTACGGGGTCAGATTTGCGGCGCTGCCGCGGATCCCTGAAAAACGCTCCATACAAAATGGTACAAATTAATGACGTCGTAGGTCATAATGATCGTTAAATTTGTATGGGCGTTCAAACAAAATTACTAATTAATATCTTTGTTATTTGTGCGTTTATGTTTATAGTTCAAATATTGAATAATGTCACATTTAATGTAAGGAAGCAAAACTGTATGAATTTTCATCTAATTATGATAAAAGATTTTTAATAGATTTTGAAATTTTATAATCTTATTTATTTTGCAATTATCCAGACAATCTTTGCTTTTTATGTGTAAATTAGTTAACATTGACCTTCTGTATCATAACAATCAATATATTCATACCCAGTCATCATCACCATTTAAGCGAACCGTGCGGGCGGCGGAGGGCGGGGGACAAGGGACGAAGCTCATTACTTTTATCAACAAAGCACGCGAACACAGCCGCGCGTGGAAACTAGTATTGAATAATTTGTTGTTACGGTTTTGACAACGTTACGGTTGTCACTGAAGACAACCGTAACGTTGTCAGAAAAGGCACAGAAAACATATGTACAAGAAAAAGGTAAGAGTTGTAAGTAAATAAAACGATAGGCTGTTATTTTCGAAGTGAATTGCACTGTATTGTATCGTAGCGAGAGTTGCTATTTTTTTAAATAACGTTGTAGAGTGACTCTTCTGTACTTGTACCTACATACGATTATGTATTCTGTGGCAGTATTTTCCCGGACAAGCTCTAACACAAAAATACAAACGAATACAAGTTGAAGGTAAAATAATGTCAGTTAAAAAGAACACATGAGCTCAACAAATTTACTTCGCCCTGAGTAGCATAGCGGAGAAGCAGACAACTGAGATATTACCGCCGCGATGTGACGACTCGGCTGAAAAAGTTTAAGCAATTTGTACCCCACACCTTAACGTAGAACTTTTTATTAACATGCAGAGGGAATCACTTTTCTTATTTATAACCATTTTTTGAAATTGTGACATAATCTATCTTCATCCCGACTTTTTAACCGACTTCCAAAAAGGAGGAGGTTCTACGTTCGGCTGTATGTATGTTTTTTTTTTTTTTTTTTTTTATGTATGTCCAGCGATAATTCCGTCAATTATGGACCGATTTTGAAAATTCTTTTTTTGTTTTGTAGGGTTTACTTCCAGGGTGGTCCCATTTTTTTTATGTCAGGATCTGATGATGGCATCCTGGAGAAATTGAGGGGAACTTTCGAAAGTTGTAGAGACGGCTAGTGCGTTTGTTAGTGTTTCCATAAGGTATTTTAAACCACTACATGTTTATGAAGGTTTGGAGTTGGTCTGATGATGGAGCCGAAATACAGACGATGGAACTCGTCAACGATTTACAGCAGTCACCTTTTGTTTGGACTTGATTAATTTGTATTGCTGAGTACTTTCCACCTATATGGGTTGTGACTGTATTAAGGGTCTGGTGATGAAGACGATATACAGTGAAGAGAACTCCTCGACGGTTCACTGTAGCTGCCTTGTGTTTGGACTTGATAAATTTGTATTGATGTGAACTTTCCACGTAGATGGATTGTGACTGTATTAAGGGTCTGATGATGAAGACGAGGGACAGTGAAGAGAACTCCTCGACGGTTCACTGTAGCTACCTTGTGTTTGGACTTCATAAATTTGTATTGATGAGAACTTTCCACCTAGATGGATTGTGACTGTATTAAGGGTCTGATGATGAAGACGAGGGACAGTGAAGAGAACTCCTCGACGGTTCACTGTAGCTACCTTGTGTTTGGACTTCATAAATTTGTATTGATGAGAACTTTCCACCTAGATGGATTGTGACTGAAGGGTTTGATGATGAAGACGAGGGACAGTCAAGACAATTGGTTATATTTATATTAAGTGAGGATAAAGGGGGAGTAAAATTTTGTATACGAGTTAAGGAGTATTTTCAAAATTGGTATTGTAGGACTTAGATACCTGTCATAAGAAAATAACGTTTTAGCTAATTGTTTGCGTTTTGTTCACACGCAGTAGGTATGCTAACACTAAAAATAAAAAAATAAAAATTTTAATAAAAAAATTCAACCGACTTCCAACTCAAAAATTAACTTAAACTAAAAAGCAAAAAATAACATCTTGCCTATGTGCTACCTTCTGATCAGTTTGAAGGCGGTGCCAATCCAGTGTCGTGTTTTAATTAAAGCTGTTTCTGAAAGAAGCACATAAATTGTGTAGTTTAAACGGGTTTAATTAAAACATCACTGGCTTGGCACCGCCTCCAAACTGATCAGAAGGTAGCACATAGGCAAGATGTTATTTTTTGCTTTTTAGTTTAAGTTAATTTTTGAGTTGGAAGTCGGTTGAATTTTTTTATTAAAATTTTTATATCTATACAGAGACTACTTTTATAATCTAAAGATTAGACATTAGTTTAAGCTATTATTAAAAAACTTTTGACACATCATTTAGTTTAGATGCTAAGATGGAACATACGTGCATACATACATACGTAGACTGCCGAAATCATTACCATTTTGGATTCGCCGTAATCGGGTAAAAATACATTAGAAACCATTCCTATTGTCATCTACACTTCTTTCTTTTTCTTTCTCCATCTGCCTCTCTTCTATATTCACCGAATATGCTAGTGAAATGTTTCTTTTTTCAACTACTAATAGTTTTCCTGTGTGGATATTAGTTTATAGCCCAAATTCTTTAACAAGTAAACAGAGGGACATACGAAATAGTTAAGCAATATCATTCAACTCATAACAGCGTCTGCGTCTCGAGACGAAGTCATATTACAAATACAGAACCTTAACCTGCTGCCGTATGCGTGAGAAAAAGGGAAGCCAGACAGAGCGGTGCCGTAACGCGTTACGTTACGAAGCGGTATAAGCCCATAATAAGTTATCACGTAAAAAATATAAAAATTCAAATCTTTAGGAGTGAATAGTATTTTATATCGTATTAAATTATTACCTACTCGACAATTTGAAAACTCGGAAACTTTAGAAAGGGGCTAAACTACATTAGGTGCGTTTTTTCACGTCCGTCAAAACAGGAAGTCGCCTAAAGCGCTTCCGGCCGATAACAACATCCTGTGCGAAGTTCCCCGAAGTTCGACGAAGTTTCCGTCAACTTTTCCGAAGTTTCGCGAAGCAGGTGCTCGTTTCGGATAAAAATTTCCACCTTTTGTTGGGGAATCTTTTTATGAGAGCAAGTTTTAAGACGGATCTGTTTTATGTGGAATTATTGTCACTCCTCCGGTAATACGGCGAGATGGGGAAAAGTTTTCGGCGCTGCTTTTTATGTAACAGAGCACGACGTATAGGAAAAATAAAATTACGATAAGTCCCTTACTTTTCTGTTTAGAATCTACTTTATAAGTTAAACTAGCTCCGGAATATATAGTTCTGCACAGGTAGCATTAAATGTGGTTTTGCATTATAAAATTTATACACAAATACCTACTAAAATCCCTATTTATTAAACTGGGGGTGGGGGTGGCAGAGTCAAAACTGTAAAGCCTCTAAAAAAACATTGAAATCGATCGAGCTATTTGGGAGGAGCTCTATATAAAGAACGACAAAGTAATATCTTATAATTCATAGGTATATTTTTTAACAAAAACTAACTGATCTACATTATTATTATGAAGCTAAAGATTTTGTTTGTTTGTTTGAACGTGCAAATCTCAGGTACAACTGATCCGATTTAAAAATTCTTTCAGTGTTAGATAGTATATTTGTCGAGCAAGGCTATAGGAACCACGCGGGTGAAACTACGCGGCATCAGCTAGTCAATATTATAATTAGTCTATGTATTGTTTTTTACGAAACTTGAAGTAAATTATAAATAAATATTCTACATTGCAATATTATCTACTTATAAGTGTTTACCCTCGATCATGTCGATAATAAAATTGTACCTTTGATTATTATTCACGCATCTACCCGTAACATGAGAGAAGATAGATTTTATTTCACTCCCTTCCCTTCCCTCCTCGCCTTTCCAAGTAAAGGAACAGTATTTATTTTTGTAAATTTTACCAGTATTTTTGAGATTAACGCATTCACCTAAACGAACAAACATACTCGTCATCTTTGTAATATTAGTAATAGAATAGAATAATACTTCAACATAAAAATCAATCTCCTGTCTCCAACACTCATTAAATGGATGATACAATCTATCACAGCTGTGATCAGCGCCTAATCTGACGCCTGTACATTAAACAACAATTTAGACTCCAGGTATTATAATAAATCTTCCAAATCGCCTCGGGACACCCACTCAATACCAGAATTAACAATCCGATGCACACAATTTTCACCTTTATGGTGTTAGTAATAAGTGCGAGGGTAGATGGAAAACTAATTGTAAATGTAACCGTCGGGTTAGGGCCGGTACACACGATAACGGGAGATATTAATCCGTCAGATCGTGATTAGATTCGGAGGCACGGAGTAATATATATTCACTAAGGTGTCAGGAATAGTCATGTGTCTTTTATCGATACTTTATTATATTTCGCAATACTTGTATTTCGAAATATTATAAAATATTTATATTATTAGTAAATGATAATTTTACATACAAAAAATACTATTAAGATAAAAATCTTTACTTTAAGGGTATCCATGTAGAAGTGTGAGTTAGCGATTTTAAACATAATTTTTGAGAATATCTTTTAGATTTAGATTAAAAAATAAGAAAATTACGTCTTATATTTGAAACCTGCTATTTTTCAAAGCCAATAAGACCAAAATACACCATAGTTGCATAACTATCGTACTTACGTACTCGTAGGAGCTCAACCTGACAAACTTAAGTAAAACTTCTTTAGCTAGCTCTCTCAACATCTGTTCGTCTCGCCCGATTACACTTTTCGGAACGCATTCACCAGCTTACTTCCCAAGTCATGCGTGCGTAAAAAGTTTTATTTCAAAATTTGTTTTATCGATAATCAGGTAAATCGACATCGCCCATCGCTATCCCCTCGCAGGACATCGCAGTTCGTGCCGCAGCAAACGCCCGGCGCCTTAACGACACCTTCAGATATCAATAACTTATACCTAAGCGCTGCAATGTTCTACTTGTTTACACACTGATACCACAAGACGTACGGAAAACTGTATAATGGACTATCGCGAGTGTTGTAACATGGAAAATGTTTACATAAAGTACATCGATGAATAGTTTATCGATTTTTACGGCATATTTGTAACTTCTTTAGTATGTATCTCAAATACTTTGCATCCGTCTCTATTTATATTATCACAGAACTGCTGAAGCTACAAGAATGTCAATTAACCTACTTATCTAAAACCATCCATACTTTCATCATCATCATCATCTATTTTAACAGCCTTCCTACAATTTTCGTCATATTTCAGGAAGAACCACTTTAGTGAAAACCGCATGAAAATATTTCGAGTTCATCGCAAATAGACAGATAGACGTGACGAATGTTTTTATAACACTGTAGATCTGAAACTTTTTCTGAAGTTTAATAAATAAAATGATGAGCTCGTTTCAGAAAGAATTACCTAGGTAGATTTACTCAAAAATACATCAAATTGAATAATTTTCACGAGTGATTGGGAGCAACAGTCATAAAATTTAAGCTGTTGAAAGCCTTCCGAGTCTCCTGGTAAGCCGCTCAGGCAGGCAGGTGCTGGCTCACTGAGCTACACACTGGGGTATACAGACAATGTTCTCTTACGATTTCTCTCCTACTCCGTGGAAAATGAAACTTGGAAGTGTTTAAATTTTATAAAGATCGTTTTGGGCGTCTGTTACTCCTTCACGCAATAACTACTGAACGATTTCGTTTAATATTTAAATGGGGATAGATTACACATTGAATTAACAAAACTAAAACATTTATTTAACTTAAAGTTACTATAAGATTATTTCAAACTTGAAATTTTCTGTATTACGTTTCTGTATTTTGTTGTTTGTTTTAAAACTTCACTTCGCTTGGGTTAAAACTACATACACTAAAATACCCCTATAATTAAATCATTACATACATATGGGAGGAGAGCAACCCGTGTGCAGTCAAGTGGATAATAATTTATTTTGACCTGTGGGGCTGGTTCTTTGACAGAGAGTCTAATACAATGGCTCTCCTCGAAAAACTACCGCGTTTTGTCGGCAGGTAGGTAGGCGACGTATTTTAACTCGCAACTAATTTCCAGTGCTTAGCAGTTAAAGCGGATTCCGAACTTGATAATGACGGGGAAGTTGGCGCGCGGTGAACTGCGCGAAGCTTTTTTGGAAAACTTTACGGGAAATACGACACAATCTGTCGGGCTTAATGCCTTATTACTGTCTACTGTCGAAATCTGCATAGGTAATCCTAACAACATAATAGAGTAAGATTTATGTACTCAAATGTGGCTTTATTTTAATTTTAATAATATTAAAGATGACCTGAAGAGATAAAGATATATTTTACTTTTGCTACTACTTACTACACCTCACTAAAACAAAACCAGAGATACGTTTTTGTCTGAAACTGAAGAAGCGTTGGGAAAGTTGAAACAAATAAATTATTATTTGTTTGTGATTGGTGGCTAAGCATCAGGTTTCTTGGTAAACAGGTTAGGATTTCATACTCCACCCCCTGTATCACTTGAAGTTTTATCAATAAGTTTCTGATATGCTGACCCGCATGCCCAGCGTGGTCAGTACTGGGCAAAACTTTGTATGGACGGCAAAAACAAAACACAGCCCCTAGTCCCCGGCAGCCCCGCTATTCCTGGCTCTGGCAGCGGTTATGGTAACGGCGGGGCAAGGGGTGTTAAGAATCTCCGGCAGAGATTCCGCTGCCAACCCCGACGACTAGACCTGGCAACATACAACGCACGCACTTTGAGGTCCGACGAAAAGGTCATCGAGCTGGAAGAAGTTATGAGCAAGTTGCACTGGGATATCATAGGATTGTCTGAAGTCCGAAGAGAGGGGGAGGGCTCGATAATCCTTGAATCCGGCAACATGCTCTACTACCGGGAGGGCGACCAACAGTCCCAGGGTGGTGTCGGATTTATCGTTCACAAGTCCCTCGTGAACAATGTTGTAAAAGTCGAGAGTGTGTCGAGCAGGGTAGCGTTCCTGGTCCTCCGAATTACCAAACGGTATTCGTTGAAGGTTATACAGGTTTACGCACCGACCTCGACACATCCCGACGAGGAGGTAGAGGTATTGTATGAGGATATTTCTAAAGCCATACATGCCTCAAACTCTTATTACAATGTTGTGATGGGGGATTTTAACGCAAAGCTGGGCGAACGTAGCGGTTCAGAGTTGAAAGTGGGACGATTTGGATATGGGCAACGGAACGATAGGGGCCAAATGTTGGCTGACTTCATGGAGAAGGAGGGCCTCTTTATGATGAACTCCTTCTTCAAGAAGCCACCACACAGGAAATGGACCTGGATGAGCCCCGATGGTTCCACGAAAAACGAGATCGACTTCATCTTGTCTACCAGACGGCAAATATTCAACGATGTTTCTGTGATCCATAGGGTGAAAACCGGTAGCGATCACCGAATGGTTAGAGGCACGTTGAATATCAACATTCAGCTGGAACGGTATCGACTGGTGAAGTCTACGCTCCGACCTACTCGTGCCCATATTCAAAACCCCGAGTCCTTTCAACTAGAACTGCAGAACCGCTTTGATTGCCTAGCAAATTGCGAAACTGTGGACGATCTGAACAACAGGTTCGTGGAAACTGTCCATTCCGTTGGGTCTAAGTTCTATAAGACCCACCGTGCGAAAAGAACCAAAAAGTTCTCGGACCAAACACTTAAACTCATGGAAGAGAGGCAAGAAATGAGATTACAGTCTTCAGCAGATGCGTCAAAATACCGACAAATCAGTAGACAGATCTCTAAGTCGCAAACCAGCGACTTGCGAAATTTCAATACCGAGCGTATTAAAAATGCGATTGAAAATAATCGAGGCTCGAAAGTTTTCGCCAGAGATCTGTCTATTGGACAGAGGCAGCTGACGCGTTTGAAGACCGAACACGGTAATCTAATTTCTTCCAAGCCCGAGTTATTAAGTGAGGTCGAGAAGTTCTATGGACAGCTATACACGACTACTCAGCAGCCTGTTGCCAATTTGGCTAAAGACCCCAGAGCCAAGTTGACCCGACACTATACCGAAGATATCCCGGACGTCAGCCTATACGAGATTAGTGTGGCTCTCAAACACCTGAAGAACATAAGGCGCCAGGTGAGGACGGAATCACAGCAGAACTCCTGAAAGCGGGTGGAAAACCGATACTTAAAGTCCTTCAGCGATTGTTCAATTCCGTCATTCACGAGGGCACGACGCCTGAGGCGTGGCATAGGAGCGTGGTGGTTCTGTTCTTCAAAAAAGGTGACAACACCTTGCTGAAGAATTACAGACCCATCTCGCTGCTAAGCCATGTTTACAAATTGTTCTCGAGAGTCATTACGAATCGTCTCGCTAATAGGTTTGACGACTTCCAGCCTCCCGAACAAGCCGGTTTCCGAAAAGGCTTTAGTACCATAGACCACATCCATACGCTGCGGCAGGTTATACAGAAGACTCACGAGTATAACCAGCCACTTTGCTTAGCGTTTGTGGACTATGAGAAAGCCTTCGATTCGGTGGAAACCTGGGCTGTGCTAAGGTCATTGCAGAGATGCCGAATTGATTACAGGTATATCCAAGCGTTGAAGTGCTTGTACGAAAACGCCACTATGTCAGTCCGTATTCAGGATCAGACTACGAGGCCAATCCAGTTGCAGCGAGGAGTGCGTCAGGGAGATGTGATCTCTCCGAAGCTATTTACCGCCGCACTGGAAGACGTCTTTAAGCTTCTGGACTGGAGCGGACTTGGCATCAACATCAATGGCGAGTACATCACTCAACTGCGGTTCGCGGATGATGTAGTCATCATGGCACAGACTCTGGATGACCTTAGTACCATGCTCAATGACCTCAGCAGCGTTTCTCAACAGGTGGGCCTGAAAATGAACATGGGCAAAACAAAAATAATGTGTAATGCTCATGTATCGCTCCACCCAGTTATAGTTGAGAACGCTGCACTCGAAATTGTAGACGAATACATATACCTAGGACATATGATCCAGTTAGGTAGGTCCAATTTCGAGAAAGAGGTGAACCGTCGAATCCAACTCGGCTGGGCTGCATTCGGGAAGCTTCGCGACATCTTTTCGTCCGAAATTCCTCAGTGCCTGAAGACAAAAGTCTTCGAACAGTGCGTGTTGCCAGTGATGACCTATGGTTCCGAGACTTGGTCGCTAACTATGGGCCTCATAAGAAGGCTTAGAGTCACACAGAGGGCGATGGAACGAGCTATGTTAGGAGTATCTCTGCGTGATCGAATCAGAAATGAGGAGATCCGCAGAAGAACCAAAGTCACCGACATAGCTCAACGAGTTGCGAAGCTGAAGTGGCAATGGGCGGGGCACATAGTTCGAAGAGCCGATGGACGTTGGGGTCCCAAAGTGCTGGAATGGCGACCCCGCACTAGTAAGCGCAGTGTTGGCCGACCCCCCACCAGGTGGACTGACGACATCAAGCGAGTCGCAGGGATTCGCTGGATGCAGGCGGCTCAGTATCGTGATGTTTGGAAGTCCCTACAAAAGGCCTATGTCCTGCAGTGGACGTCCATCGGCTGATATGATGATGATGATGATGATGCTGACATTCCTTTACTTTACACACAAAGCTTGGGTAATCAAGTTATGTAAACCATCATCTAGTAAAACAACTGAACTAATGAGTCTACTAGAGTACGTGTTACTTAAACCAACATCCTTAAGATGTTGAATCTGATAGGTAGGTATTTAAAAGTCTTATAAAGTAAAACATGATCACCCTAAGCCTGCCAACCGGCATTAGACCAGCAACCCTTATACGAGAGATCAGCCTTCCTGTCCAATGTGGAAATGCAACCGGTATTCTGGTCACTATTCCACGTGGACATGATCACGTTAGTTTAAATAAAATTGTTCATTAAGTATCAAAACTATGACACCAAGAAAGCCCTTATCGCACAATTGTTGTTGACAGTCTTGCAATGTTTAAAAAATTGAGTAATTTCACATTCTATTTCTAATTTAAAACAACCCCTCTTTTTCTTATAGATCGTCAGCTCGTCAACCCCTCGAGCGCACGGTGTATCGCTGTGGGGCAGTTTAGACACAATCGCGCGCTAAGCACCTGGAACACTTAACCCGTTTGCGAACCGCTGACGGCAGCTATGGGCTCTTTTACGGGAGAATGATGCCTAGTGTTGTGAGTATTGAACATCGATATTAATGTATTATTTTTCTAGCATCTAATAGTAATCAGACGAAAAGTTACATTTTTCGGACAAATGCAAAGAATTGTCTTGGCAGGAGAATTTCCCAGACTGATTCTAGAGCAAGGTAGTCGGGAAACGTACACCAGGGCGACAGCCTCGGAAATGGGTGGACGATATCAAGGACTTACAGTCAGCTGAAAAATATTTCACGAGATCGAGAGTTTTCCCCACCTGCCCATCAAACTTCAGTTTGAGGAAGGTACCAGATGAAAATGATAGTAGCTAATAATTACAATTGAGAGGCCAATCAAAGTACCTACGATACATCGTACCACATCTCAATGCCGCTCTGTGTCCAGCATCCTGAGGCGTAATTATGTAATACCACAGCAAACATTGCCCTTCAGGCCAGAACGCAACAATGTCGCTTGACGCAGAAATAAAAAAAGGAAGAAGATAGTAGTATCTACCTATTTATGCGTCCACGTATGCGGAGGAGCTATGCCACAAAAGTTCTGAAACTAAATAATTATTTTTAATTGAGCACTCTTGTCAGAGTCATGGTTGGTTTTCTTGACCAAGTAAGGTAGATAAAAAGTCACTTTATTAGTTATTTTTATCATGATTTTTTTTTAATCCATATCAATTTTCACGACATATCTCGAGACGATAGAAACACAAATGTCGAGCAATAGCGGTGAAATCATCGCTATCTCTTTCGTCTCATCGCAACGAAAGAGAGACCATCACTTGCGATTGTTGCCGTATTGTTGCTAAATTGGTTTGCCTCGACGTTAACAATGCTGAGAAGAGTAGATTCGTGAGCTATTTTAGATCCGCTAGAGGATCTAAAATAGCTTCATCATCGATACAACCACGGCAGTCAGCAACCCCTAGTCGGTATCGAGAGGTCGGCGCAAGTGGTCGTTGTGCCCGATGCATGCTCGAGCACGCGCGCCCTCACCGGCGCGGCTCGCTCACTGGGTCACTGGGCTATTACTGCCTTGTCCTTGTCGTGTTTCTGTTGACGAGATCACTTAACAGCTTAGCACTAACTGCAGATGAAGTTTTACAATTAGGTAGCGGGTAAATGAGCTTAGACCGAAATTTAACACTATAGCGACCTGGACAATGAAATCAGATGACCGGCATCGAATAGACGCCTTCGAAATGTGGCGCTGGAGAATGCACCGTTTTCCGGGGACTTCGCTCAAAACCAATGCATTTGTGTTGAAACAATCTAACATCTGCTCCAATAAACATTTCTTATTCTTTCTTATCTCGAAGAGACTATTTACTACCTGATCCAGTATTTCGGTCACATTGCCAGGAGATAATATATATTATTTATACTATATTATATTATAACTTGGAGAGAAAAAATCGCGGTGCGGAAAAATCCAACCCACATTCTCAGCGTGATCATTCTTTGGACATTAACCTTTCACACAAACCTAAAGTCAAAACAAACAGCCAGGGGAGATCCCGCTGCCAACCCCGATGACTAGACCTGGCAACATTTAACCCACGTACTATAAGGACCGACGAAAAGATGATCGAGCTGGAAGAGCAGCAGAAGCAGGGAGCCGCTGGATGCTGGCGGCTCGAGACTGGTGTGCTTGGAGGTCCATGCAAGAGTCCTATGTCCAGCAGTGAACCTCCATCGGCTGATAATCATGATGAATGATGATAACTTAGAGAAACTTGTTATTACTGGCATTGTAGAAGGAAAGAGACATCGATGACGTTGCGTTGGTCAGGTCAAGTCCACACTACTTTCGATATAAAAGTAGGCATACGAAACCCTACAAGGTGCGAAAAGCCGAGCCACTTGACGCGACATCGTGCGGAAAAAATCATAAGGGTCACGACCCTCATTACCTAATGAGGAACAAGACGCAAGAAGAAGAGGTTATATGTAGGTATACAGGCCGTTAGCAGCTTGAAATCTAGAATACAGTATTGCAAGGCACCACTCTATTCTTCTACACCGTGCCTGTGAGAAAACTCTTAGCCCACTTCGAAAAACTTAGATTTGCCAAAAACTGAATTTCACACACAGGCGTCTCCTAATAGGTAGGTATTGCTTATTATATATTCTGCCAAATAACTGATAAAGTAGGTAGATTGTGATCTAAATTCAGCGTAGATAGGTAAACAATAATTTGCTAAAGCAAGCCGATGCTTTGAGGATGATTGCTATACAGAAGGTGTCACCTTAGCAATCAACCTCAAAGCATAGGGCGCCATTGAGGAGCGAATCTTAAATTATAGGTATTCACTGCGCATTGAATGTGCTCTATAATCAACTGCCATCATCCGGGATTACAGAGTCGGGTTACACCTACTGGAAGACTCGGTTGAATGGAAATGTCCAATTATTTCAAAATGAAAATTTTATTTTATTAAGGTCTCTCCTGGTCCAGCTGCCTTATTGCGTTTTAGTCAATTTACGAATGTTTAGTAAAACATCACTATTAGATATGTATGTAACCTATAATGGTTAGGGTTAATGCCATTATGTACCTCTACTGTAGTATAGGTACTAATAATTAAAGAGTAGAAGTCAAGTACTTAGGTACGTCCTTTGAATAAAATGATCTACCAAATATTGGCGATAAAAATGACTTTCACGTACGTAGGTATATGTGAGCTAATCTCCTCATTTGTTTTGCTTCATCGTTGGGTTGGCTGACAAAAGATGCAGTAGATGCACGATACATCTACCTCGTGCGCTGTGGCAATATGCGGGTGACAAAGTTCATTTTTCTCTTGAAAGTTTGCCGCAATTCACGATACCTACGTACGTAATATGAACGTCATACGGTAACTGTCACCCGTACCAAGCTACAGCGCACGAACCACAAGAAGGTTCGTTTTAATGAATAAATACAAAATTGTAGGAACCTGCATACCTATATTATATTTGGAAATTTCTATTCAATAGAGGTTCAAAGCAGATTAGCCTATAATTATCGTTCATTTCTCTTATATAGAGTGTAACTACTTGCTGCGGAGGTGTTTGTTTCAAACACCTTGTTAATATTGGATAGCTGATCATTTTGTAACGCGATCAAAGTCTGTCTCTTATTAATTCCACCAGAATTAAGTGTTACTATATGTATAGTGTGTTAATTTGTTATTCATAAAATATGTCTACCTACTAGACGCCTGTGACTTCGCGCGTACAACCCTTCTATAAAACCGGATTTCCCATTATGCATCATCATCATCATTCATCATCATTATCAACCCATATTCGGCTCACTGCTGAGCTAGAGTCTCCTCTCATAATGAGAGGGGTTAGGCCAATAGTCCACCACGCTGGCCCAATGTGGATTGTCAGACTAAAGAGATTAAAGTTCCCAGGTGGTTTGCTTTTTTCCAATAAGTAACATTTCAACCAATTTACACAAAATCAAAATAATTTAGTAATTTGGGTTTTTAAAGAAATTAAATATCACTTTCTATTAGTGAGAACAGCATGAAAATCTGTTAAGTAGTTCACGAGTTTCGAGTCATAGCACTCATCAATTCGAGCCATCATCATCATCGTATCGTATTGGCTCGGAACAAGCTCATAAACAGCGGCAATATGGTGACGATCCCTTTCCGAGTTGATAGGTGTGCTACGGCCCCTATGTTTGACCCTAATGATCACATAAGCTAACACCATATCAACGAGGCGGATGTAAATAAAACAACAAATATATTTTGGAAAATTTATTTCGTGATTTTCAGTAGTAATAAAATAAAAACTCTACATCTCAACGCGCTACGTGGATGTGCCGTCGCAATTAAGGCACGAAACCTAGCTTACTCGTACTCGTACACTACTGACCGCCGCGGCAACCAATAAAATATAGCTTGCAATTTTGAACCTTGATCCTGTATAATAAAGTTCATATTATTTATGCTAACGTATGGAACCAATGTTATCTCCCACAGCATTTTGAACTTTGTAATTTAAGTTACTTATAAGGTTTACTTCATTATCACTGTTTTTAATAACACACAACAAAGGTGAAATAAGTAAAATATATAGTGTAATGAAACATTATTTTCATTTAATATAATCTAACTAAAGATATGCAGAACCAATAAAACATATTGACTGTATAATTTTAATTATACATAGACAGTCGGTAAGTTGATTTGTCGATTTGACAATTCACTACTGTTATACTATCACGTTAACGTAAACGCGAATTTATATGGAATTGAAACAGTTGTGCAATATTGCCACTAGATGGCGCTGCTTCAATTCCTTAGAAACTAGCGTGTACGTCAACGCGGTCGTCACAGTATCGAACTGCCACTAGGCCCTCTGATCAAAGGTATGAACAAAGAAAATTTATCAGACGATTTTGAACTTAGTTAATTACTAATTAAGGTTGTTTTTTTTTAATTACAATAGTTTTAAGATTATATGATAGAGACTTATATTTTATTTGGTTGCGCGGATTGGGTCCTGTGACAAAATATGACAATACTGATAATTGTATTTGGTGATTAATTCTAGGTAAGTTTTTACATGATATTTCATTACATACATACATTGTGCACGTGTATTGTCTATGTCATTCACTTTTCAGTGCAATGCACATCTATCCGTTCAAATACACATAACCAGAGTATGTAAATGTATTGAGGTGCCGAATAAAAATATTTACAAATAATAATGGATTGCATTTTTAATTTAATGTGACAGAAGACTTTGGTTTTTTCCAATCAATTGTGCTACAAAAAGTCATCATTGTTTGTCTGTGGCATTTATTTGATTTCATCAGTAATAAAATAAATGCCACAGACTAAAAAACATTTTGTGAATCCAAAAATTTTAATACATAATGTATACAAAACCGTAGAGAAGTTAGTCACAAGACCCAAACTATTCTCGTGTTTCAATAAACGGCCCTACTTAACTACATGTCATTATAATGTCATTTAAATAAACACCATACTAAACTAATTATACACATGTATACGAAATTATACAAATAAACACAAAATAATACAAATTCATTAAGTATCGTAAACAAAAAAAGTACTGTTTTGGACATTTACACATTTGGACGGATAAATCAAAAAAGCTCAAAAAAAATCCTAAAAATAATAATACAAAATTAAGTTTTTCAGATTAAATACAAAATAATACAATTAAAGCCCTAAGCTATAATATCAAGTATCTTAAAACTAATTTGTATGAATTATTACATTATATTGGTGGATTTGTTTAAAAAAAATAAAAATCCAACTAAAAGAGTTTAATAAGCTGCTTGGAAACATACTGGTTACATAAACTAAAAGTTAAAATATTTTAACATTTATTCAGTTGCCTGCTTTTTGGTTAATTCCCAATCTTGGAATATTTTCATTTTATTTTATTTATATTTTCATATTATAACATCGACCATTTTATCGAGAAATTAACCCGCCTCTCTATTACATGTCAATCGATTGGAAAAAGTGATGTACCTACATGCATAATTAAAATATCGATGTTTTCATAAATACTTATAATATGCAAATATTAATAAAATAGTTATAGTAAAAAAAGTTAATTTATCAAATACAGGTTTATTAACAAATTTACCAAAGGTGAATTCGTATTGTTTAATATTTCACACATATAGTTCTGTATAAAAATATGCCTTTTTTTACATATTTTTTAAACAACCAATCTTTTGCGTGTGCTTTTTCGTGCGTATCTTTTTACTTAACTTACAACTAAAATTGTCACTTTGGACGAAAAATGCAGATCTCTCGAAAATAAGTCTTAATTGATTTGATTAACATACTGGTAGTCATAATGGATTCTAGTAATAGGTAATTATTCTTATAGATGATACCATGATGTTGATAGACTAATAGAAAGATTACAAAAGTAGCCAAATGGCACCTCATGGGAGAGAACTTTAGAGCGATTATATACTCAGAGACACAATTATCCGCCCACTTTAATATACTCGCGTCATATTAAAGTCGACAAATAGTTGTGCCTCTCGAGTATAGTTTGAAAATATAAAGAACGAGCTTAAAATGAGACAATTGGAGAAAAGGCGTTTTAAGTCAAAATAAAAATTGATTTCATAGCTCATTACTTAACATTACCAGACATCGATAACTTTGCTATTGTTTTCACGTTCACTTCACTATAGATTGGCTGACAGAGATGTAACATTTCAGATCAAAACTATCGATATTTTTATGTAAAGTAAAAAGTCCTTTTTAAAGAAAATGTTAATCGTCTTTTTGTATTGATACATAACTAAATGGACTTACTGTGTTTGTATATTTTTATATGTAATTGTGTTGCTGGAGTGTAAGTTAATGTGTTTAGGAAGATTAGGAGGTAGTTATTGATAAACTGTGTGTTCTATATTTATTATTACCATTAAATAACTACATAATATCATTATTGCGTCTGCTGAATTAAAAAATATGTTTTTTTATTGACAAGTAAGGTTTTGAGTCACATCTGTAGGTCTGAGATGGGCGCCGATAATTTTGTCTTAATATTGCTATTTTTGTTTCATTGCTATGAAACAAAAATATCGTATCTATCGTGCTATCGTAACGAAAGAGAGCTACATCTCGTATTAGACCTACTGGTGGTGGCCGATTTTCTTTGGAAGTCAGTAGATTCAATAGATTTATTTTGATACTTAATATAGCATCATGTAAAATTAAACCATAGTTAATATTATAAATGCCAGCCTATCTGTCTAAAAGAACATAAAATATAGGGCTAAAACCCAGAATAAAAAAAAAATTTTTTTCATTAGCTGACAACATTATTTAAGAATTTTTATCATGGCAACATGCTTGTAACTCACACTCTGACAGATTGTAAGTGATCTTCGCGTAGTGGCGTTGGTTTATGGCGTTTTAAAGCCATATAAAGATTTTTTGTTTAATGCTTTTTGTTAACGCCCACGGAATCGCTGGCGTCTGCTAGTTTTTAACCGATTTCCAAAAATAGGTTCTACGTTCGGCTGTATGTATGTTTTTTTTTACGAACGTAAATTGTCAGTAGACGCAATAACGTTACACCGTGAAGGCATGCAGGTGCAGTGCGCGTGGGTGGTGGAGTGGGTGTCGCCTGGCGGCTAGATGAAGAACTCGCGGCGCTTGGTGACGCGCGGGCCGGTGGCTGCGGCCAGCGCCGCCGCGTCCGGGTCCGGGGCGCCGTCCGCGCCGCGCTCCTCCTGGACAAAATAAATAAAGCTTTTTCTCAACAATCTATATATATAAAAATGAATTGCTGTTCGTTAGTCTCGCTAAAACTCGAGAACGGCTTAACGGATTTATCTAATCTTGGTCTTGAAATGTTCGTGGAGGTATAGGGAAGGTTTAAAAGGTGAGAAAAAATCAAATAATTTCCGGGAAAACCCTAAAATCTGCCCTTTTCTATTTCCCGTACAAACGTTTAACACGTTCGCTGCGGTACTTTACTCTGGTGCGTTACGAGGTTTTGACCTCTTACTAAAACTTTACGTGGGAGGTTATTCTGTAATAAATTTCCAGACTATTGCAATGTCAAACTCATTCATTTTTGAAAAATTCGATTTCAAAATTTTTTTTATAGTCAATCAATTCAGTTGCGCTCGTTGTCGACGGTTTTTTGTTCTGTGATACTTTTGTTTTTTTTCGTATTGTCTATGCTAAGTAGATACAATTTTTATTAAAAACTTGGATACTCTGTTGATAGTGTTTAGTCCAGGGTAAATAAATGACAGAAATAATTAGTGATTGTTTTGTTACAGCTTATCAAAGTGATAAAGGTTAGTTCAAATTTTAGAGTCTTATATAATAGAAAACACACCTAGAACTTTATAAAAAGTAATTTATAGTGCTTGCATAAAGAATTATCAACATTTATTCGTTTACAAAGTGACAAAACATCGCTTGAAAATGTAATAATGATTGACGTCACGATACAAAGCCGCTGCTATTATTTGTAACGTATTTTTTATTCAAATTCAGGTGGTCGACGGGATAAGGATAGGGTATTTATTGACTGTCTGTAACTTTTAGATATGAATAAATTTATTTTCTTTCTTTCTACAAGAAATTCTATACAAAAATATAGCTGACTTTACCTGCGTAAGATACTCTCCCTTGTGCCGCGAGAGCGCGCGCACCAGCACGACGGCCAGCACGATCAGCAGCAGGAAGATGCACGCCAGCACCGCTGCAACAACAGCCGGCGGTTACACACGGACTGACTGACTGACTGACACACTATTCATACTACATACATGTGAGTACGGAGTGTACAGAACCAACTACCTAAACGCAAACTACGCCACAACCGACGAGTAGCCGTCGACGCAGACTACGTCGGACGGACGAATCATCATATATGACGCATGTCTAAAAGACTGCATCAGTTATTATAGTAGGGGAGCCGAGGATGGGATTTCTGCAGTCACTCGAGCGCGGCAGACAAACATATGGGAGTATACCTGTTACTGTGCGACGATCGCGGTTAGTTTTAACTTATTTTGAATGAAATAATATCCTGATTGCTCATGTTTTCTGATGATTTCAGTAAGCCAAAGTAATAAAATTTGTCTTTAAAGTCTGTAGTTTTCTTCCTGACCACTGAAAGCGAAAAAAGTATACCATTTATTCATTCTACCATCTAATCTTCCAAGTGTGTGATCACGATCTAAGCGCGGTGTATTATGCTTGTAAGTAGTGCACGGCATAAGTTGAGCTGTACACCCTTTCCTTTTAAGAGTTACAGACCGACATGCTGTCATTAGGGTAGGGCACTGACTGTCTGTAACTTTTAGATATGAATACATTTATTTTCTTTCTTTCTTTCTTTCTTTCTTTCCGTGTTTATACAAACTGCATCTATGGAATCGATGTTTCATTGTGTTAAAATTACACTTTGGTGTATTACACAAATTTATAGTTGTGTGTAGTGTAATGATACAGGACATATTAATTGGTGTTTAAATATTTCCGATGTGTGAGTTTACCTCGTCCCCCTCAAACGACGACAGACAATTTTGTTGGTGAATTTGAGTGCGATATGAGTCCAAATATGCTTGGTCTGAGACGATAGGTATTCGACAACGCAAGTGTACTTGGAGAATGTACTTACAGATCTTTCAAAGCACTTAAACAAATACATAGCTATTTCTTCATAATGGATTCGCTGTAGCGTCACTGAGGGGTTTGAGCAGTAGATGCTCTGCAAGACACGTACTCTATCACTGGTATTCTTACAGGATGACCCCAGTCATTCTCATTAGTCATTACCTGATAGCATCGGCACAGACAAACATTCTGGAGCCTGGCTATAGTAAAGTGATACTCACTGCCGAGGATGGCTTCGTCGGTGCGGTGGAAGTCCAGCTCGTCGCCGAGGTCTGCAGGCGGCGGCGGGCGCGTCTCCACCGGCTCCGGGGGGTGCGTCACCGGCTCCACGCCGCAGAAGTCCTCGTGCAAGGAACCTGATATACAGATTGACAATATACAGGTTTTTTTACATATACAAAAGCGAAATATCGAAAACCTTTTGACGTACAAAGATGAAATTTGGTAAAGAGGTAGTTTATAGTTTGTGGACGTCCGCAAAGAACGCGTTTTGCAATAGTGTCAAATTAAACAGGTCAAAGGACGGACGAAGTCGCGGGCGACCGCTATATTCGTCGGGCGATGCGTGCTGCTCTCTATGGGCACAGTGAAACAGTGTTTGTTATTTTACACTACCAGTAGATGGCGTTTTTATAGAACATTGAAACAATCCCTTTTTGTACACTTCAAGAACCTGTTGCGATGCAGTTATGCCTGAGACTCATAGATGGCGCTTTGTTATTTTTGAAAGAAGTTTTACTTCAGTCGTGTGATCTAAAGCACACTGTTTTTTGTTATTACAAGCCTCAATTTCAACCAAGGTAAAGGAGCCGGAATCATCACCCACAGGTGGTGGTTCGATCCCCGCCCGCTGTACTATTGTCAAATCTCCTTTAACTAATACAGTATTTTCTGACTAGATTACAATGCGAAAGGTCACTAACTCATCACGAAATCTCGAAAACCACTTAAAGTACAAAAATGAAATTTGGCAGGGAGGTAATTTATAGTTAATATACGTCAGCTAAGAAGAGATATTGCAACAGTGCCGAATTAAACAGGTCAAAGGACGGACGAAGTCGCGAGCGTCTCTATGGGCACAGTGAAACAGTGTTTGTTATTTAACACTACCAGTAGATGGCGTTGTTAGAGAACTTTGAAACAATCCCTGTTGCGATGCAGTTATGCCTGAGACTCATAGATGGCGCTGGCTTGTTATTTTTGAAAGAAGCTTTACTTCAGTCGTGTGGTCTAAAGCACACTAGTTTATATTATGATCTGACCTCCAATGGCCCTGACGTTGGGCGGCGGGTCCTGCTGGAACAGCAGCTTGAGCGGGTAGATGTCGTCGAACTCGACGCGGCTGACGCAGCCGACGAAGCCGGAGTTCATGGTCTCGTTGCGGCCGATGTACATGTACTGGATGTTGTTGAACTGCGCGTCGGCGGACTCGCGGATGTTGAAGTGGTACTCTTGCGTCTCGTAGTTGTCCACCTGAGGTACGTTTACGCACATTGAGAAAATTGGAAAGAAATGGACCATGCACATAGTACGATGAGCCGATGGACGTTGGGGTCTTAAGGTGCTGGAATGACGACCTCGCACGAGCAAACGTAGGTACAAGACCAGACATCAAGCGAGTCGCAGGGATTCGCTGGAAGCAGGCGGCTCAGTATCGTGATGTTTGGAAGTCCCTACAAAAGGCCTATGTCCTGCAGTAGACGTTCATCGGTTGATATGATGATGATGATGATGAATAAATAATAAATGATCACTATCCAAGCATCCAACGGGTAATCTAAAAAAATAAGTATAAAAAAAATATGCTTTTCCGCTTGCGGGGTTTTCTTTTAGGTTTAGTCTAGTAGAACGATAATGAACTACTTAAAACCATTTAAAAAAAAGTATCAACTAGCCTATTGGTGACTCACTTGTAACACCATGGTGGCGCCGCCGTCCTTCCTGGACAGGCGCACGTCGTGGTACTGGCCCAGCCCGAAGTGCTTCCCTTGGAACACGATCTCCTGCCGCTCGAACCCGAAGTCGAACACTACTCGTAGGCTTCCTGTTGACGAATTATTTAATGTTATTATTGTTTAAATTAATAAATATGTCTATACTAACATTAAAAGGTAGTTTTTGAGTTTATTAACTTGTAGGGGGTAATGTCTGGATCTACCAAAGCGATTTCGAAAATTATTTTACCGATACAAAGTAATACCAATCAATGATTGTGAACACACCAACAAATATCTATAGTATGTCACATAAGTCTCTGTCTGTCTGTTTTACTTATTTATAATATTAGTTTACATAACAAACTCACCAGAATTAGAGACCATAATCGTAAGGTATTCGGAAGATATGTTGGAGTAGAATCCCAGCAGGAAACCCTTGGGGTTGGTGGTGGTGAAGCCGACGCGGATCTTCTCGTTGATGGTGGAGCGCCAGGAGCCGAGGAAATCGTACTTTACCATCGAGTTTGGACGTAAGTTCACACCGATCTCTGTATTAAAAAAAATGTGATGGTATAAAAGACGTAGTGGCCAAAACTGAGAAAGGTATGTTTATATGGTTTAGGCTTAAGAGAGAGATTCGTAAGAGGAAGGCCAAGTTCCAATATCAAATCCGTGATATTGCCATTGAAGGTCGGTCTCTTAAACCTGAAGTAGAAGCGTTGAATAAATGTCCTGCGATGTGTGGCATAAAAAAGAAAATGGCCCCAACTCTGCACTTTGCCACATATTACTTATAAAAAAAGTATGCAGCACTTTCAGTTGGAACGCCTTTCAAGTTGTAGGCCTAAAATGCGACCTCTTTATTACTCAGGCCATTGGTAGACTTTTTCTTTCCCTCTTCACGTGATTCACATCGTAGCTCAGTGTTAAGGCCTACGATACCTGTGTTGCAGGAACGTTAGGTTTAGTTAGGTGAGGAATGTGTGACGTCACTCACCGTCGGCACAGATGGGCCCCTTGAAGGCGGTCCAGCGACAGTCGCAGCCGTACGAGTCGTAGCCCTCCAGACACGTGCCGTTGTTGAGGCACGGCGACGACTCGCACTTGCCCACGCAGCCCTCCGACACGCCGTACACTCCTGCACGAAACAATATCCGTTTCGTAGCCGTAACCATAATTTTTCACATTAATTCACCAACTTGAGCGTGCCTAAAGAAGAGGCACGCTTAAGTTGGTGAATGCATTACGAAAAGTGTAATTAGGCGATGCGTACTGTCATTCAGAGGCATAGTGAAATAGTGTTTATCATTTTAAACTACCAATAGATGGCGTTCTTAGAGAACTTTGAAACAATCCCGTTTTTTGTTGTTTTTAAAACAATCATCTCTAGCCATCATATCAACCAGAGACAATTTAAACATTCGAGGCATCATATATACCCACCCATACTGAAAACTGGCAAAAACCGTTAAAAAAATTTACGTGCGATTTGCCGGTGGTTAGGTTAGAATCACTAACCACGGCTGATGCTTACCATCAGACCAGAATGGAGTCCATTTAGGAATAATAATAAAATCCTCGTTCCAGAGACGCGCTAGCACCAGCGCTGGCGATGTGTTACCTCGTCTGGCGTGGTAGCGCAGGTCGACCGGGCTGCCGTTGAGCAGCAGCGCGCGCATGCAGCCCACGAAGCCGTCCTTGCGGTCCAGCGACGCGCCAGCACCAGCGCTGGCGGTGTGTTACCTCGTCTGGCGTGGTAGCGCAGGTCGACCGGGCTGCCGTTGAGCAGCAGCGCGCGCATGCAGCCCACGAAGCCGTCCTTGCGGTCCAGCGACGCGCCAGCACCAGCGCTGGCGGTGTGTTACCTCGTCTGGCGTGGTAGCGCAGGTCGACCGGGCTGCCGTTGAGCAGCAGCGCGCGCATGCAGCCCACGAAGCCGTCCTTGCGGTCCAGCGACGCGCCAGCACCAGCGCTGGCGGTGTGTTACCTCGTCTGGCGTGGTAGCGCAGGTCGACCGGGCTGCCGTTGAGCAGCAGTGCGCGCATGCAGCCCACGAAGCCGTCCTTGCGGTCCAGCGACGCGCCAGCACCAGCGCTGGCGGTGTGTTACCTCGTCTGGCGTGGTAGCGCAGGTCGACCGGGCTGCCGTTGAGCAGCAGCGCGCGCATGCAGCCCACGAAGCCGTCCTTGCGGTCCAGCGACGCGCCAGCACCAGCGCTGGCGGTGTGTTACCTCGTCTGGCGTGGTAGCGCAGGTCGACCGGGCTGCCGTTGAGCAGCAGTGCGCGCATGCAGCCCACGAAGCCGTCCTTGCGGTCCAGCGACGCGCCAGCACCAGCGCTGGCGGCGTGTTACCTCGTCTGGCGTGGTAGCGCAGGTCGACCGGGCTGCCGTTGAGCAGCAGTGCGCGCATGCAGCCCACGAAGCCGTCCTTGCGGTCCAGCGACGCGCCAGCACCAGCGCTGGCGGTGTGTTACCTCGTCTGGCGTGGTAGCGCAGGTCGACCGGGCTGCCGTTGAGCAGCAGTGCGCGCATGCAGCCCACGAAGCCGTCCTTGCGGTCCAGCGACGCGCCAGCACCAGCGCTGGCGGTGTGTTACCTCGTCTGGCGTGGTAGCGCAGGTCGACCGGGCTGCCGTTGAGCAGCAGCGCGCGCATGCAGCCCACGAAGCCGTCCTTGCGGTCCAGCGACGCGCCCAGCACCAACGCCGTGGTGAGGTGCAGCGCCCGCACGGGGTCCTTGGCGGTGCGGATCTCGTTCTTCAGAGCCCCGTCCACTACCACGCGAGCTTCTTTCCTGTCACAATAAGTTATTGCATTAAGCGAATACCAAACCAGCTCGCGTTCATAGAAACGTGCACGGTGACATTTAGATGTAGTTACTTGTAGCAACATGTATCGAAAATATAACTCACATTCGTTAAGATAAGACAAAAAAGACGTTTATTGGTACACTGTGTGTTTCTCTTGTCTAGACATTGACACAACCTAGGAGTCCTAGGGAGACTTCAATACCAATGCGTATGCAATGTGTTTAATATATTTTGGCGCAATATTATGATTGATATCACCTTAGCTCTCCTATAATGATCAAGATCAAAATCATGAATACCTATTCCTCTCAATGGACACGGAGTGCCACTTGTTGTCTGCGAGTCGGTTGCTGGTCTCCACCGACACTCCCAGCGGAGTGTCTCCCACTTGAAACTGGAACTGCAGCTGATCGCCCCCGATGATGGAGAGCTTGATGTAGTCTTGCGGTCCCTGAAGAAATAAATTATTTATAGATTCTGTTATATCGTAATAATTGTTTGACCAAGCAGATCTGACTTTAAATAACAATGAACTGGGATTTTCAGTAAGAAATCGCAACAAGGAGTGGAAGCAGGTGTGTTGCAGCCTCGGACCAATTAATATCTGAAAGTGATTGTACAAGAAACAATATCACCTTAAGCTGGACAACCCACATTAGTCTATGCTCTAGATATAGATAAGATACTCTTAAATGGAGGGAGGCCTTGCCCCGTAGAGGGCCGTCAAATTAAGTTGATAATAATGATACCGAATCTGATCTAGCGTTAGGATCTTAGGTTTGCCTAATGCGCATACTGCCTAACGATGTAACCTCGTTAAATGGAATCTTTTTGCTTCTCAAACTGATCCTCAAACTAATCATCGTGCCGACGAGGTCCACAGCTGGACACAACTGTAAGGATTTCAATACACCACACTTACATCTTAAACTAATACTGTATCTTACATAGTCAAACTAGTACTGTATTTACCTTAGAATGCAACAAAACGGCGTTCTCCTTAGTGGTGCGGAACTCGAAGTAGATGTCACCACTGTGGCTCAGGTCGAAGGTCGGCAGCGTGATGATGGCGTCCGCGATACGGAACGTCACCGCGTTACTGAATAGATCTGGTACACAAATTGCTCTTACATTTGAGGCTATTAGAAGTGCATAGAGACTTTTTTTAAAGCATTTTTATTACTTTATGCATTTTCGAATTAATATCACTTCCCATCTATAAGAGCTAAAACTAAGTCGAAACATAGTGAATACAAATTATATCTTGCAAAGGGACATAAATGAAAACTTATGAATCAATAACGTTAGTATTAAATTTTAGATTATGAAGACCAAATAGACTTTTATTATAGCTGACGTTAAACCAGTGGCTTCTTAGAAAATAGAAAAAACGGCGATAGTCACCCTTTGGATTATTACATTTCCCGCGAATGACCTTGGCGTTAAGCAAATCGCAAAGGTCATTCGCGGCTCAAAAATCTTAATTTATGGATACATTTATCGGTTTCAAAAAGTTTAGTTAGACGTTTAATAAAACTTCATGACACAAGCTATGTCCAAAACGGAAGATGAAACTAGAGAATAACCCGCAAATGAATTATCTGGATGCACCTCGCAATTTTCCAAATTCAATTCAATATTGCGCCAGTACATTTTTTTAGACATTTCTAAACTTTAGCTAATAGGAACTCCATGTAGGTCATTGGCATATTGTACTCCAATATTTACTCCATTTAGAGAAGTTATAGCTTTGAAATGTCCTTAAATTCGCCATATATTTCTTTAATTTTTGAAGAAATAGTATCTGTTCTATTTGTTATGATTGAGTTAGTACTTACCATCGCCCTCACACAACAGCGGTCCAAGAGAATACCGTCCCTGTTTCTCATCTAGATGACTTCCCGTGTCTCCGAAACGTAGCTGTTTGACTGGCAAGAACTCCTTCTCCGTTATATCGCCACCATCGATTTGGAACTCTATAAAATATTCCACTCAAGTAAGTCAAATGTGATTTTTTTTTACTACTGTAACTATTTCTCCAAGCTGACTGGTGGGTAGGAATTTGTACTCATCGGACGATTTGTCTCTTTCAAAACAAAAAACTTTTTGCATGAGAAGAAATTTGAACATAACAGTTCAAGATATCTACAACAAAATGTATTCATGTAAGTCAAAGTCAATTTCTAACCATATTTCAAATATTTAATTTAATAGGTTTCTACTTTTACCTTCACATTAACTATGTAGCAAATTGATACTAAGAGAATATGTTACTAGATTTAGTCAAATTAGGTGGTATTAGGATCAGCTCTGTGCAAATTACCGTCGGTAGACAGCGGGGTATGCTCGGCGTCACAGTTGCACCACTTGGTGGGGTCGACGCAGGAGCCCAGCACGCCGCACTGGCACATCCTGCTGCCGGGCGTGGCGCCCGCCCAGTAGTCCATGCGCTGCCCGCTGCGCGACACCCACCATGCGAATGGGTGGAAGTTCGTCTCGTCACCTGCAAAAATCAATGGATATTAACCGCTAAAAGAAATCTGCAGTCTAATGATCTACGGATCCGAGACTTGGTCGCTATCTAATGGCCTCATATGTAGGCTCAAAGACTCAAAGTCTGAAGCGAGCGTACTTGCAGTTTCTATGCGTAATCGACTCATAAATGAGGAAATCTACAGTCATTGACATATTTCAGCGAGTCACGATGCTGAAGCGGCAATGAGCACGCTACAAAGGTTTCAAGGTGCTGGAATGGCGACCCTGCGCCAAAAAATTGCAGTGTTATTTTATCAACCCCCGTTATATGGACCGATGACATCCAGCCGCATGCAGCTCAGCTCCAGGTGTTTGGAAATCCATAAAAGATGCAAAATTTTGCGTCTATGACCAACACTTCAGGAAGAGTACACATTGGAGTACAATCGATTCATGCACCCTGCTAGTGTTTCACAATCATCGTGGTATATTTGGCGTAGTCGCTCTGCACGTCGTGCTGCACGTATACTACACTGTCAGCACTCACTTGGTGAGTTGAGCAGCCGCGAGTGCCGGCACATGTACTCGAGGCGCTGGCTGCACGCGTGGCTGCGGTTCAGCAGCGCCTCGAGCTGCGCGCGCGACGCGTCGTACGCGATATCCTGCCGGAAGCTGCCCGGCTCCTGGTAGCCGTCCACCTGCGAGCTCTGCACCGCCGAGTGCTGGACGGACGTCAGGATGCGCCCGTCCGCTGAAAATATACGTACATCAGATATATTGATTTTATTAATATTACCAAAATTTTAGGAGACATCTAAATTCGGAATTCATCGTTAACTTATGAAGAGTATAAGTGTAAATGAGTTACCTCAATCTTTATCTTCAATGATAAAAAATATTAATTCTAAAAGTATCCTCAATACCCAACAATTTCCAGATATCATTCTAGGTCAATGAAAAAGGGCAATAAAGTAGATGGAGCGATACTCACAATAGAACTGGCAGGTGGCAGGGAAGGGCGGCAGCGGCCCGGAGCCGTCCACGTCCAGCATGAGGTGCGCGGAGGACTGCTGCGCCACGCCCCCCGCGCCGCCCGCCTGCTGGTACGCCGCGCACGACACCGGATGCACCGCTGCACACGAACAGTATCTTTGTAATTTATCTGCACTTTTTGGTGAACACCGGACCAATAGCATTGAGTGAGTATCAAAAATCATTCTTAGTACTCATTAAGAGTACAAAATATTATATACGGCAAACGAAAACTCATGGACTAATAACGTTAGTATTCAATTTTATATGAATTTAGATCGTGTAATTTTTAAATTACATCAGTACTTCTTATGGATACCTAAAGAGAAAACAGGTATAATAACACCCTTCGGCCTCTTTGAGTTCTCCAGAATGACCTTCATCTGAGTTCGTCTTCGTGCACGAACGATTTCAACGCTTTTAAAGCATTAAAGGGTAGACTTTGCTTGTACAATATTTTGTCCACCATCCAGATACTAATCGAGGGGTGTCTTTAAAAATTACGATAAAAAGATGAATATAAAACTCTTACAGGTGTGGCACACGGCGCCCGCGTAGCCCGTGGCGGCGCAGTCGCAGCTGAACTCCTCCGCCGTCTGCGTGCACGCGCCGCCGTGCTCGCACGGGTTGGGGTTGCATCTGCGGGACAACACATACAACTTATTGAAATCGCAATTACTCTAGATATACTACTATGACTCAATGAGGCTTGGCCTTGGTTATTGTAAGATTTAGAGATAGGCGCGTTTTTGCTTGAAAGTAAATAGCAAAACAAAATAATACTAATTTTTACCTCCTAGTTGATTGACGGACCTACAGTGGCAGCAACCGAAATATTACAGGCGTGTGTTTCGGCAACGCAAAAGCCAAAAGAGCAGCAGCGTGAAGCATAACATTATCAAGTATAGTTAATAAGAAGACTATACCTGTCAATCATGTGGCAGGCATCGAAGACGACCTCGTTGGGGCAGCAGTACTCCTCCTTCTTCCAGTCAGTGGGCAGGCGGTAGTTGCCGTCCACCGCGATCTTGCGCATGCAGCCGATGAAGCCGCGGGGAGGGGCTTTCCCACCTACGAGTTCATGAAGTACTCATGAATTTGCCGTTCAATCGTGTCGTCAAAACAAAAATACTCTTATATCTTCTAGGAGAACCAATAATCAAGTTTTCGGATCTGTTTTTTCTTAAAGAGTCAGTGAATACAGCGGAAGATCAGATGCAAAAAAGTAGCGCGGTCGTGACGTGCAACCCTAAAATGGAGCCCAATGCAATATTGAAGGGAACACACCAAGAGACAGTATACATTTGCCTTTCGGTTGTTCATCTACAGTCATAAAGAGGAGAGATCTGTATTTTTGTATGTTATGAATAAAATCAAAACTACATGACCGATCTTAAAAATTATTTTACCAATAGACAGCTACAATATCAGGGAGTAACATGGGCATTTTTTTCCTGTATTTCTACGGGAATGGAAACAACGCGGATGAAACCTTTCTGCTAGTAATGAATAAAATGAATTGTAGTTTGAAAGGTACTTTGAGTAAAAGATCAACAATATTTAACAATTCCCACCGGCGATGTAGAAAGTTGACCCTGTGAAGAATTTGAGCCGTTTGGTGGTCTGTACGGGGCGGTAGTCCACGGACAGCACGAGGCTGTCAGGCGCCATGGTCAGCATCAGCGAATGCCAGCGCCCATCATTGAACTGTTCCGCGTAGTTGTCCAGTTTCGCCTTAGAGGAACCCTCGTTGTACAGTTCCACCTTCACTTTGCCTTCTTCCAGGAACACCTGCGGATGACATTATTAATTCATGAGTGGTACTTAAGGACAGGTCACTGGCCAAATTCAACAGTCTACTTCTGTTCCTGGGCCTTTTCCGCATTTAATCACAATACTTCGCATTGGACGAAAGACTATTATGGTTCAAAATTACCTTGACGTATCCTTCACTCTTGAACTTATGGTAGATGAGCAAACCATGTAGCTCATAGGTGCGGAATTCCAGCGAGATGTTGAGTGTGCTGGCGCCGGAGTAGCCGCGCAGCTTGGCATACGAGCCCTCCTTGAGGAACGTCACCGGCACAACTGGCGGCTCCTAGAAGTCATTCATCCATAGTCATTATCACCATTAGCCTATAGACGTCCATTGCGTCGTCCAGGATTCCAACGTAGCGTCATGATTGATCCCAATCACCCCAAAATCACTATAAATCTTAACACAAGTATAAGCGAAGTCAGTCTTACAGGAAAAGCCCTTGAAGAGAAATTCCGCCCCTATATGTACTACTATAGTAGCTATAGCAAATTCACAATAAAGTAATAAATATTTACTGCTAGTAACAATGCTTTTCGAATAGCCACACATATTTGTAACTTTGACTATAGCATAGTGCACAGTTATTGTAACTCAACTGCAGAAAAGCAAACTCAAATGAAATGAACTGTAAATGTCAAAATAATTTGATAAAAATAACGTGAAATATAAACAGTAATTAATACCCATCTTCAACTGCAGTTTTAAGATACTACAATCTAAGGAACATCCCACAGGATACTGTTAGATTTTCCCAAAATTTAAAAAATAGCAATACTTACTGGACAAGTATAAAGGGTGTTAACTTTCTGAAACTTGAACGCCTCTTCAGTCTCATATCCTTGTTTGAGTTCTTCTATAACTTTCGTGTTATTGAGGTACATGTTCTCGATACAGCCTGTGAAGTTCTGCGTCACTACTAGACCCTCTTGGGAATTGGGGACTCCACCAATGTATAACTAAAGAAAATAAAGAAAATTTGTATTTGACCAAGGCATTTGATACAGTTTATCATAATAACTATGAGTTCTAGAAAATATTATGGATAAATAGACAAAATATTTTAAATAAATCAATCACAATCAGTCATGACGATATTGTAATGGTAAAAGATTTTATCCAATGAGTGTATGGCTTCTGGGGTGTTACAGGGGAGTATTCTCAATCCAACACTTTTCCTTCTATATAGAAATTAATAACCCCAGGAATATTAAATATTCTAAATATTGTTTTAATAGTCTATTTTGGTTTCGATTCTGTTTAAGAAACATTTTTGAAAATATAGTAGTATTTTTAATAGTATTAGTAGTCTTAATAAATGAACAAAATACCGCTCTATTCAAATTGAGTCTGGAGAATTCGCCCTTAATTCTCCCGCGAACCACCACTCGGTCCACCGTGAGCATGATGTCGCGTCTGTTCCTGGAGAGCATCACGTCGTGCCAGATGTTGTCGTCCAGCAAACTGCCCACAGAGAGAGATGTAGAGGTGCCCGAACCTTAAAGAAGGGTATAAAAATATTTTAAACTTATTATTACGTCCACACCTATGGTACTAACTAGCGGACGCCCGCGGTTTAGTACGCGTGAAATTGAAATTTTCCGGGATAAAAAATAGCCATGTGTTGCTTTATAACCTACTCTATCTTCCAGTGAAAGTTGGTTCAGCCATTCAAGAAATTACTCCAAACAAACAGACAGACTGTAAGTGAAAATCAAGCACGTTAACTTTTAAAAAAGCTTGTTTGCGTTTTGGTATTGTTTGATAACTATATAAGCACCTGAAAAAAAACTGTTATTTTTAAATCAAAGATTGCTTCAATTAAATAATTATTTTTGAATTATATAACAAAAAAAAATCAAGGTATTGAATTTTATAAATTGTTCTTCAAAAGATAGTAAGTTCATCTAATTTATTCTAAGTTTGTTAATCAAAATTGTTATTAATTTGTTTTTTGATAAGCATTCACATCGCATTTGGCTTTAGTATAGCAATGGTTTTGGTGAACTTACCAATATGAATCAAGAGTCGATTTCCCCTTAACTTACCAAGGTCAATATTGAGCAAGAGTCGATTCTCCCTCAGCTGCAGCGCAATGTAGTCCCCTTGTGTGCCGCGCGAGTACATCAGAGCCCCGGAAGCGACGCTCGTCTTGAATCTGAATTTGACCGTTTCTCGCGTGGCGGATATCGGATCTCGGAGCAGGTCCACCTTGACCAGCGACGAACCGTTGAAGTATAGCGTGTCTGCAACTGTGACAAACGAAATTTTAGGTTATACATGTGTTACGCAAACATTGAAAACGTATTTTCTTTTAAATATTGACTCTGTACAAAATTGTAGGAACCACAATTCCTTTAGACCTAGGAAGTGCCATGAAATCTAGTGAAGAGAAACTACATATAATATTGTGGAATGTAGATCAAATGTAGGTTATACCATAATCATCTTCGCATTTCAAAGCACAAACTAGAGCATTGCTCACCATAGTCACACCCATAGACTTCGACTCTCATGGAGATCTTGTCTCTCCAGCGCATTGGGTTGATGCGGATGTACTGCGCTATGATGGGCACTTCGAACTCGTTTTTGACCACCGTGTTACCATCGTGGTTACCTTCGAACATCTGAAAATATGAAAGTTAAATCCGCTGGTGTACTTTTGTTACGTCTTGAAATAAAAATAAAATAAAATCAACAGTATTCTTTATACAAATAAATACCTTACATATAGGCACATACCTATCTACTATAAGTTTTTGAAAATTGAGTGTTGATACTTAAGTATGGTCAGGGACAAAGATAAAGAAAAATCCAGTGTTTTACAACTTTCATTGCTCTAATAAAGAGCTTCTTGATTAATCGGTAACTCTATGTGTAGTGTAGTGTATCATAGGATAAAGAAAAACAAGCGACTTTATCTCTAGTACTTTTACACTGCAATTTTATTGAGTGATATAAAAAAATATTTCATATCATAGCATATCTTCTGTTAAATACCAAATTTGGCTAGGCCGGGAGAACAACATGAGCAGAGAAGGGGAGAGTTGATCCATCGTCAAAGAATTCCTTAACCCTACATCCCAGTAGTCACAAGTCCTGGACTTTGCTCGGTGTTTTTCTTTCTATCACGCGATGGACCCAGCATTTGCACAGTGAATCCATGGAATGCTAAGATATTCGTCTCATTATCCTAAGTTTCTTATAATTCAGTGGCTTTCATTGTTTGAAAGCAGTCGAATTAGTGTATTTCTCTCAGTATGCCGCATAATAGTTTCCAAAATATGTAGTTTCCTTATCGAGCCATGTAACTACATGAAATTTAAATTTATCTAAATGATAACTATTTTGATATCACAATTTTAACAAATTACTAACCACTGTATCTCGTTGGTCCAGTGATTAGCCTATACAGCTTCCGATCATAAGGTATCAGGTTGAAATATTGAATTTTTCTTGAGTAAGTATACAATACTAGCTGACACCGCGCGGTTTCACCCGCGTGATTCCCGTTCCCGTAGGAATATGGGGATAATATATAGCCTATAGCCTTCCTCGATAAATGGGCTATCTAACACTGAAAGAATTTTTCAAATCGGACCAATAATTCCTGAGATTAGCGCGTTCAATCAAACAAACAAACAAACAAACAAACTCTTCAGCTTTATAATATTAGTATAGATTAAGCTTCAAGTTATAATTCCTCAAGTTTATGGTTATTCATGAACTAAAATTATGTAACACTTTTTGTTTTTGTACAATAAAAAAAAAGCCACCTATGCTTTATGACGATGCCTGGCCCTATGATGACATAGTGAGCCATAAAACAAGAGGGTATGTAATGACAATGACGCCAACTGTATCACCTGCGTGTAACCATCAGACTTGGTCATCTCCCGCCAACTCTCGCCATCATCGGAGTACTGTATCATGTATTCGGTGACGTATTCGTCGGTGGCGAAGCGCCCCCTGGTGGCGACGGCGTGCAACTCCTTGCGCGCGAGCAGGTTGATGGTGATGTGCTGGTAGTAAGAACTCTCCTTCGCCGTCCAGACGGATGTGCCTTCACCAATGTTAGTGCTACTTAGTATACGAGTAGTTATAGCGTGTTCAATTTGGTATCTTTGAGGGAAGTTAAGAACTTTTTGTAAATATTAGGGGAAAGGAAAAGGAGAAACAAGAAAAGAGAATGACATAGTATGGTCTAGAAAAAGAAGAGATCGAATGCCAAGCTATATTAATGAAATAGGATCGAAAAGATGAAATAACAGATAATATTACAGGAAAAGAAGATATTAAATGACAGTTTATTACATGAAAAAAAATCACAGGTAAAAATTGCCAGATATTGGAAACATTGGAAATATATTTATGTAATATTTTACAGATTTTACAGAAATAAGAGGTCACTGATTCTATGAATTAAGTATAAATATAATTCATAACCTTCAGCTTTGGCAAGGTCTTCAATACAAGGGTTGTTTTTCAATGACGAAGTATGCAAATAATTAATGATTGTTAACTTCCCTGTTAAGATACCAAAGTTTTCTCTAGTAATGTTAAACTTGTTAGATATTAGTTATAAGATTAAAGAATTTTTTAGTTAGAAATAGTTATAAAACTAAATACTTTGGGATAGTAGTATGGTGCAAGCAGTGCAGAAAATAAATGGATAATATCAAGCATTTCTAACTACAGCAAGCAACAACCATTTCTAAATATAAATATAATATAATTCTAAACCTAAAACCCTAAAAATTCTACTTCAACTTATTGTTATTAACTATTTTATTTATTATACCTCTATCATTATTATGTTAAATTGTTAATGATTAATCATATGTTACTTGATGATGTTAATTGTTAATCTATACTAATATTATAAAGAGGTAAAGTTTGTAAGTTTGTAAGTTTGTCACATTTTTTAAATGGGGTAATCTTCGGAACTACTGGTCCGATTTCAAAAATTCTTTCACCAGTAGAATGCTACATTATCGGGGAGTGCTATAGGCTATATTTTATATTGGCATCATTTATATTAGCCGAGTTATCACAGTTTTTGTCATACAGGTCGGACTGAAAATCCTCTTAAACAGACTTATTCGCATGCGCTGCCTTAACTATTGTGTAAAATTGAAATTAATGTATGGACACTTTATGTATCTTTAAAAGTTCTACAAAAAAGTCCGCGACAACATATATCTATCTTCTATATATTAGCAGATATAGTACCTTTTGTGTTTTAAAAATTATTAATTTTATATACTTAGGTTTACGTCATTATTTATACAACTAAACTTTAATCCTTATTAAAATAAATTATTTAATAATCACAAGGATATTATGGAGATAAGATTTGCCCTTTACAGTATGTTAATTACTTAAATAGTTTCGGAGATAATACAAAATTTCTAAAAGACGCAGAAATTCCGCTACATGACGCCCGGCGCTTTCATTTACGTAGTTCCCGTTCCCGTGCGAATATGGGGATCAAACATAGCCTATGACACTCGCAAATAACGTAGCTTTCTATTGGTAAAACAATTTTCCAAATCGGTCCAGTAGATCCAGAGATTACCTCCTACAACCACACGAACTTTACCTCTTTATATTATTAGCATAGAAGTCTCTATTTCTCTTGGTCATACCACCACTCTCGAAGGACTGGACCGATTTTGCTAAGGGTAGGAGTAAGATAGAGAAGTTACAGGGTAGGGTAGGGTATGGTAGGGAAGCGTAGGGGTAGTGTAGGGGTAGGGTAGGTTAAGGGCCGGGTTTAGGGTAGTGGTAGAGGTAGGGTAGTGGTAGGGTTGAGGTACGGGTAGAATAGGGAAGTGGTAGGGTAGGGGTAGGATAGGCGTGAGATAGGGGTACGGGTGGGATAGGGGTAGGAAAGGGATAGGGTACGGGGAGGGTAGGGGTAGGATGGGGGAAGGGTAGGATGGGGGTAGGGTGTAGGTAAGGTAGGGGTAGGGTAGGAGTAGGTTTGGGGTAGGGTAGGGGTAGGGTGGGGGTAGGGGTAGGGATAGGGTAGGGGTAGGGTGGGGGTAGGGGTAGGGATAGGGTAGGGTAGGGTAGGGGTAGATGTAGGGGTTGGGTAGGGTTGGGGTAGTGGTAGGGTAGGGTAGGGGTAGTAGTAAAGTTGACATCGAAATTTACGCGGACGAAGTCGCGGGCGTCCGCTAGTCTTCCAATAATTACCTTAACTTCGCCCCCAGCAGCTTTGTAGCGCACATAGTCCAGTCCATTGGACCCGTAACTTATGTGGTACTCTTGCACAAACTCCTGAGAATGAGCTCTTCCCTGGGTCGCAACCCTGGTGATGTTCTTCACTATGCCCAGGTCTATCACCAGTTGCTGATCAAAATCATTTTCCGAGGCGGTCCACGCGTTCAAACCTTGTTTTCAAAATTTCCCTTTTTTCATTACTGGTAATTTATTTTTATTAGTTTTGTTAGTAAATACGCCTTTAACCTTCTAAAATTCATGTAATATAGTAATTATTGCCTTAGAGCAATTTGACCCAATCACACGCTGGATTGTAAGACTGGTAAATTGACAGAATTTTTATTGAACTGTTCATACTGCAAAATATACATAGCAGACACCAATATGTTCTTTGATTTAAATTATTGTTCTTATTTATATTAGTAGGGTTTTGTGTTAGTTATTTATATAAAAAAAAAGTTTACTTTAATAAAATTAAATATTAAAGTCATGTATTTAAAGAAAATAATAAAAAATGTAAATTAATGAAACTTTATTTTAAAACTATAATGAATAAAAGGTAACAATAAAACAACCTTAATATAATATCCTAATAAGATTCTTATACAGATTGTAAATAATATGAAGTAATAAAATAAAATTAACAACCAAAAAATTTCTTAATACTTAAATGCAATTTAAAATAAAGTATTGTCCCCTATAATGCCATAGTGTAGTACTGTAAGGTAAAATATTTAAACACTCATATTGAAACAAATATTGAAAGAAAATGGAGACAATAGAAGTCCTGCTACAATGTTTCAATAACAAAGTCATATTGAGACAAAGAAATAAAATCTTAGCCTTAGCCTATTAGCCTTCTTAGCCTAATAGATACCTAATAGATCTTCAGTTAAATACAGTTTGTTGTCCTAATTGTACTTTGACAGAATCAAAGAATCAGATTTTACTAAAATTTTAAACGAATATGGCCTTTATTATTTATTCAATGATTTTTCATTACTTTTTTAAGAAAATTGTTAGTAAATACTAAATCAGGTTCTGCTAAAGGTTTTGCCTCTTTCACTAACTCATCAAAGTTTATAAACTCATAACTCGTGGACACTGTCTGCTGTTCTTTGTCATCTTCATAAGAAACAGCTACTGCATGTTTTTCATCTAACAAAGTCTCTTCAAAGAGCCAATTTTCTTTTAAGCAATTCCTCACATACAATTTTGTGGTTGTATTAATTTCTCCAACTTTTAACTCAGATGTGATTGCAAAACTTATTTCACTTAATGGCACAGTAATTCCCAATCCAATATTTTTCACATAACTTTCTTTTAGACACCACATACGATAGAAACATGCTATCTGTTCTGATTCTGTTGAGTAAGAGTATATGGTTCTCCATTCTCGATCAGAAAACTGACGCTTCATGATACGAAAGAATTCTGGGATATTTTTATTTGCCGGTGGTTCTATCTTCATGATATCAATACCAATATTCTTTTCTTTACTGCCACCTAGTACCACATAGTCTCCTTGATGTGATACATTAAAGTTCACCGTTACATTTGGAACACCAAGCAGGTAGGGTTTTCCACGATCATCTCTACCAAAATTTATATTCTGGTATTCCAATGACATAGAAGTTTGGACAAACCGTCTTAACATCAAACGTCCAATCAATGATGACTTAGCATCGTCTTGAAATACAAATTTTGATATTCTCTGCTTCTCTTCAGGTTGTATATAGCTTGATACAGCCAATATTTGTTCAAATGTTGGTGTCCAAGCGCTGGTGTTAAATGCCCACCTTATATTTGTTTCCTCCATGGTCATCAGGTAATTTAATTGTTTCTTATTGATTGACTGGGTTTTCAAGATTAATATTTTCATGAAATTATTATTTCTTTTAAATTGTATGTTCACCTGCAGAGGAATTAGTCCCATTTCAGGCTCCCTTATAGTTTAGTATCAATTTAAATTTAAGCCCTAATTTAAATAATTCCAACGTTCAATAAAATAAAAACCATGCAAAAGAACACTTTTTGTCAAAAAATAATTTCAGCTCAAAAACTGTGCTCCTACAAAGCAATAACTATCACACTATATAGATACTCACAAATCTCAAAACACAAAATTTAGCATAACATAACACACTTGAAAATAAAATTTATAGCAAATGAAACATTATTCCTAAAATATGTTAATATCCCAACATACTTACAAATTTTATTACTAGCCTTATTTCTTATTGGAAAACTTAAAAAAAATGAATCTTTTAACTTTTACAATAAACATTACGCCTGTATTACAATTTACAGATATATCTAATGTAAATTTAAATTTAATTCATGTTTTCAATGTTTTATTTAGCCAATATTAAACTACTTTATAATAGTTACACCAAGAACTCTTTGTAAGTACTTTGGGATATGGGACTAAGAGTTTCAAGTTGAATGTTTATCTCACCATACAGCTTAGCATTCTCTGGACCTCTTTCCCTTAAGCTTGAAGTAGCAGTGAGCTTAGCACCCTCTACCAAGGCCTCGTTACATTCATAACTGTCGTAATACCTCGCAAAATCTGAGTAGAAATAAATATTCAATAATATAACCTATTTCCAAACAATGTTCAAAAGTTTATGAATATAACCTTAAAAAAAATAAAAACGGCTTCATTATACCCAAAAAAGAAAAAAAAACACATATATTTATTATATTTAACAGTAAAACTACAATTTAAATGAAATGTTTTATTCATTTGATCAAAATAGGGCTTACCTGCTTTAATATTGGTTACGCTGAAGAAAAGTAAAGGTAAGTAATAAAATACTGAAACGCTCATCATAATTTCATATTTGTTTATATCGAATTGTGTGAAAATAAAACACAAATCCCAGTTAGAAAATCAAATAAAATTGTTTGATCATTACGTCCGTTGTCACACTTGTCAAGCCGGACAACACCCAACTCCCAAGCGCGGTTTCGTTGATAAATTCAAATTAGGAAATTATTATTTTAGAATACCAATGATACGGATACGATTAAATGAGAGAGTGAATAAAAAGATAGGTAATAAAGTGCGGGTATTCCTAAATTTCAGTATTTTGGTTTGAAAATCAAAGAATAATCAAAATGGATTTCGATATTCGTTCTAAAACTGAAAAACTGAAACTTGAACGTTAAGTAACTTACAGTACATTGAATATTTAAGTAACACAGGCTATACCGTGGAGGGAGAATGCTCAGACTAATTATTTATATATATATATATATATATATATATATATATATATATATTTAATTAGTCTGAGGGGAGAATGGCATATAATTCTTTTTCTTATGGCTATACACTACACAGTCCACAGATCTACAATTCTACAGTAATTGGTCTGAGGTCTGAGATATTTATTATAGAGTACTTTGAATATTGTCCATCCCCTTTTGAACCAAAGACTATAATAAACTGCTGACAATTATTTTTACATTCCAACTTCAGGGATAACATCAAAAAAAATTTAATCAATAAGTCAAAAACAAAATACAAATATCAATTTTGGCAACACACCTAAATTATTGTCAAACATGTACTTGCGATGGTGGTGGATTCTTTGAGTATTTTGTCTTTTTTGAAGATATTTACGGTGATATTTGAGTTAAATTAAAGTAAATAAGGAAATAAACTAATAAATTGCTACATGAATAGTGTTTAAGTACATCAAACATGTATGTAATACATTTGAATTCGTTTATTTTCGTCTATGAAATGCCGCAACTTTCCCGTTACCTACATCCAATCAATATTTTATTAGTGCCACGTTTATTTGGCTGTTTTTCAACCTATTTAATATAAAAAAAATGTTTAGATCATATCCTAAACCCTAGAATTAGATGTATAGTTATTGTGGGTCGTTTAATGAGTCATAACTGATGATGCAAATGAACTCCGACAGACATGGCCATTGGCCATTACAATAGGAACGTCTGTCGTCTACGTGATACATAAAATCAATATAAAAGACAGTTGCGCCGGTCTAGTGATCAAGCAACAAGAAGATATATCTTTACCCAATTAAGTGCTATGTTTTTAAACTAAATTATCTTTTACATTTCTTAAAAACGTTTGCCTTAATACTTGTTTGTTTCGATAGTATTCACATAAAATTGTAAATAAATATTAATATTTAAGTAACTTAAATTAATTAAATGGATTAAAAACTTTAATAACTATCAATTGCCTTGACCTTTGAGTAGTTTGTTTTGTTTTCTTCTTTTTTGAGATAATCATTGTCTTCAAAAATTTTGTAAACTAAGCCTGACTGAAATAAATTAATTTTAACTTTGATTTTGGCTTCTTGGAATTTTTACAGAAGCAAAAATGTCTAGTATGTCAGACCGCAAGGCAGAGCTGGAGCGCAAGAAAGCAAAACTCCAAGCATTGCGGGAAGAGAAGGATAGACGCAGACGAGAGAAAGAGCAAAAAGATGCTGATGAAGCTTTGGTGAGATTTTTTTTAAGTATATTTGCCATATTTCTTTATAATATGACCAATATTTCCATTCCCCTCCAAATAGTCGGGAAAGACTGTGCTAGGAGTGGGTATATGACAATAGACCAATAGGGTGGGTATCGAACCACCACCCCTCGGTGAATCCAACCGCTCTTATCGTTGAGCTATTGATGCTTATTGTGATGATTCTAATAATTAGTCTCTAACATCTAAGTGTGCACACTTTTTGGGTCATAGTCTTAATCATAATTATTACTTACCAATTTGTAAAGTATGTAAGTAAATTGCAAATATGTGGTAGATGCTTGTGGTCATTACTGTCAGTTTTAAATTATCAATATAAGGTTATTAACCACCATTATAATGACCACTGTTATAGAGAATAATGAAGAAATTTAAAAATCTAAAATTAAGGACCTTGTTATAAATATTTCTTGTTTAGCAACGTGCATCCACCGCATCAAGTCTGGACAGCCGCCGCGACCTGGATGAGATGCTCTCGTCTCTGGGCGTGGCGCCGGTGAAGGATGTGCTGTCCTCGCTATCATCCATGACGTCGTTGACACCGCCGCAGACTGCTTCGCCTGATGCTAGCCTTCCACACACTGACAAGTCCAGCCTACCTCCGCATGGGTAATATAAAAGTTATTTTTCTCTGGTTCATTGGCATGGGTTCTTGGGACAGTATTTGGGGCAAAAACCCCTCTCAATGGTGTCAGTACTACATGAGACTACAGGCCGTTAACAGGGGTGCCACAGATGTGACCCACAATATTGTGATGTCTGGTGTTGTTCCACAATTGTGTTTTTATTTCCCATTTCAGGGATTCCATCACAGGATTAGTGCATTCAATCAAACAAACTCTTCAGCTTATATATATTATTGTATAGAATATAAATTCCTCAATAAATGGGCTATCTAACACTGAAAGAATTTTTCAAATCAGACATGTAGTTCTTGAGATTAGCGCATTCAACAAAACAAACAAACAAACAAACAAACTCTTATCTTAACTTTATATTATTATAGATCACTAATGGCTCTGTTTTAAGTTCACTTAACTATGAAGTAAATTGATGTTTAATATGTATATGATTATAACTTAAAACTATAGGCTCAATTACCCAAAATAACTTTCCAGAGGTCCAAAGAAACCACTGCAACTGCAAGTTGTTTCTGTGCAATCCACTGACATACCACCGAAGGAGAATGTCACATATGCCAAGCAGACCCAAACAACTGCTTCCGGGGTCACAGAACTCCGAGATGGTATGTTATCACTCTGTTTTACTGTTCACTCCCTTTTTATTTGCTTTACTTTTTTGATTTCTAATAAAAACAACATTAATAGCTTAACAGTTTTAATTCACATTAAAATCTGGTCTGTTTTATTTACCTAAGAGTTTTTATACTGGAAACATACATCTAACACCATACATGTTTCTTTATCAAATTAATATTAACATAGGTACTCAGAGGCATAATTATCCACCCACTTTAATATGTTGTGAGTATATTGAAGTGGGCGGGTAATTGGGCCTCTGAGTATATAATGGAATATTGTATTTGTAACAAGTTCAATTAATATAACTGAGTGTGTAATCATGTTGTTGTGATTAAGGTATTATATGTATGTAACTAGTAATTAATACTTACTTAACATTTTAATTTTTAAAACTTTTTATATAAAAAAATTATCACTTGAAATTATAAATTTAATTCTTACTATATTTTTGGGTCGTCAATATTGTCAAAAAATTCCCTTAAACATCAGATTTGGGATTTTATTTTTAATTTTAAAATTACTTTGTTTTTTGTTGAATATGTAAATAATAAATATTCAATTTGGGTTTGAATTCTGTGTTGCATTATTAATTTGTTTGGATTAATATATTAACCATGTTATGCAATGCAGAATGGATTTTTTTTTATGTTGTGGTTTTTTATGTGGAATGTGTTTATGCCCTTGAAAGTCAAAACATTTTGACTCCAAGATGGCTTGCAAATTCTCAAATTCTATTTTTTAAACCTCTTATTTTGTTTTATTGTTTGAGTTATGATTTAACACAATTTGAGAATTTGTGTTTTAAAATATACATTAATATATTAATAAAGATTTAACTGTGATGTCTATTTGGTGATGGTCTTAACATGGTCGTTTGCAAATATTGAATGTTTGATAAAAGTACAAAAATCGGTAATACCATGGAAATATCATGTAGAAAATGTAATAATAGAGCAAATTTCATATTATTTTATGTAATAGAAAGTATTTGACTGCAAACCTTTCAAATATTGAAATTAAAAATTTTACACAAAAAATATCTCTAAATATATAGCTATTATTTTTGTTTTCTGTTATTTATTTTGCTGGGGTCTGAAAATTTTATTTATCTAAATATTTGTAAAAATAAACTAATTTCCTTCTAATAATTCTAATTCTAATAGTTTATTTTATTGGAAACTAATTAAAAATCAAAATTATAAAAATTAAGAATTGTAGAAATGGGCTGTAATTTAAAACTAATTAAAAACCAAAATTATAAAAATTAAGAATTGTAGAAATGGGCTGTAATTAAAAACCAAAATTATAAAAATTAAGAATTGAAGAAATGGGCTGTAATTTAAAACTAATTAAAAACCAAAATTTTGAAAATTATGAATTATAGAAATGGGCTGAACTTTTTTGACAAATTTAATTACTGAAAATAAACCTGAAATTAAATTACTTGATTTTTATTATTAGCCACAAAAGTAATACATATAAAGAATAAAAATTTCTTTATCAAACATATTGTTATTTAATTATTCACTGTATGAAAAATCTATAGATGATTTCAGGTTTGCATTCATTACCATATACATTTTAATTCAGTTGTTTGAAAACTGTTTTAAAGTTTTAGTTTCATATATTATTTACTCATCTTAGTTTTTATAAATGAGTGTATTTGCAAATTGGACCGCCTCTGTGATAACCAACGACATCTGTAGTTACGAAAGCAGTATTTACTTTTCTCACGTCGTTTTTTGTTCCGGCCTTGTCGGTAGTCTGACTTTATTTTCATTTATCAGATAGTTATGATAGTTAGTCATAAAATCATACAGGCATTTATTATTTAGAATAATGCATAGAAATATAATGAAATAGTTTTATTCAATGAAACTGTTTGTTTTGAGTTGGCAATAAATTTAAAGCTTAAATTAAAGTCACAAAGGTTCCAAATGCTTAGGTATACTTAGATAATACCTAAAAACCATTGAGGTTTAAAAACTTACACCTGTTAAAATTCGTTTACATTATTAATAATATTATGATTCGATTTGATCTCCATCGAATAACGTGTTGATTGATACCATATTTATCAAAATTGAATAGAATATTAGAATAATTTAACGTAACATATATTACCTCCTCCTTTTTTTGGTCGTAAGGTCGTAAGTCGTTTAAAAAGGTAGAGATCCTATTGACTTCATCGTAGTCTGGTTAAAGTGAATAAAGAATAAGTAGTTCCATAGAAATATAAATTTAGACTACAGATACTCACGCAATGTTTTGTTTTTTTGTTTGCTTAACATGTCGGCAAAGAGTATGTATTTTTATTTTAATAATACTTTTACTAACTAATACTATTCCTTCTTGTATTGTAAATTGTTGTCACGATTTGAGATTAAGAACTATACATGTTACTTTATTTATTTTACAGTAATGCAATGTACACATTTAATACAATATTTTCATTTATTACTACATTTTATATTACTATAATAGTTAGGTACATAATTTTTATTATATTATTTATTGAAAAGTATTTTACAAAATAAAAATAATATGATTTTTTATGTATGTCCATCTAAATTTGACACTTTTACGTACAATATTAAATTACTCTCGAGCAGTGAATTTATTTTATTTTTGTCGAAGTAAAAAAAAAACACTAATTAAAAATTCTTAAAATGATTGCATGTCTTTTTTAAATGACACCTCATAAACATCTTTCTAAATGTAAACACTGACTGAGAAATGCAATTTTACCACCTACCGATAACACATCCCATTTTGTGACAGCAATAACAAAAAACTCAACTTTTTTTTATTTGTGAATGAATGTATAATGAATATGACGACAAAAGTAAATACTGTAATGAGTTAGGCTGCAATGTTTGTGTTTGTGCTACCATAAACAAGGCTGCTCTTCCAATGCATCACCGCTTGCAGGATACATGGAGGACTGGTGGCGGCCGCGCAAAGGTAATAACATTACACCACTTGTTAACACACCACCATGCTGACCATTATACTGTCTCAACGAGTCACGAAAGTTGGATACGATTTATTACCAATTTCATGATAAATAGCCTACGCCAGCACCAGTGTACGCCCCGTTACCGTAGGAATACGGTTACGGTAGGAATGCGTATAAAATATAGAATATAACACCTGGGGATAGTTAAAGCATTTTTCAAATCGTTTCAGTAGTTTCGGAGCCTATTCAATGCAAACAAACAATCAAATCTTTCCTCTTTATAATATTAGTATCGATAAACCAAAGTACTGGCACATTAAACTTAACACCATGGATTAACGAGCGAATAACATTGCATTTAAACACATTAAAAAGTAATAGATGTCTTACTCATTTAATTCCTTGTAAACATTAGTAAGAACTGTCCTAATAACTTTTGTAAGAACTATCATATCAACTTAAGTAAGAACTGTCCTATCCAACTTTCGTGACAAATACTTATCGATCATTATATTGATTTTCACTGTCGTATTCGTACTTTTCATTAGGTATTAAAGTGCTTACATCACACATGAAATAGTATAATGGTCAATTGATATAGGAAAATCATAATCGAACCCGTCAAATTGATTTTAGTCCTTCCGAGCTACAAGATGATAAATTACCTTGGTTTGCTATATTGTCACAGCAAACTTTGGATTTTTTTTATTTTTTGGAATTTAATTTATTATTAAAATAAGTCAATATAAAGTGTGGCGTAAAAAGAACAGATCAAATTGACGGTATTCGCAAATAAAAAAATTATTTCACATTCAAATAATAATTTATAAACTATTTATGTTGTTTCGTTAACTAAGCAAATGTGTATAAATACACAATGCATGTGAATCGAATGCGATCCATTCATTAAATGGGGGAAATTGTATCCGTTACCACAAACACGATGTGCTCCACCGTACGAACATTGCGTGTCATGTTTGTCGCATGTACCGTCAACTGGAACTAACGCATGCCAGAGTTTGTCCGGAAAAGTTGATTATGGTGTAATATACAAACTACAAGTAAGAAATTGAAGTATTCGTACATCGGTGCGGTATATGTTGGACCGACCAAAGAACAATGCATTTATATTTTTGATTTTCGAACATATATATAAGACGTCGTTAAAATTCGAATGGGAAATTCACATAGATAAATTGGAGTAATTAATTTTGCTTTTTGGATAGCCTCAACCAGTCAAGTCAGTTCGGGATATATCCTCAACCATTCGCAGCAGTTGTTTAGGCAAGCATTTATACTTTAATCGTTCATTGACAGGCGTGCGTGTTGCTGTCTCCCTCGCTCCCCCTTGACTGCGTGGTCGAGGAATCACGCAAAAACAATAAACGTGGCTAAACGCATATATACGTGGTACCTATTTATGTGAAATTAGGCTATAGAGCCATTTTGATCTGCTTTTCTGGACAAAGCTCCCCTAACTGTATTAACTCCACGAACACTGTGAATATCATATTCATTGGTGGAACACTAAACATCCATTTATAGTTAAGGCAAATGATATATTTGATCGATCCATAATTATACATGGGAAACTTTATTCTCTTGATAATTTGTACCCATATCATAGATTTTAATATCAGTCAAATTTGCCGATAGCTGATTACTTGAAATCTATGTTTCTTTTTTTAAAACTTAAATTGGAACGTACAAAAATATTAATGTAATTTTAAAGTGAAGATTATAGTAAAATGCTGATATAGTAGATTGAAATTTATACAAATTGAAACTAAAGTATACTTTCTACTTGGATATATTTTTATTTGGAGTTTTACGGAAGTTTCACTTTCAAGAAAGTGAATAAAGTTTCAACAATTGCAAGATATTTTCTAAATACTCTTTTTTTTATTAAGTACACAATGTTTATACATAATTGAACTGACGGATTATTTTAATTTTTGTCCCTTTATAGCACACGCCACTGACTACTACGGTAAGTCATTATTCCTCCTGATTGCTTTATGTCTCTCTAACATTACATCTCTATCACTCGGGTGAATAACTTGGTGTCGGGTGTAACTAGGTCGTCTTCAGTATGTACATATAGACGTATCCTTTCTGTCACGCTTCTAGAAGTTTCCTACTAACATTGTATAGGTGCGGCTTACCAGATTACTCGATAGCGAAACTTATACAGTTAAAAATCTAGAAATCTGGTATCACTTATAGGGGTCGTAAACGCATCGTCGTGTGATGTGGTTGTATGTTCCATTACCATATTAAATGAAAAAAATGGTGGCCTTCCAGAGTTCTCCACGTGACTTCAACAGTTTTTGAGGCCGCTAATATTGTCACATTAAGTTTTATCAAGTATAATATGTGTATAAACAGTTATGGTGTTGGTATGGGGAGTAGCCATGTCATCTCACGCTCACTTACCCCTCGAATCGACTAACAAACACTGCACAGGTCTTGATACAAATTGACCCATTTAATTTGAACTCTAGGACTGATTGTTTCACTCCAATACTGGATTTAGTTCTGCAAACAATAAATTTTCCATCGAGTGTATGTGGTACCGCATCCGCAAAATTTTTAACATGATCTTTTCTAAGCTTAAAGTTATCTCGCCTTTTATAAAAATAGTTGAAGAACAAAATCCAGAAAATCTGTTAAGTAATTAAGTTAAATTGCTTTAAATTTTGCAGTTTTTTACAATTTACAGTCTTACAGTTGAATCAAATGGTGTCGCGTTCATGGGTCATGCTGTAAATTATAAAATACTTACGCTAATAAAAATAATAATTTATATGTATAAAGTTTTTGTAATATTTTTTTTCTAATTATTATTTATAATGGTCGAAAGATACTGACATTGTTTTGTTTTCCTCCCCTTTTCAAGACGAGTACAATCTAAACCCGGGTTTAGAGTGGGAGGACGAGTTCACAGGTAGGTTTCAATTCCGAACCATTCGGACAAGCGTTGAACTAAAACTTGCCCTTGGTAGAGCCTGTGCCGCTGTCACTTCGCATGTTAGCCCTTTACTATATCTGTTCCTTTATATGTATGTAACGCTGTTGTATCGAATATAGTCGCTAACAAAAACATTTAACATAGCACATCGTACAGATCCGATCATGTCACATGTAAACGCATACTGCTGTATCTATCACTGCGACTTGGTGCATTAGCTATTCCTTATATATGTTCACTCTTGAGATTGAGTATTTGTTGTATGCTCCTTAATGGGACCGCAGGAGCATCACCGACGGGTTTAAAGAGCGCAAAAACTACCGAGTCTCGAGCTAAAAGAACGTACAGTTCCTGAATGACATCAATCCTAACCACCCTGGTGGTTCATATCCACTTCTGGGTGACGTAAGAAATCAGGATCATCGGCGAAGACTGCCCAGAGGACATTTGTGGTAAATGTTACACCTCAACATAATAGGTCCCAAGCCAGAAACAAAATGGAGACTGCCATACGACTAACTAAACGAAACCAAGCGTTTTTTGAGTAAATCAACTTATTCAAAAAAAATATAGAAGTTATTTACATCCAAGAGACTCGGGCTATAGATTGAAGCCGCGATATATATATATATATATACAAGAAATATGGCTCACCTGACTTTACATTGTCGAAATCCATCCCTTATAACACTTAGTTGACCTTGCTTAGAACAAGTAGAAATTCATCCTCTGCACCGGTCCGCTTAAGCCTCATATTTCTAAAATGAAGATCCGTATGAATGGAATCTTGCAATTTAATTACATTTTACTGTAATGGAATAGCTAATATACCTTTAATATCAATTATATTTTTTTTTAATCTGTATGTGTTTACACTGTGACAATTTTTTATATTATTTATATTATCTGTAGTGTTAAAGTATAATAACATTTACTGTATAAATGCTAAAATCGGCCTTTAACTTTTTTTTTATTATTTTTGCATGTGACAGAAAATTACCGTGTGTATGCATGACGGACAGTCATCATATATTTTATTTAAATAGTTATGTTTTCGTATATATATATATATTTATTTAATATTAAGATTATCTCTCTAGTGGAGAGCTCGGGAAGTTTTGAGTTTTTTTTTTTGCATAATTTAGTTTATTTGAAAGCTTTCTGTCACTCGAATCGCTTCTGATTATAATCACAGTGTGTGTCTTATGAGTTGCGCATAATTCAGTTATTCAGTTTTGTTTTTTTTTTTATATTTAATATTACTGTGTTATGGACAACGACGTTTTTGAATAGTAAAACTTCACACTACGAAAAAAGAGAAAGGAATATTTACTTATAGATACAGAATGTTTGAATACGATACAAAAGAGAAAGAAATAATATTTTCTTAGTATGAATATAACAAAAACGAAAAGTAATCATTAATTCGTTTGTTTATGTATGTTCAGTAATATTTTAGCTAGCAACCCTTTCACACATTCTGCTTGTAGTGTCTATGAAAAGAGAAACATGAAACCAAACATTGTATTCATTCATAGAGAATACACCAGCATAACATGTGGACATGATGCCGCGTCAGTTTAAAATATTTCACATACATATATAAGATTTTATGAATAAATTTTTTTTTAAGTTGCAACAAACGAATAATTTTATGACTGGTCAAAAAATAATCATACTGTATCTATAAGTAATTAAAATTAAATATGAAGAATACAAGAAAGCAGGAAGGAGTATTTATTTGGGTTTGTCAAAGCTTCTTAAGGCATTATTAACTTCACGAAGAGTAGTCTACTCGACACTATGCTTACGTTGTGCTAACATAATAAAAAAACCCTAAAAATATAAAACAAATCTAGCCGTAGATCAGAATATAATTCATCAAGTTTGCCATATTCAGCTTAATTGGTTATCAATTTCCCGTTTAGTTTTCAAGTTTTTAATAATTATCAAAAGAAAATTATTTATTATTATTAATTTTCAATTTTATATTTCCTTTTCTTTTATCGTTATAATAGTTTTAATTAGTAAATATTTTTGTCTTAGTTGGTGCAAATAATTGTACAAAATCAATAAAAAGAAAATAATTGAATTTTCTTAAAAAAATGTGATAAGTCATGTTCAGGTCACGTGGATTTTATGTCCTGACATAATTTTAAATTAATGCTGTCAAATTGTTATTTATTTTAAATAAATATTACAGTCATTATTTCATAGCATAGAAAATTAAAAAGTATTAACTACACTAACTATTCAATATAATATTATACAGATAGCTTATTCAATATTAGACATTATTAAGACATATTCAATATTCTTGAATTTCATTCAATATAACTAAACTTTTATAGTCATTTTCAATCTATTGTTTGTATTACATTGTTAAAGAAATCTAAAAAAGTTGTAAATATACCCAACGGAAATATTGCAGGACATATTACAAAATGGAAGACACAATTCCGGACATTGTAATTTTGATTCACTCTATTTCAATAGCCTAAATAAAAGGTTAGATGAATAATTTAATCATATTTTGTCTATGGCTGTATTTGCATACCATTCGAAATTATAATTAACATAATTAGTGACTTAACTCATCCATGTATGTACAACGTGAGCTTTTTATTACAAACATAATCGGAATAAAAACATGCATGATGATAAATTTTACCGGAATACTATCTATGCCAGAAAAAATAACAAATATCAAAAATTAATACTGTTCTCAATAAGTCCTTTTTAAATATACAGAGTGCTCGGGAGTATTTTCCATAACTTCAAGGCGTTGACTAGTCCACTTATAGAAGCCGAACTGCATAAATAATATTTTTTTAACTGAAAAATAAAAACTTGTTATCCTTTCATACAAAGTTTTATAATTCAAATAATTCCGACTATCCATATAACACACGCCTTTTATCTTTGCATTTTAAAATGCGTAAAACTTAGCTACGTCATAATTATAAGGATGCATTTAAGGGACATTTTTAAGATCTATTAAAAGAAATATTATTTACCCCAAAACTATTAATTTTAGAACTCATGTTCCTTAAACATTTTTAATTGATTTTCGGAAAGAATATAACCCCAGAGTTATGGGAAATACTCCCCAGCACCCTGTATTGTATATTGGATCTTGACCGTATTTTTAGAAATGTACAACTATTGTCCATAAAATTCAAGTAAAATTGTAGATTTACCGACCCAATGTTTATGCTCGTATCGGCTTCGTTATTTGTTTCACTTACTACTTTTAGTCACACAGTTGATATACAGAGTTTACTAAGTTCTTATCGTGTTGTAAGCCATCACATTTTGAGATATTCGCTTAAAATCATCGTGCATGTTTTTGTTATCATCTTAAACGTTTGGAAAACCAACAGTAACCCTTTCGCTGGTAGTATCAACAACTAGTGCAATTGTACACATATTTCCTTTCACACACGTAAATCACGTAACATGCAGTGATTTCATGAAGTTGGTTTTTAGATTTTCACTATTTGACGTGTCATATGGTCATTTTAATTATTTCCGTTTATATTATTATGTATTTAGTTATTGTAAGACATTTAACTTCATGGAATCAAGAACAAGGGTACGACCGGCTTTAGTAATTTGATATACCTTAAAAGATTTTAGAAGAACAGTGAATTATTGGTTAAACTAAAAAACCCAACCAACGTAGAAATCCTTAGGTAATTCTTGAGAATCACTCTATTAGACTATTGGTTTCAGTCATGTTTTTCAAAAATAAATAATACAGTAATGCATCAAGTTTCCTCAGTTGAATTTTCAATAAGGTCGGAAATCTCAACTCATTCAAGATTTCTTAAATACCTCCCTTTTTGATCTAGCCCTCGGGCTTTATTCTGGCATAGCTTATGTCCTCGCTCAAATCCCCTCAGAAATGCTGCTTCAGTCCCTTAGATAATCTACAGACCTTCGTCTCAAATAGAGATCAACTGCTTGAAATAGGGAAGGCATTTTAAAGGTTCTTATACTGTTGTTCATTGTTGATCCGCAGCTGATCGTCTTCCAAAGAATCAGCGCAATATCGGGCTCCACTCTGATAGTCTTTATACTACGCCCCTTTGAGCAGCAACAGACCTTCGTCTCAAATAGAGAGATCCACAACTTGAAATAGTTTTTGAAGGGGTTCATAAATTATTATTGACCAAGAAAAAATAATTAAAAAAAAAAAGAAAAATATCATTAAGTAACTAAAGTATTACATAGTAGCAAGAGGAAGTAGTTTTGGATAGAAACTTATATTACTGGGTCGCATAATAAAGTCAGTCGTACGCCGCACACCTCCCGCCGCTGGCGCAAGGGCCATTCTTATTCACCGTCCAGTGCTTACATTCGACGGGGACGGCGCTCGGCAAGGCGAGGACGAGGAGGCCGCGTTCCACGGGAAGCTGCCGCCGGGCATCCTGCCGCACGGCCTGCCCACGGTCAAGGAGGTGCAGCCCGCGGTCACCGCCGCGCCGCAAGAGAAGAAAGAGGAGGAGAAGGAGAAGAAAAGTAAGTTGACTACTTAAAAAAAGTTTCACTCCAAAATTCGATGGATTTCCTGAGTCAGTTCGGGCAATCTATACATTACTTGACGTTTAAAAAATAATGTGCACTAATCCATTTAATCTAAGTAAAATTCGTTGTAGCAAATTCTAAACAGCACTCTTGATATAAAGTAAAATTGAAAAAGACCTGCGTTATTGGTTTACGCAATTTCGTTAATGTCTTGAACAAATCAAATATTTTGTCGTCAGTGTATGAGTAAAATCCCCTAATTGTTAACAATAATCACCTTAGAAAACTCCCCAGAACTTACTTTACAGCACTTATAAAATGGCTGTAGGTAAAGTTGAATTGAAATCATTTTCCTACTTCATGTAAAAAAGACAAAACATATAAATAATCTATCGCACATCAAACGGTGGTTAAACCGGCCCTAAAAATTTTATTAAGTCAAGACATGAGCATTCCCACAAAATCCCCTGCACTTGTTCTGAAAACTCGTCTGTCGCGCAGTCCGCGAGCTGAGCAACGATGAGAAGCAGACGATCCTGCTGTCGGCGGAGTTCCAGAAGTTCATGAGCCGCGCCGGCCGCGTCATCGAGCGCGCGCTGGCCGAGTCCGTCGACATCTACACCGACTACACGGGCGGCGGAGACAACGAGAACGCTCAGTTAGTATAACAATCATACGGCAACAAGCAAAAGATCAGGAGTCTTTAAATAAGACAATCGTTGCATCCTTCCAACGACTCATCATCGAGTCTCGAATGAAATCCTCCCTTTATGACAATCGAACACATAACTCTTAACCCTTTGACAGCCGCATTGTAGGTCTAAACATTTTACTCCGCAACTATTTAGTCACTGGCACCAGTCCCAGGCCCCTCCTTAAATTGTAAATAGATTGGCAGAAAGCATACGTCCGAACGTCATGCCTGGGACGCGATAGTCACGCACAAAAGCAGCTAAGGATACAACCGATCGCAATGCTACAAATTAATTACTCTATCTACTCATAACACCAGTTCTGTTATGTCTACCTTCACTTGGTGCACAAATTGCAGGGACGACAAGTCTGACGCGCGCCTGTCGCTGGTGCGCACGTTCTACGACGAGCGCTGGTCGCGCGGGCGCTGCGTCACGTGCCTGGACTGGTCCAGCGCGCACCCCGAGCTGATGCTGGCCGCGTACCACAACAGCGACGACGCGCCGCACGACCCGGACGGCGTGTGCCTGGTGTGGAACACCAAGTTCAAGAAGTCCACGCCGGAAGACATCTTCCACTGCCAGTCGCCCGTAATGAGTGCCACTTTCGCCAGGTAAGTGACACTGATCTATCATATGGCAAATGTCGTTGTTGGATTGATTTAATAGTGAAAGGCCTTCTTGACTCCCTACAAGTTATTTTATTTATTCGTCATCGTTATCCCATTATACGCAATTTTTCCCATCTGGAGCTATTTTTTGATGGGTTTGTCTGTTGTGGAACATATTATTTAACCTATCTGTTGATATTCGCACCATTTTCAGATTCCACCCGAACCTAATCCTGGGCGGCACCTACTCGGGCCAGATCGTGCTGTGGGACAACCGTGTGCAGAAGCGCACGCCCATACAGCGCACGCCGCTCTCTTCTCTAGCGCATACTGTGAGTTACCTCTGCTATCCTAGCAAGTTTTGTACGTACTGCGAGTTATAAAGCATGCAATTTAGCTACAAGAGTCCTTGATCTATAATTAATCAAATAGTCCCACAAACTAGAGACTGATACAACTAATTCAATTCACAATGAGACATTTTTTGGCAGTTCAGCAATATACTCCAGATTTTTGTAATTTTGGGATCATTTTCTAAATAAATAACAAGAAACCATCACATAAATAGGGACAAGCGAATAGACAGCAACTAAATGAACCTGTCAAAAATTACACTTTAGAATAATGTGAATGACAAAAGATCGCACTGTACAAGTGACACAGCATCTCACATCTTAGTATGATGATCATCATATCAACCCATTTTCGGCTCACTGCTAAGCACGAGTCTCTCAGAATGAGAGGGCTTAGGACAATAGTCCAACACGCTGGCCCAATGCGGATTAGCAGACTTCACACACGCAGAGAATTGAAAATCTTCTCTGGTATGCAGGTTTCCTCACGATGTTTTTTCCTTCACCGTTTGAGACACGTGATATTTAATTTCTTAAAATGCACACAACTGAAAAGTTGGAGGCGCATGATTCGAACCTATGCCCTCCACAATTGAAGGCAAAGGTCATATCCACTGGGCTATCAATGACTTATTATGATGATCAACTTGTATTAAAAGTTGTATTTTCCCTTCGGCAGCACCCAGTGTACTGCCTGTCAGTGGTCGGCAGCCAGAACGCGCACAACCTGATCTCCGTGTCGACGGACGGGCGCATGTGCTCGTGGTCGCTGGACATGCTCTCGCAGCCGCAGGAGACGCTGGAGCTGCACCACCGCCAGAACAAGGCCGTGGCCGTCACCTGCATGGCCTTCCCGCACGCCGACGTCAACAACTTCGTGCTGGGCAGCGAGGACGGCAACATCTACACCGGTGAGTCGTCGCTAGAGCGGCGCCCTGCAGACCCTGGAGCACCACCGCCAGAACAAGGCCGTGGCCGTCACCTGCATGGCCTTCCCGCACGCCGACGTCAACAACTTCGTGCTGGGCAGCGAGGACGACAACATCTACACCGGTGAGTCGTCGCTAGAGCGGCGCCCTGCAGACCCTGGAGCACCACCGCCAGAAGAAGGCCGTGGCCGTCACCTGCATGGCCTTCCCGCACGCCGACGTCAACAACTTCGTGCTGGGCAGCGAGGACGACAACATCTACACCGGTGAGTCGTCGCTAGAGCGGCGCCCTGCAGACCCTGGAGCACCACCGCCAGAACAAGGCCGTGGCCGTCACCTGCATGGCCTTCCCGCACGCCGACGTCAACAACTTCGTGCTGGGCAGCGAGGACGGCAACATCTACACCGGTGAGTCGTCGCTAGAGCGGCGCCCTGCAGACCCTGGAGCACCACCGACTGAAGAACTTCAACAAGAGGAATAGTAGCTTATTTGGACAAAATAATGACAGAATAATTCGACTAGATTGGGCATTATTAAGAAAATTACGTCGACTTTAAATTGTCGATACCGCTATGGAAGACATTAGTCTTTAACAAATATATCCTTCCTAACACAAATTCAAGGTAGGTTTAAGGAAACAAGTTCGTTTGTAAAGAGGAAATAGAACTAATTTACAGCAAGCTGAAGTGGCAGTGGGCAGGTCATTCGTCACTGAGGCTTCTATAGCTTGGCAACCAACTCCTGATGGTCTGCACGGAGTAGCGATGCCCCGCGCGAATTTGCCAAGCTATACAATATTGGAAGCTATTTACGAGTTCAGAGTAGTTAACGCAATAAAATACTTACTTTGTTTTACTCTTTTGCGTTATGGGACCATTTCTGTCAGTTCAGTCTGTCGCAAGTCGCGTATAAGAACTTTGTTCCAAGAATAGTGGAAGTGTGGTCATGAAGTTCACCAGCTAACGCGTGGTATGGCAGGCTGCCGTCACGGGCAGCGCGCGGGCGTGTCGGAGAGCGTGGAGGCGCACGCGGGGCCCGTCACGGCCGTGGCGTGCCACGCCGCGCCCGCCGCGCTCGACCTGTCGCATCTCTACCTCTCCGCCTCCGTCGACTGGAGCGTCAAGTTGTGGAGCTTAAAGGTGAGACTACTCTATCTCTCTCTCTCTCTCCTTATCTCTCTCTCTCTCCTTATCTCTGTCTCTCTCTTGCTTATCTCTTTCTCGCTCTCTCTCTCTCTTGCTTATCTCTTTCTCGCTCTCTTTCTCTCTCTCTCTCATTTCTTATCTCCTTTTCTCTCTCTCTTTCTCTCTCCCTTCTTCTCTCTCTCTCTCTCTCTAATCTTGTATAATATTCTTAAATGTTATCCATATTTTTTAAACATTAGCCAAGTTAAGTTAGCCCCAAGTTAAATAAGCGTTTCTTCTTTACTAGAAATAGTTACGGGTTTAGTCCAACGAAACTAGCAAATGGGTATGTGGTTGGTTTGTACGGCGTAGAAGTAGGTGCGAGAGGATTACCAGCAAAATCTCTCTATAACTTGTTTGAAGACCTTGGTCTCTCTAGAACTGCAGCAAGTTTCATGTTAGAAAGGGTATCCAAAGCTGCTCTAGTAGGATCTTACCAAATTTGGTTAGACAGGAAGGTCAACACGAGCGGAGAAGGGGAGTGTTAGTTAACTGCCAACGACGTTCTTAACCCTACACCATCGGTCACAAGTCCGGGGATCTGCTCAGGGTTTTTCTCTCTACCACACGATGGACCCAGCACCCGCACGATGAATCCATGAAATGCTATTTCGTCTCCCTAACATTCCTCCTTCACTTGCTTTGATAAAACTGTAGAGCTGTTCATCAACTTTTTTTTCTTATCTAAGTTTATCTGCGATCAGTAAGAACTATAAGCAGATATGTTCTATGATAACTTCGCTTTTTGAGTGTATTCCCCAATAAGAACATCCCCTCATTGTTTGTTTATCAACTGTAACTTACTTGTACGTGTACTTATGTTTGCGTGCAGGAGAACAAAGCGCTGTACTCGTTCGAGGACAGCGGCGACTACGTGGCGGACGTGCGCTGGTCGCCCGCGCACCCCGCGCTCTTCGCCGCCGTGGACGCGGCCGGCCGGCTCGACCTGTGGAACCTCAACAGGGACACCGAGGTAAGCCCATTCATATTACTGAAACTTTTTGGTAGAACTTTCAGAATTATTGACCCACAGGAATATGGGGATAAAATTGAACCTATGTTATTCCCTGGTAGAGCCGTGATGTCCACTGGATATGTCCTCTGCCTCAGATTCCGGAGGGTGTGGATTCGAATTAGGTCCGGGGCACGTACCTCCTTTTTAAGAAATTAAATATCACGTGCTCCATACCAGAGAATTTACTTAATTCTCTGCATGTGTGAAGTCTGCCAATCCTCATTGAGCCAGTGTGAGGACTATTTGCCTAACCCCTCTCAATCAGCTGAAAATGGGTTGATAACGATCGATTCCCTGGTAGTGGCTTAAGGCGTGATAAAGTAACTAACATTCGCATTTAGTAGTTTGAAATGAAATTCTTGGCTAAGACATACATTGTTCGCGCTAAAGAATGAAGATGAAAAAATATAAACTCTAAACGAGTTTTTAGAAATCGACCTTATTAGAATAAGAAGACGTCTCATTTTCTATTGAATTGAATTCAAATAATATTCAATTTTTTTACCAAATAATGACCACACTGTTTTTTTTTTCAAATTTGGTTTTTTACGTCCATCAGCTGATGATGATGAAATTATGAAATTGCTTTATGGTAGTTGAACTCATATTAAATTTAATATAAACAATATTAATTTCGCATAGTACATGGAATAAGGGTCCGAAATATATCAATATTAATTAATAAAAGTTAAGGATTTCTTATAAAACGTAATTTATCATGTTTTTTATTTTATTTATTACATTATGTATATTTTTAAAATTTTCCAAACGTCAAAAACGCTGTCCTCCATTTTGTGACGTCACTATTTTACTTGATGTACTAAACGTTAAACTAATTGTTAACTAACATTTTGTCAAACGCTCTGTTTGTATTGTAATAGTGACGCCATGAAACGGTTGAAATATAGGCCGAAAGGCGTTTTAGCTTGTATTGTCAAAAACAAATTTACATGTTTTTTTTTCAATCTAGTAGAACGATAATGTGCAATTTAAGACCATTTAAAAAAGTGTCAACTACCCCATTATGAGTGTCGATGGCAGGTGCCGATCGCGTCGGTGACGTCGGAGACCGGCGTGGCGTTCAACCGCGTGTCGTGGAGCCCGAGCGGCGGACACGTGACCGCCGGCGACGACGCGGGCAAGATCTGGGTCTACGAGCTCGCTGAGGTAAACACTTAGAGTGGGGGCACTCGATGCGTTGCGGTGTCGCTATGTCGTCTTACAGTGAAATATCTGTGGCATGTCTCACGATGCGCTCCGGCACCTCACCGGACTTGCAACCACCGAGACGAGGCGGGAATGGGTGAATGCGTTGAGACGTCGGAGCGGCACCGCTCATTTGTCTATGCGTCACAACATTACTTTATTAACAGTATGTCCAACGCAGCGACATAACAACGTTGCGGCGCCGCATCGCTCGTGTGCCGCCGCTCTTAACACTTCTCTGCCGCACTTTGTAGTGCTGTAATTCTCAAAAGAGATTCTCAGCTCTGGTCAGTTTAGTTTAGTCAAACCCAGTCTCCATACTGAAGCTGAAAATCTATACTTATAATAAATCTGTAGAGAGGTCAATTCTGTACATGAAATATATTTTCAAAATAACTATCAGGGGGTGATCAGTAATCGATACCGATGCCAAAAATGCAATCAGTAAAATTTTCGAGTCGCTAAGGTGATAAGGTAAGGTAGATAAGGTGTTTTGTGTCTCACCTACGCGTCTCACCGCAATTCGAGCACTTCAGCGCACTTCAATTATCATGACTGTCTGTGGTCAGCGTATAAGATGAGTAAAAAAGGGGAATGATTTATGGATGTGGTGAATTCCAGAATGTGGCTCAGCCGCGGCACGACGAGTGGAGCAAGCTGGTGTACACGCTGCAGGAGCTGCGCAACAACCAGGCGGACGAGGAGACGGACCGCCTCAGCCTCGCCACCTCGCTCACCAGCCTCAACTCGCTGGCCAGCAACCCGCTGAGGTGAGTAAACCTCATATAGTACGTGACGGGTACCGCATATAGCAGCGATAGTGATTGTATCATTATTTTGTGGTAGAGGAAACACCTCGAGCAGGCCCCAGGACTTGTGACCTTGGGTGTATGTTCAAGCAATCCCTTCAGAATGCATTGACACTCACCTCCCCTGCCTAACACTACATGCATATGTAAAACAATTTATGATCGACTATCCTACTAAGCGAAAGTTTAGATGGATGTTTGTTTAGATCTATGTTTGGATGTTTGTTACTCTTTAACGCCACAATTACTGAACCTATTTGGCTGAAATTTAAAATGAACCCAGATAATTAAATTTATCTTATTTATTTATTTAACTCTGGATTAACACTTTTATCCCGGAAAAATCCATGAATAATCCTGTGGGTTTTTGAAAAACTGAATTACACGCGAACGAGGTCGCGGGCGTCCGCTAATATATATAAAACATCAATAATTAAACACAAAACATTATTAATAACTACAATAAAACATTATTGCATAAAATGTGACTAGCAGCGTGACGGTGTCCACGCTGCCTAACAAACAACTGAGCTCAAGTCATCAAATGCCCTCTTATTTATACCATCACTGTTGCAACAACTTTGTACAAATACCACCCCTCCACAGTAACATAATGAATGTTAATACCACCCGTAATCGAGAAACTCGTAACAATAGTTCCATCTCACTACCTACTGGCGAATAATCATAACTACGAATCCGCCGGCGAATATTCCGAAGGATCTCAGCCACTACGTGCCCCGCGACTTCCTTTAAAGATGTGTCGGATCACAGTCACACGTAGCCTAAAGCACATAAATATATTATTAGCCATTAGGTGGCATCATCTCTGCTAAACTTGTCTAAAGACATCCAACACTGTACACTTGGAGGTTACTCGATTTTCCACTAATCTAGAGTATAATCTATCTCAATTTCGAATTGGTTCAGTAGTTTTTGCGTGAAAGTGTTACTATTTGAATGCCATGGCAACTTCACCCCATTGGGTCATAGTATAAGCTATCGGCGACAAACAGACACATATAATAAAGATGTACAATAGACTACTATTGATTTTTTTTTAATTTTTCAGATAACTGCTGCATTGGGATGTTCGTTGCGCTTGGAAGTTGTAACAGGAAAGGCTGGACTCAGATGTGACTGAAGTAATGGTGCGGGACAAATATACCTATATAAAAACATATTATGAAATATAACATTTAGATCCTTGATGTTGCATTTCAGAAAGTTTTACTTAGATCCTTTTCGATTTTGTAAAAGACTATCTATCCTTAAAAGCTTTCAAAGTAAAACAAATTCATTCCTATAAATTAAGGCCTGGAATATATGAACAACAGTCCACACTACTGAATTAAAGCTATAGTCTGGTTTGTTGATAACACTCCCATGATATGCGGGCGACTGGCGGAAAGGCTGCGCGGGTGTGAAATCGTGCGTGCATCAGTCAGTTTTTCATTCGTCGCTACACGACTTCGCCCCGCGCGCAACATCGGGAGTGTTACGAACGAAGTTGCCAAGCTATAGTGTTAATAAACCATAATTTTACTTGACTTAATAATGAATATGGCTTGGTTACCTACAAAGTTGTAATGTATATTGTTCTAATGTATACCTGTGCCACGGTTTAAGTCGTCAATGATCTTTAAACACATTTATAATATTGCTTAATAATTCAATAGTTAAATAAACCAGCACAAATTCATTATTTCATACCAAACTACAAGTATGTGCAATCAAAGAAAAGCATGAAAGTACTTATAATTTTTAGAAATTATTTCTTAAGGCAGCCCTTTAGGTATTTAATATTTTTTATAATGATAAAATTTTCAAATTATAAATACATATCAAAAGTCAGAATTGGAAGTGAAACTATCATTTTGAATGTTTAAAATATTATCTCATATTGATTGTTTGTTCATTCCACAACTGCTCGAAAATGACCTCACCTGATGTTAGGTTGAAACCATCTAAAATGGCATCATACTTGATGGAAATAAAATGATTGTTTCACAAATCCACAATTTTTGATGTGTACTTGAAATTCCCTAATAATATTAGATTTTACTATGGAGATGTAATTATTGTTAAAATATGTGTTACTCATGTAAATTAAGTATTATCTTGAAGTTGTATTTATTAAACACCTAGTAACAGTTGATATATAAATAAAATTACATTGCTTATTAAGTTTGGTTTTATTTGTACAATAATTCGTACGATCTATTTTTAGTCCCATATATTATGACTAGTTTTAGTTAATTTTAATATTATAAGTTCTAATTCTAGACTGATTTGCATGGGAATCTAGCTGTGACTGCAGTTTAACTAGTGCAGTTTTTGTGGAAATAGCCTCTGGCACAAAGATAATATTGTATATGTCGCCGGGGAAGCTTGGCTCACTGAAGGCTCTATGGCCTCAGACCTAATAGTTGTCATGTTTGCTCTGTGGTTATTTCGAATCGACTTGTTATCTAGTGGTCTGATCATTTTGCAGTCAAAATACTATTCCGTTTTGATTTAATTAATAATTAGTCTCTCAAGTAATGATGATAGGTGACAGCAGTAGAAAAGAAACTCTTTAGGTTCTGTGTTGAGATTTTGCTGTCGTAATGGTCAGCAAAATCTACGTTAATTAATTTAATAAATTTAGAATCAAGTTTTCATGTAATTAGGTTTTGATTATTTACTCTTGAAGTAATTAAGATTGTAAAACGTTACCACCATAACGAACGTGGCGGCGATCGACCAATAGGAGATCACGTAACCCTCATCCAATGGCATCGCGTCCCAAATGGCGCGTACGCGTGTATCGTCACTGTGTATTCACTCTAGTGAGGCATCCTGCCTCCGTCTGTCTCCGTAGTCTGCTGATTTAGTAATTCAGTTCTAATCGCGTTTTTAAGATGGAATAATCGTCTTCTACTTGTTAAGTATAGTGAAATAGTGAAGTGTTAAGTAGTGTTATTAAGAAAAGGAAAGTGATTAGTGACTTGGGCTATTAATTGGTTCAATTCTTTGTTGAGCAGCTTGAGGCGTCATGCTGCTTGTCGCGTTAGTGATTTTGTTCGATAATGTTTCGTGATGAAGTAATTATTGATCTTAAATTGTTTACTGTGGGCATGGAGAGCATGTCGGGCAGGGTTGGTGAGTGTTTACTAGTATTAAAAGGCGCCTTTAAACCACACCCAATGGTCACAAGTCCTGGGACTTGCTCGATGTACTTCCTCTACCACAACTACCAGGGTAAAATAGTAAAATTAAGAGTAGTATTGTGTAAGCGATTAGTGAGGTTAAGCATAGCATACCTATTGTAATTGGCAGAGCCGATGACCAAGGTTAGGTCAGCGGTTCTGTCCATATTTTTATTAATGGCTCTACGATTTTTACGACATCAGAAGTGGTATCGCTCCAGCGATCCCTTTCTGCCGGTCAATCTGTACCAAATCCTGACATTGACAATGAAAGTGCAACTTAATTCGTAATTTGTGAAATCCCTGATGAAATTAATTTTATTTGATAACTACCCTCAGTTTTTCTTGTGGTAACTAAGTTGGACTTAAAACCGTAAAATAGTTTTGACAATTTAATGTTGATGCGTCATTGAGTTGAATCGGCAATGGTTGCCGTGATGCCCGTGTCGCCATATCGAATCCAAATAAATAATGTAATAACGTAAAAGACAAAGAGAAAAGAAAAGAAAAAGAAAAAAAAAAAAAAAATTGAGAAATGTTCATTACGTTGCAATCTGTATTACTTTTAAGATTTATCGTTTGCAAACGTTATGCGTTTGCGAGTCGAGTACTTTTAGTTAAAAACCACGACTGTTTGAGCCGAGTGTGCGAATCTTTTACCGATAATTTCAAAATAGATATTGCGTTTACGTGGCGTACGGCATTTTCCTTAGTTAGATTGCGTCTCTTACTTTTCATTTAATTCAGATTGTACCAAGGGTTTATTTTAAGAACTTCTCCGCCTCTTTACATCCCCAAAATAAATTATTGATGATGGAAGACAATTCCTCAGAAGCTTCCAAGACTTATTGTGACAGGCATTGCAACGAACTACACATAGTGACTCCAGGTAACGAAATACTATCTTTGGTTATTTGCAATGCTCTTTTTACTGTAAAGTACATACAATATTTGGTATAGCTTCGTTAACACTTGTTGTATGTAGTCAAAATTGTGTAGTACCTAAACTTCTTAATCTAGTTGACTTTGACAGTAGGGTCATCGATATAGAAGCCCTGCATGTTTACATCCAAAGTAGAATGGCCGAGGCGGTGGTAAAAAAAAAACCACTATTAGTAAGTAGACTACTTGGTTTTAATTAGAAACAACCAAACGTCGCTTCACCTTTGTTTAGCAATCCTTATAGTGAAGTACACAGAGTGCTCAAGAGCGGTATCTGGTCGTCATTGGAGGCCTTGCAGGATCACAGATAACCAATTGAGGCGACCTGCTCGCCCTGGTGATCTTCTGGCGGCCGTACCGCCTCTGGTATCAACGGTGTCAAACGTCTAGCGCCACTACAGCCGCGCAGCCCGCTACTACTTCTGCAGTCGTTGCAGCCTGCGGCTATTGCGACCGCTGGAGCTGGCGTGCTGCCTGTGTCGTCTACTACATCGACCACTGCGTGGACTATTTATTCCCGGTGAATATAGTTTCAATTATTTTAACATTTACACAAACATCATCACAAACACTTTAAAAGAAAGAGTAATGAGAATACTTATAATTTTACTTATTGGCGGCGTGGAGTCGTTTATAACTAATAAAAGATGCCATGTGGCACTCAAAAGATGTCGTTGGCGTATGGAGCCGACCAGCGACCACCAAAAGATGCCATGTGGCACTAAAAATATGTCGTTGGCGTATGGAGCCGACCAGCGACCACCAAAAGATGTCGTTGGCCTGAGGTGCCTTGTATAACGACCAACCTTGTCTATCCCCTGTGGACCACGGCGCTAGATAACCGCTTAGCACCACAGCATCGACCTTCCCAAACTCCCCTAGAGCCTTCGACGTGGATCTATCTCACCTGATTCCCTACCTATACTACACACCACGTTATAACTGTATTCATATGAAAATTATGAGCAGTGTCTACGTGTACACTTAAAACACAACATACTTACTTATTTTATAATTATAATATTTATCTGTTGTCGCGTGGAGCGAGCAGTGTCAATATAAATTATTATTACCTGTTGTCGCGTGGAGCGAGCAGTGTACATTTGAATCATTAGCTGTTGTCGCATGTAGCAAGCGTCAATATGAAATAAACTTATAAATATTCTCTTTCTCAACGTTCATAGCAAGTTTGTGTTGTCACACGTCTTATAGTTCAGCCTTGTCACGTTCAGCCAAGATAACTAAACATTTTAATTTTAGATACTGAAGTTAAGCCTTGTTTAAGGTAACTAACTATTCGAAAAACACAAGTTTCTAGATTCAAACAAAGCCTAGGTTAATTGTGAAAGTATCTAGCTTCAGAATTTTTTTTTTATTTACAGAAAAGAACTGGAGGCGCTGCAGAGCACGCACCGCACGTCAGTATGGCCGTGTCGCCGGGGAAGCTTGGCTCACTGAAGGCTCTATGGCCTCAGACCTAATAGTTGTCATGTTTGCTCTGTGGTTATTTCGAATCGACTTGTTATCTAGTGGTCTGATCATTTTGCAGTCAAAATACTATTCCGTTTTGATTTAATTAATAATTAGTCTCTCAAGTAATGATGATAGGTGACAGCAGTAGAAAAGAAACTCTTTAGGTTCTGTGTTGAGATTTTGCTGTCGTAATGGTCAGCAAAATCTACGTTAATTAATTTAATAAATTTAGAATCAAGTTTTCATGTAATTAGGTTTTGATTATTTACTCTTGAAGTAATTAAGATTGTAAAACGTTACCACCATAACGAACGTGGCGGCGATCGACCAATAGGAGATCACGTAACCCTCATCCAATGGCATCGCGTCCCAAATGGCGCGTACGCGTGTATCGTCACTGTGTATTCACTCTAGTGAGGCATCCTGCCTCCGTAGTCTGCTGATTTAGTAATTCAGTTCTAATCGCGTTTTTAAGATGGAATAATCGTCTTCTACTTGTTAAGTATAGTGAAATAGTGAAGTGTTAAGTAGTGTTATTAAGAAAAGGAAAGTGATTAGTGACTTGGGCTATTAATTGGTTCAATTCTTTGTTGAGCAGCTTGAGGCGTCATGCTGCTTGTCGCGTTAGTGATTTTGTTCGATAATGTTTCGTGATGAAGTAATTATTGATCTTAAATTGTTTACTGTGGGCATGGAGAGCATGTCGGGCAGGGTTGGTGAGTGTTTACTAGTATTAAAAGGCGCCTTTAAACCACACCCAATGGTCACAAGTCCTGGGACTTGCTCGATGTACTTCCTCTACCACAACTACCAGGGTAAAATAGTAAAATTAAGAGTAGTATTGTGTAAGCGATTAGTGAGGTTAAGCATAGCATACCTATTGTAATTGGCAGAGCCGATGACCAAGGTTAGGTCAGCGGTTCTGTCCATATTTTTATTAATGGCTCTACGATTTTTACGACATATAGTATACAAGATTAAAATTACACAAAGATAATATTGTACAGTATACAAGATTAAAATTATTTATTTGTTCTGCCGTTCTGCTGACATACTTGATGAGTTTTCTGAAATTATTTATTAGTTCTACAAAATATCGGAAAACATACAAAAAAATATTTAAATTGTTATGTTGTTCTCAAGCATCAATGTGCATTCTATGATGGGCAATAGAATTCACTTCGTATTTACAAGATCAGGCAAGCCTAGTTACAGTACCCCTACCCTACCCCTATCCTACGCTACCCCTTCACCTCTACCAAAAAGATTTCTTAATGTAACATTATTTTCTTCTAATACAAGTATTAATTATATTTATCAAGCTATTTTAACAGTAGAGGTGTCTTTGTTGAAAAGTATCTATCAATAAAAAAATTACAAAATTCTATAAATAATTTATTATTTCTAAGATTACAATAAGACAAATACTAAATTTACGCAGGTGAAAATGGCATAGCCACTTTCCCTTTAGCAGTATTAACTTCCTCCCATAGAATACAACATAGGCTCTTCCTATCCATAATGTCAGTATACAGTTTTCCATCAAGATGGTCCATTTCATGCTGAGCTATCCGAGCCGCCCAGCCTTTGTACAGTTGTGATATTAACTCTCCTTCTGGATTATGTCCTGCAAAGAACGTAATTTCAAATTCAAAATTCATTTATTTCAAGATTTACAACTCAATAAAAATTGTACAATTATTTACATTAAATAAAACAATAATATTTATTAACTTAATTACACACAAAAACTACTAAACCTATTTATTACAAACATAAAATAATGTAAATATAAAATTATATCTACAGACTTGGGCATCATAGAATTCATCCGAATCGATGTTCATCGGTAAAGTGCCTAGAAGGCTGGCAGTATTGCCATCACATTGTATAGCAATACTAATTCTCTGACCTAAATATAGGAAACATATTTTTTTATTTCAAGCAGGCTTAGTTAACAAGAACTTTTGAGCCATCAAGTTTGGCAGTAAATACAACTATCATTATATAACTTGGTTATGTTTCATGTGTAGCATGACCATGAGGAACTTTCACTGGATTCATGGAATCAAAATCAAGTAGACTTAGTTTACAATCACTTTTGAATGCAAGCAATGTTGCCTGCAACTTCATCTGCACTTACATCCTTCCCTGTAGCAATATCTGATAACAGACATCTACTAAATATAAACTACCTTTCTGTCAAGCAGTTTTCGATTGAGTGATTAGCTTTTTTATAATACTAGCAGATGCCCGCGACTTTGCATGGAAATTAGTTTTTCACAAATCCCACGGGAACCATGGATTTTTCCAGGAAGAAAAGTAGCCTATCCAGAGTAAAATCTATTTCCATTTAAAGTTTCAGTCAAATTTCTTCAGTAGCCGCAACATAAAGGAGGAACAAACATACACACACACAAACTTTCGTCTTTATAATATTAGTGTGATTTAGAATATTATCAATACATGTCTATAGATTATTGACTATTGGTAATAAATAAATGTGAGTCACCTGTAACCTGAACAGCATTATATCTAGCTACTTCTGCTTTGAAAAACTTCATGCTTTCACATCCTTCAGTGTGGATGACTTTTTGGTAATCCACCACCTTCACTTGTGGGTTAACATACACCTGAAAACAAAGCAGATAATTCTAATTTCTGCAGCCTACTCAAAGCTACACAAATGCTTATAAAAAACCTTGTGTTAGTAACTGCTAAGTATGGCAGTTTCTAATGATAAAAATGGGCAAGCCACTCAATTAAAGTATCTATTAAAATACATTAGAATCAGAGTTGTTTATTTGCAAAAAAACATTAAATTTAATTATACAAAGATGTTCTTATGTATTAGGTAACAATGTTTCACCATTAACAGGTATACAAATGTTTAATTAATAAAATTAAAAATAAGTTAAAATTAAATGACATTAAGGATGTATTTTTTTTACTGGTTTACACTTTAAACTTGTACATGTGGTATACTGAGAATAGAATCCTAATAAGTGAATAAGCCGAAGCCGTGATAATCCAGTGGATATGACCTCTCCCTCCGATTCTGGTGGATGTGGTTTCAAATCTGCACCACCAATTTTTCAGTTGTGTGCATTTTAAGAAATTAAATATGACGAGTTTCAAATGGTGAAGGAAAACATCATGAGGAAACCTGCATACCAGAAAATTTTCTTAATTCTCTGCATGTGTGAAGTCTGCCAATCCACATTGGGCCAGCATGGTGGACTATTGGCCTCACCCCTCTCATTCTGAGAGGAGACTCAAGCTCAGCAGTGAGCCGAATATGGGTTGATAATGATGAAAGTGAATAAGTAAAATATGCAATAAAACACTTGTGTGACAGGATTGAGTAAAAAACATTGACTTTGACATGTATACTGAAATATGAGGATTGATTGAACTTTTTACTCACTCACAGTATACGGAATGGCAGTTATATTCCTCAGTTTAACAACATCTGGCGACATTTCTGAAATTTGTTTGTCTGTAACCCTCATCACAAATATTCTTAAATTGATGCCAACTTGCGGTGCCGCCATTCCAACACTACCGTGTCTATCCATGACATACTTGAGCTTTTCAATTACACTTTGAATTTCTTTGGTTTTGAGTGTTTCTAAAGACACCGGCTTAGAAACTTTACGTAATGTTGGATCTCCAATTTGTATAACATGTTTGTAAGGTGGTGGCGATGGACCATGACTAGGCGCAAGCCTAGCGTACCAATTTAACACTTTTCGAATTACACCCATCCTATCCTATTTTACTCATCAGTTGTGGATAACTAGATAATAATTACTTTCTAATCTAAAATTCTAAATCGCATTGCTTTGTTTATGTAAAATATAACCTAAAAATTAACGTCAAAAACATATGTTGAGTTGACATTGACAAATGACAGTAGCTGAAGAACCACAAACAATTGGATTTTTGCACCACAGAATTTCCAACGGGTTTAACCTTTCACTGTGGTGGTCGTAATGGTGGTGTTTATATACACTTCTTTAAATCAATCATTTTTATAAATACTTTAGAAAGATAATCATATAAAATGGAAAAACGCATTGAAAAATTAAATACAACTTGTTTCTTGTATAAAAAAATTCAAAGTCCACTGAGCCCACAACTACAGTTAAAGGGTTAAAAATACAGATTATATTTAAGTCCTCAGATGAATACAAAGTCAGAATCAGAAGTTTATAATTATTTATTTTGTCTATGGTCTGTTGCGAAGTGAAAGAAAGAGGTGGTTGTTGTTTTTTTGCAATAAGATTTTAAAATAATTTAGAATCACAATACTTGTTTACATTGCCGACGTAATTAAAAATAATCAAAGGAATGAATATTTGTTTGTAAGTAAATGATAATAAATGTTTTGCAACACCAACAGTTCCTCTCAATGAATAATAATCTCTAAAAATCACCGATATCATTGTTCAAGTCCAAAGTAAGTAATACATATTATTATTTGAATCATTATACGTATATTAATATGTTAACACATGTTAATCAAATATGTTAATCAAAATAGGTTTTACCAACTGTATTTTTAATTTAGTGCCACAAGTTTAATTCAGTCCGATTTCCGACTATCGATACAATGATAGTAGGTATTGAATTAATCTAAGGCCATGCGTAGTTAAGATAAACGCGTTAGGAACACAATATCATATTCTATTACATAAAAAAATTATCTTTTAATGTAAACAAATGACTTCTATGACGCATGATATAAACTGTATTGTTTCAGATGCTTAAACTAAGAATATTTCCTCAAGTTACATCTATACTAAAACGCACAATGTCTACTCAGGAGCCAGATGTTTTATTCGAGTCAGTCAGCAATGCTGGTATCATCACACTAAACAGGCCCAAAGCTCTCAACTCCCTCAATACATCAATGGTAACAAAACTGTTACCACAACTACAAGAAATGGAGAACAGTAAAACCCTAGTCATAATTAAAGGGGCCGGCGACAAAGCTTTCTGTGCTGGAGGAGATGTAAAAATGGCTATAGACAAAGTAGAAGGACCAATATTCTTCCACACAGAATATAATGTCAATTATCTCATTGGAAAATACAAAATTCCATACATAGCTTTTCTTAATGGGATAACAATGGGAGGTGGCTTAGGTTTATCCGTTCACGGAAGGTACAGGGTGGCTACAGAAAAAACCATGATAGCAATGCCGGAGACTAAAATTGGGTTGTTCCCTGATGTGGGGGGTTCTTATTTCTTGCCAAGACTGCCAGTTAATTTAGGACTCTATTTGGGCTTGACAGGTAAACTTATATTGGAACCATACTTTTATAGTTATAGTCAATTAACTATTAACTACCTGGAGTTTGCACACAAAATGCATACAATGGACTACATAAGTTCCCATTAACTCAAGGTAAAGGTATTAAATCACATTTGTGAAATATTTAAATACTTCTTTAAATGTGATTTAATACCTTTACCTACCTTGAATAGGTGGTATACAAATTTCAATTAATCAGACTCAATGATTGAGTAATACTTGGCAATAAACCATGACAGTTTTGAAATGAGCTCTGTTGTTAAGATCTTAAAATAAATGATTGCAAGCTGCAGATTAATAATATATGCAAAAACATTAAGTAGGTATATTAAAATTCTTTGATCATTTGTATCTCATTTGCATGCAGTGTGTATGCATACATAATATATGCTAAGCTTCATGTCCATGTTAATAATGTAATCTATACTTATATTATAAAGCTGAAGAGTTTGTTTGTTTGATTGAATGTGCTAATCTCTGGAACCATCCATGTCCATGGTCCATTTTGAAAAATTCTTTCAGCTCATTTATCGAGGAAGGCTAAAGGCTTTATATTATTCCCGTATTCCTACGGGAATGGAAACCACGCGAGTAAACCGCGCGGCATCAGCTAGTTTACAATAATTACAATAGAAAAAATACATCGTTTGGTTTCATGATTTGTAGAACTTATAGAAGTTATTACTAGCTACTTTATGCACAAAAATTTTTGCAACTCAAACTGTCTCATTTGTTAAGCAAATTTTGCTGTAAAGTCAGCTGTTTAAATATTATTAAACTATTCAGCCAAGTCATACCTACATGTCTAGATAAATTTATGTTAGTATGTGACAAACATGGTAGATTACCCTAAGAATAGGAGACACTATAGTCTGCCAGGATTCACAATGATAGTACATATTATGAATGTCATAAGGCAACTCTCACCATACCCATGCTATCTGAAAAACACTTTAATCTCATTTTTCTCTACTGAGTCATGTATTTGTGATGAGGACCTAACACCTACTAGTGGTAAAATATGGACTTGTTATTTGCTTAAATGTAAAAATCATTTTAAAATTACTTTATTGAAATTATTATACACCATGAAAATCTATTCAGTAGCTTTAAAGCTTGTTGTAAACAGACAGACCTACAGACTACAGTAAAGAATTTGTTTTATAATATGTAATAGTACTAATTTTCAGGTGATAGACTAAAAGGAAAGGATGTAGTTAAAGCTGGTATCGCCACACATTTTGTGTCAAGCAAGCGTCTGTATGAACTGGAGAAGCTGCTATTGAGATGCACCAGCGATGTGGAGGTGGATAACTTGTTGAACAAGTTCAATGAGCCACCCGAGGAGTTCTCCCTGGCTCCGAACATCAAACACATCAACTACTGCTTCGCTGCTTCCACTGTTGAAGAAATCATAGAGAGGCTGGAGAAAGTGAAGAATGATTGGTCCGTCAAAACTATAGAGGTGAGTGTTTTTTTCAAGTGTTTTCTTAGCATATCTTTAATTAAACAGTAACAATAACTTTTTTGTTATGTTATATTTTCGTTCTGGCTAAGATAGCTTACATGCTCCTATATCGTGCTAATTTTACTTAACCATCAAATGATTTACATTTTATATTTACAGACACTGCACCAAATGTGCCCCGGCTCGCTGAAGATCACGATGCGTGCGCTGCAGCGCGGCGCACAATTGGACCTGCCGCAGTGCCTCAAGATGGAGTACCGCCTCGCCTGCCGCGCCACAGAGAACCATGACTTCCCTGAAGGTAAACGTGTCTAATGTCACAGACACTGCACCAAATGTGCCCCGGCTCGCTCAAGGTCACATGTTAAGTCTCATGTGCCTGTAATTAAACCAACAACCATAGCCTTCAGAATCCTAACCACAAACTCTTAAATCGGCCGTGCTCTCCGTGTTGCAAGAACCAGCTCATGACTAAGGGTTCGAAACTAGTCGGGCACACTCCGACGTTTTAGCATGTGTGTTCTAGGCGTGTTTCAGGAAAAATTATTATCTTCTTTAAATACCCAAAAAAATTGATTTCCAGGTGTCCGAGCTTTGCTCATCGACAAAGACAATAAGCCTCAGTGGCAACACAAGACATTGGCCGATGTGGACGAGGACTACGTGGAGGAATACTTTAAGAGACTACCGCAGGAGAGAGAGCTACAGTTCTTTGATGCTAAGCTTTAAGCTAAACTTGTCTCGACATACAGTTATGTAACCTTCAGTCAATGTATTGGTAAGAAAAGTTTTGTCGCTTATGAACTTTGTTCACATGTCATTGAATGTTTCCAGAATTTTAAAAAAGATTCTTTAGGGGCATAGCACACATCAACTCAAAAAGCGAATTGTAACCACGAACTGTAAGTTTGTCCTGAGGCGAGATGATTATGTGATTCTGATTAGTGTGTTTTGCAGTGGTATCAGATATACTGGATGGCTCGAGTTGATATGGTGTTGAACCCTTTCTAAGTTATTCGTTTTGTGTGTGCTTTGACCCAAAAAGGAACAACTTTTGCTAATGAAATAATCAACTAATAAATCAAAATGTCAATGACGTTAAGCCATTCAAGATTTTTTATTGTGATTTTGAAATTACAAAAGTTGTTTACATCTTTTAAACGTAATATACTTTTGGGATGATGTTTAAATTAAAGACACATTGCATTGAACTATTATAATTTTGAATAATATGACAGAAAATGTTGCTTAAGTAGAAAGTTGAAACTTTTGTAAATAAGTATAAAATATTGCATGAAAGGCTTAAAAATACGGCTTTGTAATAAAAGTCTAAAGTGCAGTTCACACTGCCGTTGTATTTGTAAAACATAATTATGTATGATGATATTATTTTTTGAATGATTTTATGTTTTGATACTGGGATTGTAACAGGGTGAATCAGGCATTTACTTAAAAATAATAATTATTATTATTATTTGTACGGAATCCACTCCAAATGTATAACATTGGCCATTGGCATTATAGCAAGCCATATTATAGTTAAGTATAGTACTTTTTATTAGCAGCTATCTATGTTGAAGTTTTACAATGCCATTCTATTTTTAATTTTTGGTTAAGGCTCTGGGTTCTAAACATTTTTAACTTAATGTCATTATAAATGAGTGATAAATCACAGACAGACAATAAATACATTTATACTAGAAACATTTATTACAAGTACATATAATAATTGTTGATAAATATTTAAAAAAAATAGTGGCTTATTGTGTACCTAATGTCATTAAAACGAAAACTTGATTGATGTAGATTGAAAATACGTATATTTTATAAGTAGGCTGTTATATATTACATAATTTGATATTTTTATTGCATGCATGCTCGAAAAGTTATATATATTTTTTTATATTTAATATACAATTAATTATTATCAGTATAGACTACCAAGATGCAGAAGAATAGACTGTCCCCGTAAATTATAAATGAATGGAAATTGTTTCATCTACTATCTTTGATTGTTCAAATCAGTGTCTATCCTCATGACATATAAGGAAGAATAAAACACATAAATGTTCGCACAGCTTTATACATTCAGATCTATAATATTTTATAAATAGTATATTTTATATAGTGTATATATATGTAATGTTAAACAAACAGTTATTAAATAACTGTTAGTTATAAAATAACTGCATAACAACCATATATCTACATGAGCTATTGCTTATTTGAGTTCAAGTTGTGCGTACCATAAATAACGAAGCAAGTTTAATTTGTAATTTATATTATTTCTACTGATTTTGTACTGTAATGTGATGGAGTCAAAAGACTGTTAGCTGTTGGACTCAATAAAGGAGTATATTGTATCTGAGTTTTTCATTTCACCTTAGGTATGTAATATTCTAAAAACTATCTTCTTTGCGGGATGTTTGAGCCTATTTTTTAACCGACTTCAAAGGTTTTTAATTCGAGTGTATGTTTTCTCAATTAAGTACCTAGATTTAAGCAAGAAATCCGTGGTTTGAAAACTCGTATTTATGAGTTTGATGAATTAAAAAAAAATAGTTAATGTAAGAATAAACAGGTTTATCTTTATAGGAATAATGAAAACAACAAAGTGTACACATAAAAGCACATGTTTTTGGAACAAAGTTCCTTAAAGCGCGATGCGAAAGGAAGCTAGATGAAAAAAATTAAGAAAAGCTGTAACGACACTTTTTGCTATAGTTGTAAGCCGTGCGCGTGTTTCTCTGTCTGTCTCTCTTTCTCTCATAGAAAGCAAGCCAGTTATTTTCGTCTCATCTTTCTATTTGTGTAGGTATATGAATTACTAGGTTTTACTATATTATAGGTACAGATTAGAGTAAACTTTTATTTGCTCTTTTCTTAGTATAAAATTGAGAATGCAGAATAGGATGATTTCACGATCTGGAACAATTAGAAGAAAAAAAGTATTTATATTATAAAATTGGACTACATAGATTAAAGAAGAAAGCTCGTCAAATGAATTTAATGAAGTTAATGAAATCTCGCTTGTTTCGTTCTTTCGACACTCCTTCATATGGTTGTAGGCTTTAGTCCAAGGAATTCGACATACGTACTCACGAAAAACATATTCGCATTACCGCATTGCCGGCAAAACAAAGAATAATAATCTTACCGAAACATATGCCTGATACGAGACCTCCATGATGCCGAAGCTTCGTATGACGACATGCCTCTGCAACATTACGATTAGGTATTTAGGTATTAGGCATTTTGACGGCATTCGTGGCGCAGTGGTAAGCGCGGTGGATTTACAAGTTGGAGGTTCTAGGTTCGATCCCTGGCTGGGTCGATTGAGGTTTTTTTATTTGATTTCGGTCTGGCTGGTGGGAGTGGCTAGTTGCCACCCTACCGACAAAGACGCTAAGCGATTTAGCGTTCCGGTACGATGTCGTATAGAAACCGAAAAGGTGTGTGAATTATCACTCTCCTCCTAACAAGTTAGTCCGCTTCCATCTTAGATTGCATCATCACTTACATTGCAGCGGGCTAACTTGTAAAGAATAAAAAAGTAATCATTGATGGTAGGTCCGATGCAAAATTTATGACGTCTCGGAAATTATCTGTGGATGTCGCTACCCGCAGGGGGTAGGTACATAAAGTACGATAAAATCAAGACGTGTGAGGCGATATCAGGTAACTGAGAGCCGCACTCCTACTTTCGCGCTGATACCTAAAATCTTGTATTGCGCAATTTAACGCACGATGTTCCGAAACGTAATATAATTTGCACCATACTTTATGTAATTTTAAGCGACTTCAATGGACTGCCACATACTGCACGGCGCGGCTGATTGGCGTGAGAAATAGACAAAAACGTCGTATGGCCACATTACTCGTCCTGCCGCATAACATGCTCCTCGTATTGCCCATTATATTTTGTCTGTTTTGAGCGCGAGTCAAACAACTACGACGTCGCGACTATTTGCCCAATAGAATAGTGTGTGGCCAGACGGCAACATCGCGGCAGTGCGAGTAACGGTGAAGAGCATTGTTTGGCTGTAGCATAATGTATTTTTAACCTATAGTCAAATTGAGTAGGTATTTTAAACTATGTAAACAAACAAAAACAGCTGACTCAGGGGTGCTCAACATTTTATCATTATTTACGAATATTATCATGAAATAAAACTTCCTGTGGTAAACAAATATTTTTTTAATTCTATATTCCTATATAATATATCCTGTTATTTATCAAACAGATAATGCTTCACTTATATTAAGGGTTCCGTAGGCAATAAAGAACTCTTATAGTTTTGTTTCTTTATTATGTAGAAGCAAGCATAAGGTTTCCTCGACATATTTAAACACATTAATCAAAACGGTTTTCTCGGAGGACGATAAGGGTGATTGATTCGTACGTTTCTTTTTTGGTGACGGAAACAATAGCAACGCGGAATAACTGCTCCGGCTAGTACCAGGCTCCGGTTCACTAATTTTCGTACTAAACTAAATAAAATAAATTAATTAAACTGATAAAAAACCCGACTGCATAAATGATAAAAAAACTGAAAAGAAAAAAAAAGCTCAGTCCAGAAGTGTAGAAACAATTAGAAAACAGTCGGGACCTATTATATTGAATAGAATTTCGTCTACATTTTTTATTAGGTCCCGACTTTAGTTTGATCAATTTTTATATCATTTATGCCGGGTTTTTATATTTGTTTAATTAATTAATTTATTTCACACTTTTTAGTTACGATAGATGGTGAATTTCGGATTTATTGGTTACGTTTGTTACAAAGTACGATAATGTATACCTAAGTCCAACCGAAATTAAGTAAATATTCAAAAAATCTACGCAACCCTCGGTGGCCGAATCCGACTCGCACTTGTCCGATTTTTATAATCAATATATTTCTTTTAGTCTATTTTAGGTGTTTTATAACTACACTTCATAAACCTCGCACCTTATAGTCGTCCGCCTCGCGTATTATGTATAGACTTAATTAATATTAGAATTAATAAATAACGTTTTCCTAATTGTAGTTTTTTTAACATGGCCATGATATACTATTTTGAAATTCTCACAAAAATCCCTTGAATTTGATTCGCATGTTGCAATATTCACAAAAAACAAACTTCACCCCGATTCTATAGCGTCTCACAGTCGTCTTGTTGGTTTTTTTTTTCTAATTTCACCTATCTAAGAACATTGGGTTATTAAAACAAATCTAACGTTATCTGAATTACGTAAATCCGTTCAACGGTTTGGAAGATATGAGGTAATAAAGAATATTACATACATACATACAAGATACGCGCGAAAAACATAACCCTTCTTGCAGTCGGGTAAAAACAGTAAACAAACAACAAATAAACTATAATTAACAATAACAACGAAACGAGAACAAAACGAAATAACAAAAATTACAAGGGAAGAAAATACGCACGACAGACTGGATTTAGTTAACGAATCATTAACGAATACTGATTATAAGTAGGAGTATTAGTCATAGACAGCAAATAAAGTAGTGTTCTGTGCTGTGAAGTGTGAACTGTCAAATGTCAAATCTTCTTTCACTTATTAATACAAAATCAAAAAAATTATCATAGTATATGGTAATTCTGCAATAAATGAAAGGTTAAATTCACATTAAATTATTAAATTCGTTTTAATTACAACTTCTTTCTTCTTATGATATGAAAATACGACATTTATAAAATAATTAAAGTTATAATTTAATTTTATAAATGCACATTTAATACCCATAAAACTCAATATCTTTATTTTTCATAATGGTTTGTGACTCATGTCTGCTTGGGTTCTTTTTATGTCGTTTGTATTGTTTTTGTGCAAACTCTATATATTTAACATAGAGGAATTAGAAATGGAAATGGATCGCACCCAAATGCAGCAACAAAATTGTCTGTCGTTTTTTGAAGGGTACGAGGTAAACTCAGTCATCGATAATATTTAACAAAAATAAATAATAAAATATTTAACAAGAATAATATAATCTGTACACAGAATATTAAATTAATGGATCGATGTTTTGCTGTTTGTTCGTTCGTTAGAAGAATAGTATCTATTTTTCATTTAGATATGCTTGTTTTTAATACAAATTTATTATTTATTATAATTATGTTTTTGATGACCTCTGTGGCGCAGTGGTATGCGCGGTGGATTTACAAGAAGGAGGTCCTGGGTTGGATTCCCGACTGGGCTGATTGAGGTTTTCTTAATTGGACCAGGTCTGGCTGGTGGAAGGATTCGGCCGTGGCTAGTTACCACCCTACCGGCAAAGACGTACCGCCGAGCGATTTAGCGTTCCGGTACGATGCCGTAACCGAAAGGGGTGTGGATTTTCATCCTCCTCCTTACAAGTTAGCCCGCTTCCATCTAAGACTACATCATCACTTACCATCAGGTGAGATTGTAGTCAAGGGCTAACTTGTAAACAATAAAAAAAAAATCTTAGATTGCATCATCGCTTACCATCAGGTGAAACTGAAATCGAACGTCACGTCATCTTTTAGTGAATTAGAAGTTGTTGACCATTTTTCATGCCATTGAACTACTTACTACACAAACCGGAATGATTAGGGAGTTTTTTCAGTCGACGAAAACGATTACAACAATGAAACATCGATACGATATAAGTATACACGCGTTAGATCGTTGATTGATTGACAGAGAGGTAACGTCTTGCGAGGCAGGTCCTTCTATAATTAGTCCAAGATAATTAATTAATTGTAATTAATGATCCGGGCTCAAAAGGGCTAGAACCCAGAGCCGTAAAGCTTATTATTAAAAATAAAATGTATCTGAATCGAAACGAAAAGTGTCGCCTAAAAGAACCTTTTTGAGCAGTGATATTGTTGTGTAAAAAGCCTAAAGTTGTGGACTATAGCTGGATATTTTCACATGCTAGTTGGTACGTACCTGAGCTTGTGACATGGCCAAGACCAAAAGCTGTCGCACTCTCCGTGATCTCATGCCCTGGCAATGCTGCCAACCAGAACTGTACATGGCGGTGGGCAGGAGAGCTGCCTGAAATGGCATCGTTATAATGTATGTTAAGAGAAGAGGTTTTACAGTCCACCTTGTATAGGTAAAGTAGAATTGTCATTAATCTTTGTCTATTTGAGCATAAAGTTTCCAAAATTTTTCCAAGTCCCAAAAAAAACCTAAATGATTTAACGCGTGCCAGTACCTACTCGAACGCAAAGCGATACAGAACATGTCGGGCACAGAAGTTGAGTTTTAATGCATTCTAATAGGTACCTTTAAACCTACACGAAAAGTCACAAGTCCTGGGACCTGCGCGAGAAGTTTCATCTACCACTAATGATATTTTTGTTTTTACATTATATACTTAGGCGAGCGCTTGGCTGCAATCATGCTTGGACAATATGCGATGATGCAGCCCATGGTAGAACGCGCTTGTCTAGAAGATGCCTATTCACTCTTGACTTGAACATACCCATGTTGTAGGTGGTAGGGAAAACGGAAGCTGGAAGGGCATTCTATAACTTCGCAGTGCGGATCAGGAACGAAGAACTGAAACGCCTCCGCGATGCCTGGCAGTTCGAACTGAACTAGTTCGAAAAGTTGTGCATTCTCCAAAATAAATCCTGGTACAATCCCTGTAACTGCTACCTATCGCGTTATACTAGGACATTTAGAATGATGCTCTTGCTGGACTTGCCTCGACGGTAATGTTGCCCGCGTTCCACATCAGCATGCCGGTGTTGAGGAGCATTGCCACGCCCGTGCTCAGTATGGTGCAGGTTTGGCCGAACGAGCGGTCCGCGTGCTGGAACAATGTCGGAGACTTGATATGATACTTATGGCATGTCTCGTCTTTGGACACGCCATTCTCTGGTCGAACTGACAGTGGCATTCGCTCAATCCAATCACCGTATTCTACATCGCCGATGCATAGGCCTTTGACATGTCAGCCCTTGCTACTAAGCAAAGGCTGACATGATATCATATCGTAATTACCCATAGGTAATTACGATAAATAATTATGGATTTTGGACAGCAAGTAGCAGCAGTAAAGCGCATTTTTATACATTTTCTTTTAAAACCTATGGGACTCTAAATCATCAAAACAGAAAAGCATATTTTTGTTACTGTTTCTTCAGTATCATAATGAGATATGAGAAATCATGTCCTCCTTCACCAGTATATACACATACATGCAAACATTGACAGCTATACGACAATGTTGGGCACGGACTTTGGTGTAGGGTATAGATATCATAGAATGAAGCAGCAGAAGCAGCTTTTTGAAAGCCGTAATGCTCCTCTAGAGGATCGTCCGCGGCTCTCTTTACGCTAAATATAGCGACGAGGGATGTCATTAAGGCCATCAACAAACTGCTGGCGGGCAGCACTTCTTACACAGCACAGTCTTGATGATACGACATCCATCCTCTTTGGCGCAGCCCTTTGAAGCGATAAATCAATTATTGGGTTGGTACTTTTTAGCCGTTTGTGGATGGGACGTAGTATAGCTATTCTGTTATCTCTGTTATATCTGTTGGGCCTTACCGTCGCCTGTACAAGCAGCATAGCAAGAACGACCACATTCAATGCGATTTGCCCGCTGTACACGAAGCCGGCTATGATTTGACATTCTGAAGTGCACCTGCAGGACAACAGTATTTGATATACAGATTTATCATCATCAATTTAACGGCCCACAGTAGGAATTCAGTTTTTCCAAAATCCCGCGGGAACCATGGATTTTTCCGGGATTAAAAGTAGGTATGTGTTAATCGAAAGTGAAATCTATTTCCATTCCAAATTTCAGCCCAATCGCATCTGTAGCCGCATCGTAAAGGAGGAACAAACTTTCGCCTTTATAATATTAGTGTGATATGGAGTTGAAATCAACAGGACACCAGTCACCACGCTGGTGCTGTTCCAATGAGGTTTGGCGGGAGAAGGTCGATATTGTAAAATTCACGGCTGCATTATTAGGTGTTAAGTAATAATAATAACCGGGACCGTGTTCTCCGAGGCTCTGGGGTATAATACTTCCAACTCCGGACTGAGAATTTTTACTGAAAATATCGCAGAAGAAAGAAAAGCTCAGTTGGTTATTCCATGACCCATCCAGGACCTCGTGATCCAAAGTCACATAGGCCAACCACTGGACCAACGAGCCAGTTAGAATTGTTGATCAATCTGTTGATTGAATTTATGAAAGCTTCATATTCATAAGAATGAGTAACCTATCCCTTACTAGTTACAAGATATTCGTCTATTACACAAGTAAACACGATTTTTGAGTCTGAGTTCTGTGGTGCTGATTTAGATTAATAATGTCTAACTTAACAATAAAAAAATACTTTTATTTGATAAAGTTTGCTTTTGTAGCAACCAGAACGCAATTTCTAATTTTAAGAAAATCTTATTTTTTTAATTCAGTAGAATACAAAGGCAAGAAAAAGAACTTTAATTTATATGTTAATCACCTTTATTTACAAAGAACAATAAAGATAAATCTCCAAATACATAAAAAGAATCAGTAAGAAACTTTAGAAATGAATATTTTTTGTTTTTCTTCTGTGTGAGTAGGAACCTTCTCGTATTAGACTCCAAATGTAGTCACCCATCATATTCTCATTATATTGTCCTTGATAACGTTGTTCAAAGTTTATCATATCTTGGTGAAAGCGTTCTCCTTGCTCTTCTGAGTATGCCCCTAAGTTATCTTTAAACTGGTCTAAGTGAGCATGTAGCATATGTACTTTAAGGGACATTCTGCATCCCATGAGTTTGAAATTCTCAAGCATATTAGAAATGAGCTCTTTATAATTTGCAGCTTTTTTATTGCCAAGAAAGCCATGGATCACTGCTTTAAGGCTGAGCCACGCTTGTTTTTCGTGAGCGTTCAGTAGCTCTGGGAATTTTTCACTGGCCATTATTTTCTTAATTTGTGGACCGACGAAAATACCAGCTTTAACTTTAGCCTCTGAAAGTTTAGGGAAAAAACTCTTTAAGTATTCAAAAGCTGGAGAATCTTGACGAAGAGCCTTCACAAATTGCTTCATGAGGCCTAATTTAATATGCAATGGAGGCATCAAAATATGATCGGCCTTCACAATCGGTTCATTCTTGACATTATGTTTTCCTATCTGGAACTCGATCCGTTCTGGCCATAACTGCTGCTTGTAGTGAAGTGTGTCAGCTCTACTGTCCCATAAGCAAAGATAGCATGGATATTTAGTGTATCCGCCTTGCATACCCACCAGAAAACCTACCATCTTGAAATCCCCTATAACTGGCCAAGCATACTCTTCATACTTTAAAGTTTGAAGCACCATTTTAACGCTTTCGTAATTTTCTTTGAGCATTGCAGAATGAGCCAAAGGTAGTGATGGAAATTTATTTCCATTGTGAAGGAGGACTGCTTTTAAACTTTTTGTAGAGCTGTCGATGAAAAGACGCCACTCAGAAGAAACACAAGGGATTCCGATCGCATCAAATAAACCTTTCACGTCATTGCAATAACACAGTCCGTCTTTCTTTGTAAAAAATCCAGAAAATATTTCATGACGCTTTCTTTGATCACTTATATTAACATCCTGCTTGAGCAAATTCCACTGTTTTAGCCGTGAAGCTAATATTTCTGCTTTAATTTTAGGTAGGTTTAAGTCTCTTACTAAATCATTAAACTCTTCTGAATTAATAAGATGTGGTTCAACAGACACTGATTTGATTAAGAATTCGCTGCCTTCGCTACTACTACAATCTTGTGATAGCGGGAGCTCTTCCTTCAAATTGGAACGAGAAGGCACAGGAAAATGTTCACTGTGGGGTACCGGAGCGGTTGTTGATGGCAATTCTGGGTACTGAATCTTTTTGGCATTTTTGCCAGCCCGACGCTTACGTGGATTGACAAGACAAAAGTAGCAATCACTGATGTGATTAGTGGGCTCCCTCCATATTCTTGGTACTGCAAACTTCATACTTTTTTTTTCTCCTCGATACCAAGCTGAAAAAAAATAACATACATATAAACGTATATACATATACACACAGGTTATAACATATCGTACTTTTCTTGCGATTAGTATCCTTGAAAGTTATGATGTACTCTCTTACCTTCTAATGTGTTTTTGCAGTAACTACATGAGAATTTAGGTGCCCATATTTTATCTTGACTTCGAATGGGAAGATTAAAATAAGCTTCATAAGCTTCACAGAGTTTTACATTTGACGACAAACTGAATTTCATAGCTCTTACTTTAATGAATTCGCCGCAAATATAACAAAAAGAGTTAACGTCATTTTTACACTTTTTGGAAGCCATTTTAGATTTCGCGCCACACAAATAACGTCGTTTCTTGGTAATGCTCACGCGCATACTACCGAGACTACCTGCCGGTCCCCGCTTCACACCTGTAACCCCCCACCAACTCCGTCTCTAGCGTGTTAAAACCCTTGCACCTCAAACTGTCTGCCAAAATATTAAAATATTTATTTTTCATCGTAAATTGTACAAAAGCAAACTTTATTTGCAATGAACGAAGTTTCTGGTTACTTTTAGTTGTAAAAAATCAGAAAATATTAATTTAATAACAAACCCAAAAAAATTTTTTTTTTTTGTTGACTTGTGTTATAGACGAGAGCTTGTCTATCCCATACCTATATATAGCCAACTAGCGGACGCCCGCGACTTCGTCCGCGTAAAAATTGATGTAAACTTCTCTACCTCTACCTTACCCTGCTCGTAAACCTACCCAACCCTACCCTATCCTACCCTACCCCTACCTTACTCCTACCCTACCGCTAACGCTAACCCTTCCCTCCCCCCACCTTACCCTACCCGTAACCTATCCATACCCTATCCTACCCTACCCCTAATCTACCCCTACCCTACCCCTACCTTACTCCTACCCTACCACTAACCCTAACCCTTCCCTACCCCTACCTTATCCCTACCCTAACCCTACCCTACCCGTATCCTACCCCTACCCTGCCCGTACCCTACCCCCACCCTACCCTACCCTATACGTTCCATATCCTTCCCCTACCTCTACCTTGCCTCTACCCTACACTACCCCTACCTTATCCGTACCCTACCGTACCCTACCCTACACTTTCCCTAAATTACCCCTACCCTACCTCTATCCTACCCCTTCCCTAACTCTATCCTATCCCTACCCTCAGCAAAATTGGTCCAGCCTTTTGTGCGTGGTGCTATGACCAAAAGACTATAATTTCCCAAGCGACTTCTATGCTAATACTATAAAGAGGTAAAGTTTGTGTGGTTGTCGGGGGTAATCTCTGGATCTACTGGACCGATTTGGAAAATTCTTTTACCAATAGAAAGCTACATTATTTGCGAGTGTCATAGGCTATGTTTGGTCCTCATATTCATACGGGAACGGGAACCACGTAATTGAAACCGCGGGGCGTCATATAGCGGCATTTCTGCGACTCTCAGAAATTTTGTATTATCTCCGAAACTATATAACTAATTAACATACTGTAAAGGGCAAATCTTATCTCTATAATATCCTTGTGATTATTAAATCATTTATTTTGATAAGGATTTAAGTTTAGTTGTGTAAATAATGTCGTAAACCTTAGTTTAAAATTTAAATAATTTATTAAAGTACTAAAGGTACTATATCTGCTAAAATATAAAAGATAGATATATGGTGTCGCGGACTTTTTTGTAGAACTTTTAAAGGTTCAAAAAGCCTCCATACATTTATTTCAGTTATACGCAATGGTTGAGGCAGCGCATGCGAATAAGTAAGTTTTTTGGTCTGACCTGTAAGAGAAAACCCGCGATATCTCAGTAGTTATATATGATAGAAATATAAAATATAGCCTATAGCACTCCCCGATAACGTAGCATTCTACTGGTGAAAGAATTTTTAAAATCGGTCCAGTAGTTCCGAATATTACCCCATTTCAAAAAATTGTTACAAACTTACAAACTTACAAACTTACAAACTTTACCTCTTTATAATATTAGTATAGATAACTAGTAACGTATTCTACTTGGAAGATTGAGGGTCTGGACCTTTGTTACTTAGGTACCTCCCAAACCCAAAGCCATGGTACTAACTCATGGAGGGACACTAAGCTGAAAAAACTTTTAGCTTTCATAAAATTATGAAGGTTCTAGCAACACAATAAAATAACGGGCGGGAAAACAGAAAAATAAAAATATTTCAAAAACCTAATGAAAGAATATAATCACCACATCGTCTCCGCGTGCATTTGAATACCAACTTTGAGAGCGTCTTCGTACTTTTCTTCTGCCATTTCTGTTTCACCTGCTTGGTCTACATCAAAAATGTCATTAAGGCTGTTGAAGTAGCTTTGCAGGTTTCTGTACTGGTAGCCGAGGCAGCCGCTCATGATGACGACAAAGAGCAGGGCCGCCATGGCGCGGGCCGTGGCGAGCCACCATAACAAGTAGCATACTATTCGGCCAACATTCGCAACAGCACTCTTGTCCTGGACATCCGGCCATGCTGTTACCACTGCTACAAACGTTCCATCTGCGGGGATACTTCTTTATTAGCTGACTATGACAAAGCTAAAAGGGAGGATGTATTAATATTTAATATAGGACTCAAAGGTGATTACAAAAATAAGAAAACTAATGGCGAGCAAAGGTTATGATTCACAACACTTGTCAGGACACACAGATCAAACTGTAACCAAAATAAGACTCTAGAATGGCAGAGAATGATTTTGAGTGTAGTCACGCACTTGTGAACGATGTATGTAGGGTTCAAGGTACCTTTGACTGTTAACAAACACTCCCCTTTTCCACTCAAGTCACTCTCCCCGCCTATCCCAAGTAAACCATTAAGAATTACACAACAAGAGATGTGGACGGCTCGAACGCCACGAGCACACTGAAGCCAACACGAGATCGAACGACGTCATATCCGTCACAGACTACTATTTTTGTATTTAAGTTACGCCGTATCAAAATCGGTTCAGTAATTTAGACCAAATTACTGAACCGATTTTGATCACTAGGAGTCAAACGATTTGTCATGTAGGTAAGGTACCTATGTCTATATGGTTATAAATGTTGTTGACAACAACGTTGGCAACTAGAAAGCCTAGCCTTTGTAAACCAGCGGAGATTTTGGTTATGACGTAAGAGGAGCTTAGAAAAGCTTTATTTTCAAATTGTCGACCAAAATATCCTAAGTAGATAAGTGTAGGTATTTTTATCATCTTGAAAAAAGGGTTGAATTCAGTTTTTTTTTACGGCAGGTAGGTATCGTTTTTCCATGCGTTGTTCTCCGTTGAGATACGAATATTTTGACTGATATTTTGATTAAGTCTATTCTTAGTCTTCTCGTATACCTATATGACGAAGTGTTGAGTATCGTTGTTCGTTGGATAGGTTAGATATAGATTGTGAGTGTGACAGCACCATTTTTTAATTTATATATTTTCTACGGAACTCGACATGCACTTTTTATAATATTAATTTATAATTTAGATAAAATACGAGTATACTCACCTGTACGAATAGCTTGTACTACTCCCTGGTAGCCATAAGAGAGCATCGCGCTGCAAATATTCATCACGAAGGCCATCGAATACACAGTGCTGTGTCTAATCATCCGCCTCTCAACTTCGGGGTCGTTGTAGACCTTCTTCAGCGAGACACACAGTGTATACAATACGTCCTTGACATTCCCTTTGTAGTATCTTATTATGAAGTAGTAGCTGGTTAGCAACGGCTGGGAAAAGCTGACGAGCGTCATGTCAGCTCGTTGCTTTTCCGTCAAGTTTGTCTGCGTGAAGATAGCCCCGACCTCATTCGCGACGGACAGTAAAACCAAGACAGTGACACATGTTTGTATGTATTTATACACAGGCTTATTACTGCTCTCATACCAGCTCACGCATCCCGGCAACCCACCGATCGTTAACAGCTTGCCTACTTTGGAGAAGTATATTGATGTTTTATTGGGATTGCAATTGTGGGTCGAGGAATCCATTTTTATTCTAAATATGGTGAGCTTCTGTTTTTGAATTCTCCTATACCTGAAATAGTTTCCGGTTAGCCAGTGGCGGATTTAGAAATATGCCGCCGCCCAGTAGGCTATTAAAGTTTTTCCTCTGAAATTCGATACCGTAGTTCGCAATCATATCTATACTAATATTATAAAGAGGTAAAGTTTGTAAGTTTGTAAGTTTGTAAGTTTGTAAGTTTGTAACAATTTTTTGAAATGGGGTAATATTCGGAACTACTGGACCGATTTTAAAAATTCTTTCACCAGTAGAATGCTACGTTATCGGGGAGTGCTATAGGCTATATTTTATATTTCTATCATATATAACTACTGAGATATCGCGGGTTTTCTCTTACAGGTCAGACCAAAAAACTTACTTATTCGCATGCGCTGCCTCAACCATTGCGTATAACTGAAATAAATGTATGGAGGCTTTTTGAACCTTTAAAAGTTCTACAAAAAAGTCCGCGACACCATATATCTATCTTTTATATTTTAGCAGATATAGTACCTTTAGTACTTTAATAAATTATTTAAATTTTAAACTAAGGTTTACGACATTATTTACACAACTAAACTTAAATCCTTATCAAAATAAATGATTTAATAATCACAAGGATATTATAGAGATAAGATTTGCCCTTTACAGTATGTTAATTAGTTATATAGTTTCGGAGATAATACAAAATTTCTGAGAGTCGCAGAAATGCCGCTATATGACGCCCCGCGGTTTCAATTACGTGGTTCCCGTTCCCGTATGAATATGAGGACCAAACATAGCCTATGACACTCGCAAATAATGTAGCTTTCTATTGGTAAAAGAATTTTCCAAATCGGTCCAGTAGATCCAGAGATTACCCCCGACAACCACACAAACTTTACCTCTTTATAGTATTAGCATAGAAGTCGCTTGGGAAATTATAGTCTTTTGGTCATAGCACCACGCACAAAAGGCTGGACCAATTTTGCTGAGGGTAGGGATAGGATAGAGTTAGGGAAGGGGTAGGATAGAGGTAGGGTAGGGGTAATTTAGGGAAAGTGTAGGGTAGGGTACGGTAGGGTACGGATAAGGTAGGGGTAGTGTAGGGTAGAGGCAAGGTAGAGGTAGGGGAAGGATATGGAACGTATAGGGTAGGGTAGGGTGGGGGTAGGGTACGGGCAGGGTAGGGGTAGGATACGGGTAGGGTAGGGTTAGGGTAGGGATAAGGTAGGGGTAGGGAAGGGTTAGGGTTAGTGGTAGGGTAGGAGTAAGGTAGGGGTAGGGTAGGGGTAGATTAGGGGTAGGGTAGGATAGGGTATGGATAGGTTACGGGTAGGGTAAGGTGGGGGGAGGGAAGGGTTAGCGTTAGCGGTAGGGTAGGAGTAAGGTAGGGGTAGGGTAGGATAGGGTAGGGTTGGGTAGGTTTACGAGCAGGGTAAGGTAGAGGTAGAGAAGTTTACATCAATTTTTACGCGGACGAAGTCGCGGGCGTCCGCTAGTTTATTACATTTTTCAATAACTTTGTTTATTTAATAGGTAGGTAAGTAGGTACGTATAGGTCTTTAAGTTTAAAAAAAAAGTAGTATTTTCACTTTATTTCTGAAATGCAAAACTATATGGGACAACTTTGCCGCCCTCTACAATCTGATGGATTTGATGCTCAAGACCATAGTCTTTAGAACAGTGGCGTAGCTTGCCTTGGAGGGGCCCTGTAAATCGAGCGGCAAATCTCACAAATCTCTTTAGCAGTTTTTTTCTCCGGGAATTATGCTTTCACACTTATGGGGCCTCTGTAGTTCGTGCCCCGTATCATTGATTCATTGATACGACTGATACAGTGGTAGCTACGCCCCTGGCAGTGGCGTAGCGTGCCTTGGAAGGGCCCTGTATCAAAATTACGGTGCCCAAATAAAGGGTAAAAATTTCTCACAACAGAAACAGAAATGTTTGCCTAAAACAAATATGACAGCGACTTAACAAAGGTAGGATGTTTCAACTTTTGGGCATACGCTTTAAACTCGAGAAAAAAGAAATTGTTTTTTCATTTTTTGTCATTTCTGAATTACAATTCCATAGGCAGCTTTTATGTACGCTTTTTTTTCGGGAGGCACCAGATTCAGTGAGATTGTGGTTTAGGTAAATACCTACTTTACTTATTTTCGCTTTTACTCGTAAGGGGCCCTTGTAGTCCGGGGGCCCCGTATCATAGATACGGCGGTAGTTACGCCCCTACTTATTCCTCTGAAGCGTAGAAGTTTTCGATTAGATAAGACGCAAGACCTATGAGTTCAAAGAGCTTGCTACTGCATCTACTACACCTACTCGTAGTAGTAGACTTTGCTATATAAACAAGCGTCTGGTAGAACCGAGCTTGAGCACTGTTTTTATATATGTTTTCTTAGCAAGAAGTACCTACTTATCAAGGAAAACTTACTGGAATTTACACAAATTATACTGATATCATAAAGTAAATCATATTCCTAAAACTATGAATAAATAATTAACAACTTATAATTACTTAAATGTAAACCAATTAATACATTGTAATGATAGGTTTCATTTTATGCCTTTTCCTACTATATGACATAGGTACCTACTCGTACATACGTGCAATTACAAGTTGCAAACTTGGTATATGAATTCATAAGTTGATCATGCGATTGATTCCATAAGGAATAAGTAGGTATATACTAATTTTAAAGAGGAAAGAAAATATTTCGTTGTTTGAATTGAATTGAATAGGCTCCTGCCTAATACTTACTGAAAAGATTTGAAAAATTCTTTAACTGTTGGGAACAAGTTGTGAAGCTACACTATCCACGAGAGGCTATATTTTATTCCTCTATTCCAACGGGAACAAGAACTACGTGGATGAAATCGCTTGGCGTCTGGTAGTTATTAAGGTTTAAAGACGCGCGTAATATGGTACATAAATATTTACGTACCTCCTGTTTTTATACAACTTACATAAGCTTACCTTTAATAACTTTTAAGTATCTATACTTATTTTTAGTAAGTAAGTATACTTACCTAACACAATACACTTTAAAATTCTTTTTTAAGTTTGGTAGGTAGGTACTTAATAGGTACAAGTACATAAGTAAGTAAGTATAGGATTTATTCAATAAAACACATTGTACTTAATGCAACTCTATAATTTACTGTGCAATTAAATAGCTACTATGCATTCAATGAATAGTATTTAAATAAATCGTAGCGCGGTTATTACGTATTCCAATGAATTTCGTTGAAAATTAATGGACAATAGATTTTAATATACTTAATTTAATAAGCATCGATGGTAGATATGTAATTTAACTAATAAATAAATTGATCAAGCTTATGCGTATGATATTCTTTACTTGGCAGCGGCGAAGACTTCATACAGGCAGATTCCCTCCGGTTTATGCAGGTTTTCTGACCATGTTTTTCCCTTACTGTTTGAGACACGTGATATTTAATTTCTTAAAATGCACATATCGCAAAAGTTGGAGGTGCATGCCCCGGATCGGATTCGAACCTATGCCCTCCGAATAGACGGCAGAAGTCATGTCCACTGGGCTATTTCGGCTCTACACGGCTATGAGTCGGATAACTGGGCATTATCAGATGATCAAAATGCCATTTCTATAAGGAAAATCGTCATCATTAATATATTATTCCGGAGCCGGGAGCGAAAATATTATAACTTTTTGGACATCACATGAAAATATATTTGGTAGGAATATCATTGGTCGGTAGGTACAGGCGACAATTCCAGGAGATCTTTGTGATGTGGATTTCAGTACAAAAGTGAAAACACGGAGTAGGATGTTTTTACCATCTGAAACAACAACAGAACTTCCGTTATGTTTGTGCTTTGTTTATGTTTTGTTTTTCTGCTTTGTTTATGTTTTGTTTATCTATTTATGTTTTGTTTGTTAGGTCATGCTCTTTACCTACCTTACCTTAATTTAATTCATACTTACGGTAGATCAAATATGAAGTTTTGACTGTAGTGGCGAGTTAGAAATTTATTTTTATAATTAGTTCCCGTAAGCCAAAGATAAAATTTAGACCACGGAGGCTTTAAGAGTTGCCATGTTCCAAAGGTCATCCAAATAAAAAGCTATCTTTTTATAATTTGTTGAAAATATGTCACCACTCGCCAAACACTTTGCTTCGTGGCAACTTTACTGGTCGCATCAGGCTAAGAGACATACCCCTTTCGTAAAAAGTGTGAAACTGAGTTTAGTGATATCTATGTACTTAAGTAGGCAGGGACATAGCTACCGTAATATCAGCCGCATCAATGATACGGGGCCCTCGGACTACAGGGGCCCCTTACGTGTGAAGTCAAAAATTAGTAAATGTAATCCACAACTGCCCGAAAAAAAAAAGAAATCTTTAAGAATTCAGAACAAAATGACAAAACAATATAAAAGAGCAATCTTTTTTCCGAGTGCGCCCAAAAGTAGAAAACATCCTAAATAGATTAAGTCACTGTCATATTAATTATTATTATTTTAAGCAAGCATTTTTATTTCTTTAATGAGATGATACCCTTCATTTGTAGGTAGGTTTTCATTGCCCCCCCAACTAATTTTGATACAGGGCCCCTCCAAGGCATGCCACAGGCTACGCCACTGCGTCCTACATAAGATGAGTTAGTGTCTTATTTATTTTAAGTTTTTATTTTAAGTTTTACAGTGGCGGATGTACAATTTTGCCGCCAGGCTATTGAATTTTTGCAGTCCCTACTGAACTATGAAATTCTGTAGGTACCCACAGTTCGCAATCAACACCTTAAATTGCATGAATAAAATTGCTACTTTTAATATTTTACTAGGACTGTAGGTACAGTAGAAATAAAATATTAAAATGTATTAGTTTATTAGCCTCCTAATATATTTTTCAAGACTAATTTTCTTTATTTTTGTAAGATAAATTCTGGGTCAAATATGGCGCCCCCTAAAATCTGCCGCTCTAGGCTCTAGCCCACTTACCCACTGGTAAATCTGCCACTGTTGCGAAATAAATGATAATCTCACCGTCACGTAAGCTCTGTAAGAGATTTCCATGATGCCGAAGCCGTGGATCACTACGTGCCTCTGGAACATATTCATTCGTAACAATTCTACTCCAACATTATTTGGAAAATGACTAAATAAATTGGTTAGTATGTTACGTGCTTAAAAATCACCTCAATAATTAGTGATCCGAATTTCGCTACATGATACAGTGCACACAACACACACCTCGACATTGTAGACAATATTATATTTAACTGTAGGTTACTGCTTTACTTTATGTTTACTGCTTAGACCATTAATAAGAAAGGACTTGCCTCGCTAACTCGCTAACTCTGGCAAAGATCAAAAATCTATGATCTAACGCGTTTATAAAAACTGTTGCTATAGAATCGATGTTTCATGGTTTTATGATGTCTTTTTAATGGTCTAAGACTGTGCGTCTAAATAAAATTAGTCACTTCCGTTCGTCTTTGTTTCGAAGTTCTAGTGACATTTAATTAAATGAAATACATAATAGTATAAAATCTTTGTGTAACACCCGTCTTAAAAAAAAGCGGTTAAGCTAAAGCTATCTCAAGAAAAGTAACTCGCAGCACTCCACTGTTTTGTACTTTTTCTTTTTCACAGTACCTACCTGAGCTTGTATCATGGCTACCACCAGTAACTTCCTCACCCTCAGCGAGCTCCTGCCGCGGCAGAGATGCCAACCTGAGCAGTACATGGCGGTGGGCAGGTGAGCTGCCTGCAATATTATATCATTATTAACCCATATTCGAGTCACTGTTGAGCACGAGTCTCCTCGCAGAATGACGGTTAAATCTATAGTCCACCACGCTGGCCCAATGCGGATTGGTAAACTTCACACACCCAGAGAATTAAGAAAATTCTCTGGTATGCAAGTTTCCTTACGATGTTTTTCCTTCACCGTTTGAGACACGTGTTTTTTAATTTCTTAAAATGCACATACCTAACTGAAAAGAATCCACACCCTCTGGAGTCGGAGGCAGAGGCTAGGCTACAACGTCTGGTAAGCATGCTGGATTATACAGTATAATACTAGACTAATATCCTGGCTGCGCAGTCAGGCTACCTAGAGCGCGGGGGACCTAACTCCACCATCTTTCTTCGAGCTAAGAATTTTCAACTAAATGTTCTTTAGAAAAAGAAAAACCCAGGACGTCGTGATGGGAAACGATGTAATGCTAATTACTGGACCAACGAAGAAAGAGTACCTAAGCCCTGATTCGCACGAGTTTATTTAACGGACGATAAAAAAGCGTTCAAATGTTTTGGCTGGTTGGAGGCTTCGGCCGTGGCTAGTTACCACCCTACCGACAAAGACGTACCGCCAAGCGATTTAGCGTTCCGGTACGATGTCGTGTAGAAATCGAAAGGGGTGTGGATTTTCATCCTCCTCCTAATAAGCTAGCCCTTTCCATCAAGTGAGATTGTAGTCAAGGACTAACTTGTAAAGAATAAAAAAAAATGATGAAGCTCTATTTCCAACGCTCAAAATTAAAAATGCAACTGCTGGAAAAAAAAGTCGTGTATTTTTCATTTATTTATTAGTTGAATGCTTTTTTAACGTTAAAAAAAACTCTCGTGCGATTGAAGGCTAATATTCGTTAAAAAAATAGTAATTTTTTTTTTTTACTTGCCTCAATAGTAACGTTGCCAGCGTTCCACATCGACATGCCAGTGGTACAGAGAAGCGCTGCACACGAGACTACTGTTTTTATTGTAGAAGCCAACGTTCTCTCCGAGTTCTGTAATGTAACAACTTCCTACTTTAAGGGCAACACAGGCTTCATCATCATTATCAACCCATATTCGGCTCCCTGCTGAGCATGAGTATCCTCTCAGAATGAGAGGGGTTAGGCCAAATAGTCCACCACGCTGGCCCAATGGAGGTTGGCAGACTTCACATAGTTGGCAGACCTGCCCATTATCACTTCAGCTTCGCGACTCGCTGGGCTAAGTCAGTCAAACAAACACTTTAAAAACTATCGTAGCCCCTGTCCCATAAAGGTCGTACAGACTACTTTAGTATTATAGTCGAGTACTAACGATTTTTGGGCGGTAAATTCAAAAATTGTTCGTACTCGACTAAAATATTAAAGTAGTCCGAACTAGACCTTAGGCGCCGAGCTATGTCCATTAAGAACTTCCTCGCGTTCCTGCCCCAGCATCCGGAAGTCTCGACTGACACGAGCACGAATTGGTACCAATAGTGGGGCGTATTTGCTTCTCTTCCTGCCGGAAGCGAAATCCGCAGCAGCCCCGGCTTCGTGGCATGTCCACACGCAAGTCCCTAAGAGCCCTAGGAGCAAACGTGCTTACGCAAGTCGTGTCCCACAAAAGGCCACCCATCCGGACGCCTTCCGTCCGGCACAAACCTAGTGGTTTCAGCACGCAAGGGACTTTGGCAGAGATAAAGACTTTCAGGGTGTGGTGACGTGGGAAACGCGTAGAAGAATATCATAAAGATTTAGGTCTTTCAGACAGTGTTCTTTCGGCTTTTTAACAAAAAAAAAATATTCAAATCGGTTCAGTAGTCTTCAAGTAACCGAGTAACATACATACAAAAATATTATAACATGTATTATAACAGATAACAGGTATAATCTTATGATTATGACGAAACTAGAAATAAAAATGACAGTGACTTACCGTCATTTGTAACATTAGCACCGAGAATGTAGCCACATTTAATACAATTTGAAGACTGTAGACGATACTGCAAATAACTTGACACTGTCTCGTGCACCTGCAATACAAGATTGTGATATTTTGATACCATCAAATTGTCAAAATTATAATATTCTCCACTGAAAACTAATAGAATATAAGATTTTCTACTACTGTATTAAATGAACATGTTTTTAAGCTAGATGAACAACTTTGCCTAGTACGTTTTTTTCAATGTGACCGTTAAAAATACATACAAATACAGCCCTGTTTTTTTGGAAAAATCATTCTTTGCAGTAGAAAAAAGCTTTTATTACTTTCAACAACTATTCAAAAATAATTAACAAGTACCTATAAAATCAACGTTTATGTATTTATTCAGGACATAGAACGAATAAATTGCACTGAAGGTAGTGATTTTTGTAATTTGTAATTTTTTTTTGTAATCAATATAACTTAAAAACCGTAAAATTTCGTAAAAATTGTGTTATTTTAGTAGTAGGTAATATTTACGGGACATCCTGTATAGTTTTCAACTCTTGAGCACACAACTTGACATTTTAGAATATTTAGGAACCTATATTTTGTTGTAAAGTGATAATTGCAATTGGGCAGGCAATATTAATATATTGCTAATCTTAATTATTTTATAATTATCTGTCTGCACTCACAACCATAGTGTACCTATTAATGTCAATTGTCAATGTCATCTTAGTTTATAATATATTGTCTGTGACAATCTCTCTTTCCGCCAGCTCTGCGATAGGGAACACGCAAAATGTAAATTAGCTCTGATTGTTTTAATAAAACTTAGCAATTCCACTGTGACTCTTATTTATACTACATGTATAACCTTAATAAACTCAAGAGGTTATAGGCCGATCACGCGATTTACAAGATTTGGTGAAAATTTTGAGAAAATACATCTACTGCGTGGACCGCGTGGTAACACGTTGTCACCCATTGTCACCAGAGCTCATCAAAAATGGCTTCTGCGAATCCTGTTGCGAGTGGATATCTGCATCATGAAAAGCTAGAAGGCGTGAGTAATTATGTAATCTGGAAATTTAACATGCGTCACTTACTCATCATAGAAGATTTGTGGTCTTGTGTTGAAGGAGCTGAGCCTGTCGATCCTGCAAAGGATTTACGCGCGCTCGCTCGTATAAGTTTATCTGTTAAACCTATATGTGTGCAATATATACGAAATGTTACTACAGCAAAGCAAGCGTGGAACAAATTAAGCTCAGTCTTTGAAGACAAAGGATTCGGGAGGCGTGTCGCATTGTTGAGACTATTACATCACGCTTCATATGCCGATTTTAATAGTATGGAGAAATACTTTGAACATATTACCACTCTTGTACAACAATTGGTAGATATTGGTCGTACCATAGAGGATGCTGAAGTGGCGGAGATAATTTTAAGCGGTCTTCCACAAGAATATGATATAATAGTTTCCAGTCTCGAAGCGGTTGCCTACACAGGTATAATATCCAGTGATTTAGTACGAACCAGGTTGTTGCAAGAAGAAGAACGTCGACGAAGGACTGAAAGCAGAGACGATATGGCCTTTTTGTCAAAGCAACAATACCGTAAGGCTAAAAAGGTACCTGTTTGTGATTTTTGCCAACGCAGTGGACACAAAAAATCAAAATGTTTTAAATACAAGAAAGAACAGCGAGGCAACACAACAACAGCATTGGTGGCCAACTGTTTTGGTGTCTTCGAGAACAAGGACTGGATTGTGGATTCAGGCGCGTCTATGCACATGTGTAAAGAAATAAAGTGGTTTAGTTATATTACAAATTGTGATAGAACTGTACAAGTTGCTGATGGTACAACCTTAAGATGTCTAGGTTACGGTAGTGTTAAGATTCCTATGAAAAATAACAAGACACAATTAGTTACAGACGTTTTATATGTACCTGACCTCTCAACAAATTTAATTAGTGTATATAAATTATGTGAGAAGGCTTTGTCTGTTAAATTTAATAATACTAAATGTTATGTTTTCAAAGGGGAAGTTCTTGTTGTATCTGCCACCAGACAGGGGGGTATTTATATTTTGGACAATGTTTTATATGATTCACAGGAGCAGTCTTTAGCTGTAACCAATGTGAATATTGTGTCCCAGCCACAAAGTTCGCTTGACACAACGGAAAATGCCAAAGTTACACCTGACTTGTGCTTATGGCATAAGCGGCTTGGACATTTGAGTCATCATGGGGTAAGTGTTCTCTGTAAACTCGCTTTTGGTGTTAATATTCACTCGACTCAGCATGGTGCAATCACTAACAAGTGTGTAACATGCGTTGAGGGGAAGCAAGCAGTGCAAAGTTTTCCTAGGGGTGAAGCAAAACGTTCCAAGCAGTTGTTGGAGCTTGTTCATTCTGATGTGTGTGGTCCGATGCCTGTATGTAGTCTGGGTGAGTCTAGATATCTGGTAACGTTTACCGATGATTTTTCTAGAAAAACATATGGCTATTTATTAAAATATAAATCCGAAGTTTTGTCCAAATTTAAATATTTTAAAGCAACTGTTGAAAAGCAAACTGGGTTTTCTATAAAATGTCTGCGAACTGATAGGGGTGGAGAGTATTGCAGTGCTTATTTCTCTAAATATTTACAGAGTGAGGGTATAGTTCATCAAACTACTGCTCCTTATAGTCCGTCTCAAAATGGTGTCTCTGAGAGACTTAACCGGACACTTTTTGAGAAAGTTCGCTGTATGCTTCGTGAAGCTAGTCTTCCTAAAGAGTATTGGGGAGAAGCTGTAATTACAGCTATATATCTTAAGAACAGAAGCCCTACAGCAGCAGTTCCCAATAAAACTCCAGAGGAGGCATGGACAGGTAACAAAGTCAACCTGAGCCATTTACGTGTTTTTGGTTGTCTAGCTATGACACTTATTCCACAGGTAAAAAGAGATAAGCTTGATTCTAAATCAAGATCTTGCATCTTTGTAGGATATTGTGAGAACACTAAGGGCTATAGATTGATTGACCCCACTAACCCTAAGCAGATAATTGTTTCCAGAAATGTAATATTTTTTGAAAACCATTTCTTAAACCACTGTGATAATACAATGATACACTGTGATAGTAGTAATAATAATAATTTTATTTATAATAATATAGGTATGCAAAGCAACCCTATAAATGAAAATTATTCAGGTTTGGATTTGCAAAGCATGGTTCCAACTGAAAATAGAAATATTAATAATAATGTGGATATGCAAAGCATAGGTCCAAATGAAAATAACATGGATTTGCAAAGCAATAGTCCATGCAATCATGAAAATGACATGGTCATTAATTCTAGTCAATCTGAGCGGAATAATGAATTTTTGTCTCCAGTTTCAGGGGAATCTTCCTTCCAAAGTGCTGAGGAGAGTGTGCTGAGTGAAAGAGACAGTAATCAGTCAGATGCAATGGTATGGAACGAGACTATCGTTCGAGGGGAAGATTTAGTGCTACAGGTTCCCAGTACCAGTTGCGAACGACTGGTTCGTTCCACTCGGAATAAAAAGCCAGATAGGTATAAAGATTATGACTTATCTGATTCATCAGATGTATCTTTTCTTTGTCAATGGTTTATCTATGATGAACCTCAATCTTATGATGAGGCAATGGCAAGTCCTAATAGAGATTGTTGGCTCACAGCAATGCGTGATGAATATAATTCTTTAATAAAACATAATGTTTGGCAATTAGTTGATAGACCAAAGGACTGCAATATAGTTAGTTCCAAATGGGTTTATAAATTAAAATCTGATGAGTCAGGTAACAGTACAAAATATAAAGCACGTCTTGTGGCAAGAGGTTTTAGTCAAAAACCGGGTGTTGACTACTCTGAAACTTTTTCACCGGTAGTACGTCATACTTCTCTTAGAATTTTGTTTTGTATTGCTAATGAATTAAATATGGACATAGAACATGTGGACGTAAACACAGCCTTCTTACATAGTAGTCTTGATGAAATTATTTATATGGAACAGCCTTTAGGGTTCTCATATGATAAGACTAAAGTTTGTTTGTTACAGAAATGTTTATATGGCCTTAAACAGGCAAGTAGGCTGTGGAATAATAGTGTAAACGTTTTGTTGACTAACAATGGTTATGTACAAAATAGATGTGAGCCATGTGTTTATATAAAAAGAAATAACAAGCAATTAACGATTCTGGCATTATATGTTGATGACTTTTATATCTTTAGTAATAGTTCTAAGGATAAGGAAAACTTGTATGACTTGCTAGAATCTGAATTTAGTGTTAAACGCCTAGGCATTTTAAAAAATTGTTTGGGTATGAAAATACATAGAGATAGAGCCAATGGGACTATAACATTTGACCAATCAGACTATATTAACAAGTTATTAAAGCGTTTTGGTATGACAAATTGTAAGAGTGCCTCTACACCTATGGTTGCTAATAAGTTGGAAAAAGGCTCATGTAACAATATTGTAGAGGATAGTATGTATCCATATCGAGAGTTGATTGGAAGCTTAATGTATTTGTCAGTATGTTCAAGGCCTGATATTACTTATGCTCTTAGTCATTTAAGCCAATTTAATACTGCATTTACACGAGATCATTGGCTGGCTGCAAAAAGAATATTAAGATATTTAAATGGCACTAAAGATAAGAAATTAGTTTTCGTTAAATCTGGTACTTTTGATTTAACAGTTTTTGCAGATGCCGACTGGGCCAATGATGTCGTAGACAGACGGTCTTATAGTGGATATATAGTTAAAATTGGCGGCTCTACTGTGCATTGGGAGTCGCGCAAACAGCGATGTATTGCGCTTTCAAGTACTGAAGCCGAGTACTTAGCCCTAAGTGATTCATGCAAAGAAGTGTGTTTTCTTAGAAATTTCTTGTATGAAATTTTTGTGAAACATTTTAATTGTCGAATCTTTAGTGATAATCAAAGTGCAATCAAATTGCTTGAAACCAATGAATATTGCCACAAGAAGACAAAGCACATTGACCTTCGTTACCATTTTGTTAAGGATTTTATTAGAAAAACGGATGTCACAGTCAGCTATTTACCCACTGAAAAAATGTTAGCTGACATGTTTACAAAACCTTTAACTAATCATAAATTTTTAGGTTTTGTTAATGACTTGGGTATGAAAGATGTAGAATCATAGGCATCTGTTCTTGTGAGTATTGGTATCCTTATAATTGTGAGTCTGTTGTACCACTTATACTATCATGCTAGATATGAGATGGGCAATGTAGAGATTATTTTTGTTATTAACCTGAGTTGTTAATTTTTATGTTTTGTATAATCCTGCATTGTAGAGATTTGTTCTCATGTTACGCATGAGGGGAAGTGTTGTAAAGTGATAATTGCAATTGGGCAGGCAATATTAATATATTGCTAATCTTAATTATTTTATAATTATCTGTCTGCACTCACAACCATAGTGTACCTATTAATGTCAATTGTCAATGTCATCTTAGTTTATAATATATTGTCTGTGACAATCTCTCTTTCCGCCAGCTCTGCGATAGGGAACACGCAAAATGTAAATTAGCTCTGATTGTTTTAATAAAACTTAGCAATTCCACTGTGACTCTTATTTATACTACATGTATAACCTTAATAAACTCAAGATATTTTACCTATCTGTAATAAATTTCGTTGTTTGCTAAAATAAATTAAGACAATAGGTAATTAGCTATTTTTGTGCGCCTCATGTTTCGACACGTCAGGGGCTTATCTTATATTTATAGTAGGTATAAAATCTTTGACTGTTACCATAAAGTCTCGGCGTGTAATTGGATTCCAACTTTGAAAGCTTCCTCGTATTTATGTTCAGCATTTTCCCGATCAGTTTCACCTGCCTGCTCAAATATATCGTTAAGACTGTAGAAATAGCTTTGCAGGTTTGTGTATTGAAAGCACAGGCAGCCGGTGATGATGATGATGAGGTAGAAGGCGGCGCATATTCGTGTCATGCAGACCCACCATATCAGGTAGCAAGCGATGCGGCTGATGTGGGCCAAATTACTTTCGTCCTTCACGTCCGGCCATGCGGTAATCACTGGCATGAAAGTGCCATCTGAGGAATTTATTTTATCAAAGAAAGAAAGAAAAGAAATTTCTTTTGTTTCTTTTTTTATTATTTTATCAAAAGCTATAATAATAAGTTTGAAATTATTTTATGTAATAATATAAAGTTCTGTGTGACAGAACTACTAGTAGTAGTAGCCTACTACAACAATGCTTCCAGCATATGGCTGTTCCGGCTGAAATGAATAGTTGCCGGCATGAGCGTAGCCAGGATTGAATCTAGGTGGGGACAGCTATTCTCACATTACTTATTGATACTAAACCAGTTTTTTGAACCGAAACTGAAACCGTCGATGGGACACTATTTGACAACCTCGATTCACAAGACAGACGAACGTCGAAAGCAGACTAAGCACTGAGATTGAATAATCATGAAATTGGCAGCTGAGCTATGTCAGTGACTTTGGTAGTTCTGCGGATCTCCTCATGTCTGATTCGATCACGTACAGAAACTCGAAGCATAGTTCGCTTTATCGCCCGCTGAGTGAGCTGAGTGAGTGAGAGCCTTTTTATGAGGGTCTAGTCATCGCTGGCCACACATGTCAAAAGACCTTCCTCTACAATAACAGAGGAATTTTTGACGAAAAGATACTCACCTGTACGAATGACATGCAACATTTCCTCGTAGCCATAAGAAATCAAAGCGCTGTAGATGTTCAATACAATGGATATAGAATACAGAGTGGCACTTCTTGTCATCCGCCTCTCAACTTCGACATCGTTGTAGACTTTCTTCAAGGTCACACACAGTCTATACAGCAGATTCCTGATCCTTTCCCTATGATACGTTAGGATGAACGGGTAAGTCATGAGTATGGGATGACAGAAGCCTAACACCAACAAATCCGTCTGTTGCCTTTCCGTTAAGTTTGTCTGCGTAAAGAAAGCTCCGACTTCCATTACTACGAATGATACAACGCAGACAGTTAGGAATGACTGAATATGTTTATACACCGGTCTGGTATATCCGCTTTCACACCATTTCACGTAACCGGGTAACCCTCCGATCGCAAGTATTCTACCGGCTTTGTAGAAATACTGTGATGTTTTTTTGCTATCGTAATTTTTAGTAGAGAAATGCATTTTTGATACTTCGGTAATGGATCTGTTTAACTTTATCCTTTAACTTCCAATTCAGATAATGTACAACTATAGTTGAGTTTTGATTAGCAGCTAAGCTATTACTCGTAGATACCATACAGGTAAGTGAGTGGGAAGCTCTTGAACACCGGTATTTATAATAGGTTTCATGTAGGTAGGCACCTAATGGGTAGGTACCTACCGTACTAAAATTACTTAATTGAAGGTAATCAAATTATAATTTAACAGTATACTAGCTTTTGATCCAGTCTTCATCATAATGTATCCTATATCATGGTAGAATAAAAAATATTTCGCTAAAGTTCATTTAGATACCTACCTACTGTGTAGATACACTTTACACATACACGTAAGAATAACGTTTGGATCGTGCCGTAAGGAACAGCTCATGACTAAGGGTCCCGTATGGGTTTGTAACTAGTCGGGCATATTCCGACGTTGTATCACTTGAGTCCTGAGAGAAGTCCGTCCGTATGTCACAGACCATACTTCATGAGCTCCTCCTCATGACCCTTTAGACATTATTTTGCCGTTTTTAACATACTCGTTGATCATGATGCAGAACCCGTCGTGAGCAAGTCCGATTCGCACTTGGTCGGTTTTATTAAAATATACCTTTATTATACTTTAATTACCTATAGATACATTTTGCCTTTATTTGTTCCCGTATAAACAAACCGATTTATTAATTATTGTAAGCATATAAGTAACTGCCTAACTTACCTATAGGTACCTAATTATTATTCATTCAATAAAATATTCAGTAAAAATCTATCTTCAATTTGTCACTTATTAGGTACACAATTAATAGACGGGGAGGTATATAATTTGTAACTTAATTAATATATAAAAGCTATGCATTATTAACTTGATCAGTCCATAGTAAACCGTCACATGGATTTTTTATTTTTGAAATAGGCTTGTAAGGCGTTTCGTTACAATCTTTTCGTCCAAAATGCCTCAGGGTCTGAAGACGAAAGTCTTCTCACAGTGCGTGTTGCCAGTGATGACTTACGGATCCGAGACTGGTCGCTAACTGTGGCCCTCATAAAAAGGCTCAAAGTTACTCAGCGATTGAGCGACCTATGCTTGGTGTTTTTTGCGTAATTGAATCAGAAATGAGGAGATCCGCAGAAAAACCAAAGTCACGCGAAGCTGAAGTGACAATGGGCAGGCCACATATTTCGAAGAGCCGATGGACGTTGGGGTCCTAAGGTGCTTTAATGGCGACCCCGCACCGGAAAGCGCAATGTTATTCGACCCCCCACTAGGTGGGCCAGGGACATCAAGCGGGTTGCAGGAAGCAGCTGGATGCTCGTTGCTCGAGACTGTTTTGTTTGGAAGTCCATGCAAGAGGCCTATGTCCAGCAGTAGACGTCCATCGGCTGTTAATGATCATGATGATGATGATTTATCCGAATCGTAAATATATGTTCGTACTCGACTAAAATATTAAAGTAGTGCGAACTAGGCCTGCGTCCTAAACGAAATTGAGATTCCATCAAAGTTAGTGAATTTGATAAAAATAGCATCATCTGCGATCTGCCTATTTTAATGGCCCCGTATAGGACCAGCGATCCCTCCCTTCAGAAGAGAGGATATGGGGCAATAATTTGATGGCTACAAATGCTGAAACCCAAATCCCAAATCTATTTATTCTTGGCCTTGGACGTTAATTTTCAAAATATTTTTTTTAACTGGCTTTGATTTCTAGCTCTTTTGGTTTTAGTATTTTTAGTGCAAACCACAGACTTCATAAACAACCCATATTCGGCTCCCTGCTAAGCTCGAGTCTCCTCTCAGAATGAGAGGGGTTAGGCCAATAGTCCACCACGCTATGCAGATTGGCAGACTGACAGAGAATTAAGAAAATTATCTGGTATGCCGGTTTTCTTCACCGTTTGAAACACGTGATATTTATTTTTTTTAAATGCACACAACTCAAAAATTGGAGGTGCATCTCTGGACCGGATTCGAACCCACACCCTCCGGGATTGGAGGTAGAGGTCATAATCCACTGGGCAATCACGTCACGGCTTCAACCAACCTCAGACTTGCTACTATAAAAATGCAGACTTTATGTTAGTCTCTTTGTTTGATATTGACAAATGACATTGACAATTGAGAAATTTTGGTTGGTTGTCTGTGAACCGACTTGTCAGTTGTCACTTACTTGATTCTTGTTTACACTTTTCAACGATTTTCATGTTTCATTTCTATTTCTATTTTAACATTATATGTATATATATCAGGACTATCAATAAACTTAACATTAAATATTAAGAAAAACTTTTTTTTATCACTTGATCATCTCAAATGCAAATTGCAATATTTAAAACAAACCAACACTTGGAGGTTAAGAATTGTAAATTAAAATTATAATTGTTAGTTGTGGACATAACATCGTGACTATGAAGACATATAAACGTAACAACGTGTTGAAAGTAGCGGCCCCGATCGAAGGCGTACTCGGCTTGTGTAGACTTTGCCTGGAGGAAGCCAAACACGGTGTCCCTATATTTGCTAACAAGAACGATATTTGCAGTACGATTTCTACTCAGATTATGATGTGTGTCGGCTATGAGGTAGGTACTACTTTATATACTAAGGTAGAATGGAAATCCACCAACTACTAATAACACTGAACACCTCACGAGGTTTTTATCTAAACATTATACTTTTTTTATGTTATGTTGGCTTGTGCTTGACTACAAACGTGACTGATGGGAAGCATGTCTAAGCAAGCAAGCAAGCAAGTCAAAGAAGATGGCAAGTCAGAGGTCTAAAGCCGCCTGCCTAGAAGATGCCTATGCCTTGCATTGAAGGTGCATAAATTGTACTTGTCAGGAAAAACAGGTGTCAAAAGGACATTCCACATCTTAGCAGTTCTAATTAGAAACAGGTTTCTGTACAATACAATACAGTAGAGAGACAAATGGCATTCTATGGATTCACAGAGCAGATTTCAGGTCCAGGATTTTGTGGCAGAGAGATAAACTCTGCAAAGCCTGGAAATTGTGACTGAGTGTGTGATTAAGGAGTTTCTTAATAACATGTTAACACTCCCTTCTCCAATAGGTTCATAGTTTCATAATGAGTCCTTGGAGTAGGAAATAAATCCTTTAATTTATTTCTTCAGCATACATAAGGGTAGTGATTCCCCAGACAAACTTACTAATATTTTCCAGGATTAGATTTTGATTGATTTCATTTGATGAGAGAGAAGTAAATTTTGTTTAGCTAACATCAAATTGAATGCTAATTGCTAACCTGTCTTTGAATAAAAAGAAATTACATGTCTGTCTACCAAATAATTCCAATCTTATCATGTCATGTAAAATCAGTGGTCACTTTCAATTAAGTTTTTACTTTTATGGCTTGCTGTAATACCAACTGGGTACAATTTACTTTGCCAGTGCTGTGTTGTAAAGAAGACACACTTTAACAGGTTAATCTGTGTAAGGTGGGAATCAAGAATTGATGATTAAATGTCCAACTTAATTTTGACACTATAATAGCAGATGTTTTTAGCCGTGAGACACAATACAAAGTAGGATTATTAATTTATATCACTTATAAGACACTTTCATGTGATTTTTAATAATTTTCAGGTCACACCAGAAGACTGCCTGCCAAATGTGATATGCATAGAGTGTAACAAAAAATTGAATGATTATTACGAATTCAGAAAAAAATGTAACAGAACATACCACAGACTTAAAGCTCATTTGTTTGCCCTTCAAGCAAGAATTGCAGATGAACTTAACGAAAAAGTTGAACAGGAAAATACACATTTAATAGACAACACAGTTTGTCCAGTCAATCCTCTCTGTGCAGTCAGTGAGACAACCAGTCAGTCAGTTGATCAACCTTTATTGTCATTATTCAGTCAATCGTTAATATCATCAAAGGACAAACTTGTATTGGCACTTGATGCAATTTGTAATTTACAATTTATACATTTAGAACCTGGACTGGAAAATGGTTTGGATATTAACATAATAAACAGCAATAAATTGGCAAATGAAGCTGTTTTAAACAAAGGTGTTGAGGTTTGCATTGGATTTAGTTTAGCTTTGAAATTGAAACTATTAACTGCAATAATCCACACACATCTGTGTACTATTTTTTCCGTGTTTTACTCTTTCTAGTAATTGTGCAGTGAAGATAAATAAATAACAAGTCAAAAACTAACATTTTCTTACTAAAAAAACTTTATTTTTTTTAGTATATTAGTAATGCACATTTATGTTTTTAATTAAATAAAAAGTCTTGTCTGTGTGTGTGAAAAATATCTAAGAATGTTTGTTCAGAGATTTTTTTCGTTTTTCTTCATGGAATGCCACTGAACAATTTTCAAATGGCCGTTTAATTGTAATTTAATACTGTTGCTATCATTATTACAGGATAATTCACAGGAGCTTATAACCCAACCCACAGATGTGACAGTGTGTCCTGACGTCACTGAGTTCCTCACTTCAATTCTTGTAGAGATGGACGTGCTGAAGAATTTGCCTGACGGTGGGCCAGGGATTGGGTCAGGAGATTGTAGAACTATACTGATAGAGACAGGTGACAGTGAACTGATCACTTTGGAAGTTCAAGTAGAAGAGGTGATTTTAAAGTTTTTTATAATAAAAACTCGTAACAAGTAATTTTTTCAAAAGTTAAGTCACATTTGTTTGTACTATCCCACTTTAGTTTGTTTTACATTTTTAGCAAAAGAACACTAACCCAATACCTATATTATTTTGTTTTTAATTAAACATTTGAGAACTTAATAAAATAATATTTTTTAAACTTAAATTTAGGAAGAACAAAATGAAACAACAAAGAAAATAAGGAAAACTACTGAAAAAGTAAGAAATCATGGCACAAAACCACAAAATGAGGTGTAAGTTTTGATGTATTTGAATATCCTGATAAATTAACAGAATAATATAAATAGTTTGTACTATAATCATTTTTCAATTTAAGTATATTTATCTAAAAATATAAATCGGCTATTTTACATGTAATAGTATTTTAAAAAATTGTTTATAGACAATTAATAATTAAATATTGAATTGTGGGCGACTGCTAAATGACTATAATTGGTTAGTCCAGTAATACAGTCCGACGCCAACTTCATGACTTCTCGGAAATTCTTCATTCATGCACGATGTTCACAAACTTCATATAGTTTGCATCATACTGTACATTTTGTCAAAGAATTTAATTACAGAATTTAATTTACAGTTGTTATGTCGGAAAATTTGGCCTAGAAATGCAAATGAAACGAGAAAGCTGAATTTTGGATATCACTTGGGGGAACCTAAAAACTTTAAAAGACTTAATAAAAGTATGTATGTTCTTGAATAAAAATACATTTTTATCACTGTTCTAGGGCAAAATGTTTACCAAACAAGAAAACAAACAAACAATAAGTTTTAGAAAATATCCTATAACTCAGGCTGTATGGTCTACAATCTTAGCTTTTCCCTGTTGTGAACAAGTTTAAAAAAAAAATTATTAAAGTAGAATTATCAAGAAATTAAATAAATTGCTGGGTGGTTAGGATAGGCTTGGGATGGGCATTCCCCTTTTTGTATCTCAATGGAGAACAGAGTTATTATAAAAAAAACTGAAAGTAACCCTTTTTCAAGATGGCGAAAAATGCACATAGGAAATCTTGGTTGAGAATTTGAAGTTAAGCTTATCTAAGCTCCGCCACATCATATCCAAAATTCAGCTTTCTCAGTTAACTTGCATTTCCAAATGTATATAATAACTGGACTATTAAAGTGTGCTGTCTGTATGCGTAGGCGGCCGTCATGTTCGGTGTGCAAGAGACAGTTCGCGTCACAGGCCGTGCTGGCGCGCCACTCGCGCGTGCACACGGGGGAGCGGCCCTTCGGCTGTGCGCAGTGCGGCCGGCGCTTCGCCCAGCGCGAGGTGCTCCGGCGGCACGAGCTGGTGCACATCGGTCAGTGTCTCAGTCACACGTCCTGCTGGCGCGCCACTCGCGCGTGCACACGGGGGAGCGGCCCTTCGGCTGTGCGCAGTGCGGCCGGCGCTTCGCCCAGCGCGAGGTGCTCCGGCGGCACGAGCTGGTGCACATCGGTCAGTGTCTCAGTCACACGTCCTGCTGGCGCGCCACTCGCGCGTGCACACGGGGGAGCGGCCCTTCGGCTGTGCGCAGTGCGGCCGGCGCTTCGCCCAGCGCGAGGTGCTCCGGCGGCACGAGCTGGTGCACATCGGTCAGTGTCTCAGTCACACGTCCTGCTGGCGCGCCACTCGCGCGTGCACACGGGGGAGCGGCCCTTCGGCTGTGCGCAGTGCGGCCGGCGCTTCGCCCAGCGCGAGGTGCTCCGGCGGCACGAGCTGGTGCACATCGGTCAGTGTCTCAGTCACACGACACGCGCCATGTGGCAGCTTTTTGTCCCTGTGTGTGTTTGGTTGAATACGTCCTTGACATAAATGAGTAGGTACAGGACAAGTGTGAAGTTCGTCACAAATAATGTTTTTTAAGTTGGGGCTTCATAATTTCACACACACTATACGTGTTTTCATTTCTAAGTGCAAAATCTGGATGTGTGCTCCATAAAATGAAAAAAAAGAAATCCAAAGTAGAAACTTAGTGACGTAAACAAATTTGGTCCTTCGAGCCGGATAAAATAGAATTGTTGGGAATTGACTGTAGATCCACGCGCGCAACTCGAACTTTAAAATAAAACTGTAATGAAACATGGTATCAACAGACGTGCGTCCGTTCGCGTGCGCGCTGTGCCCCAAGAGCTTCACGCAGCGCGCCGCGCTGGCGGCGCACGCGCGGCGGCACGAGGCGCCGGACGCGCCGCGCGAGCTGCACCGCTGCGCCGCCTGCCCCAAGGTGTTCCTGCACGCCTCAGGTGAGCCCACTTGTATCTATAGGGTATTGACACTTTTTTAAAGGGTCTTAAGTTGTTGTCTAGATATTTCGTTGGTCGCATGCTGGGCCTGCTGACAATATTATGGATGTGTCTTTCACGGCAAGACGGAGCGACGAATTGACGTGATTTTTCAAGTAGAGATAGTTGAAAGGATAGAGAGTGATTGGCTACTTTGTCTCTTCTAACCCCCCACTTCCCTAAAATGGGGGGTGGAAACTCAGTTTTTCACAAATTACGCGGGAACCATGGATTTTTTCCGGGATGAAAAGTAGTTTATGTGTTAATTCAAAGTAAAATCTATTTCCATTCCAAATTTCAGCCAAATCGCTTCAGTAGCCGCAGCGTAAAAGAGGAACAAACATACTTACACACATTCACACTTAGGTATAGACAAACTTTCGCCTTCATAATATTAGTGTGATGAAAGTTAAGGATTTCTTAAAAAACTTAATTTAAATATCAATTCTTTTTTCAAATTTTTCAATCGCCAAAAACTCTGTCGTCCATTTTGTGACGTCACTAACACACTTGATGTACTAAACGCGAAGCTATTTTTGTTAACTATAGTCTGTTTTTTAATTCCGTAGGATTCTGACATTTCTATTTTCGGTTCCATTTGTTCTGCTGTTTGTTTCATCAAACCAAATCAAAATCATTCTTAACATAAAATTTGATTTTACCTAAATTTATTACAGAATTATTTATTACTATAAATAAGCAAAATCTTAATAATCCACACTTTGAAGTATAATAACAATAATTTATTTTGCTGTTTTAGGAAAATATAAACATCTGTTTATAAACACAAACAAGTGATTATAGATTATTGAAAACTTTTTTTTCAGTCTAGTAGAACAATAATGATAATTTGGGTGGTGGGAGGCTTCGGCCGTGGCTAGTTATCACCCTACCGACAAAGACGTACCGCCAAGCGATTTAGCGTTCCGGTACGATGTCGTGTAGAAACCGAAAGGGGGGGGGGGGGGGGCCGCTTCCATCTTAGATTGCATCGTCATCGTCAGATTGTAGTCAAGGGCTCAAACTTTTAAAGAATAAAAAAAAAAGAGGCTGATGACATACGCGTTCCCCAGGTCTGAGCCGGCACGCCGCGTCGCACCGCGGGCGCCAGTACCTGTGCGCGGCGTGCCCGCGCCGCTTCAGCGACGACAGCTCGCTGCTGCGCCACCTGCGCGCCAAGCACGGCACGCCGCCGCTACTTCCCCGGGTCTGAGCCGGCACGCCGCGTCGCACCGCGGGCGCCAGTACCTGTGCGCGGCGTGCCCGCGCCGCTTCAGCGACGACAGCTCGCTGCTGCGCCACCTGCGCGCCAAGCACGGCACGCCGCCGCTACTTCCCTGGGTCTGAGTCTGAAGTCAGTCTGAGGGAGAACACACCAAATAGTGTTCACCGCGCTCTGTCAATCCGTTCGGACAACAAACTCAAATGCGTTCCATGCCATTTGACGGCCTCCGTGGCGCAGTGGACTTACAAGACGGAGGTCCTAGGTTCGATCCCCGGCTGAGCTGAGTGAGGTTTTCTTAATTTGTCCAGGTCTGGCTGGTGGGAGGCTTCGGCCGTGGCTAGTTACCACCCTACCGACAAAGACGTACCGCCAAGCGATTTAGCGTTCCGGTACGAAGTCGAGTAGAAACCGAAAGGAGTGTGGATTTTCATCCTCGTCCTAATAAGTTAGCCCGCTTCCATCTTAGACTGCATCATCACTTACCATCAGGTGAGATTGTAGTCAAGGGCTAACATGTACAGAATAAAAAAAAAATGCCATCCAGAGATTTTAGGGTCCAAATTTCATTGAACATGCCAAGAGCTGGGGAGTTCGAGTCGGGATGGTAGAAAGGGTTGAATGGGCTGACCTTGATGAGGGACGGAATGGAGCTGGCTTGGACTTACCTTGTTGGTCAAGAAGCGCTGGTAACGCCATTTGCAAATCGTTGATAATGAAGATGGTTGCTTTTGTCGGGCTGACACTGTTTATTGGAATTAATTGCACTGAACTACGATTATACGGTGAATTATTGAGAGTCTAGGTATCAAATCATGACTCTTGACCTCAGACCAATTATAAAAGGACCTGTGTCACACTCGTAGTCACGAACAAAATTGTCTGTCATTTTCTGAAGAAAACGAGCTTAGATTTGGTATATGTCTTATACTAAAATAGAAGTTTTTGCCCGTTTCTTAAACAATTCAACTACACAAAAAGGTATTTTTACGGAGCTCTTTTTTTTAGCGGATTACAACTATTTAACATCGATTCTATAGACAGTTTTTATAATCGCATTAGATCGTTGATCATATACTTTGACAGAAAAGTAACGTCTAGCGAGGCAGGTCCTATACAATAATTGGTCTGAGCTCTTGACCTTCCTTAATCTTTGCACGTCTAGTTCCGCCGTAGATACGTTATTCGTATTGGTGTAAACTAGACTATTTGCAGGTCAAGTGCGTCACTTAGCTCAAACATTGTGATGTGTTCTGTTGATGACCATAGAACTTGTTTGTTGTGCATTAATATAGGTACATGTTGAAAATATACTATTTATTCACTGAACATTTTGTTTAATTTATTTTATATCCTGATCAGACATATGAAAACCTTGTTCATGATTCATTTAATTTTTTACAACAACAAAAAGAGTTTTTAATATAAAAACTTAAGTCTTAACCAGAAATTAGTTTAAAATGGTGAATTTTTCACATAAATAAAACACAATTGTATACTTAAACATTTTATTGGAAAAAATTTTCATCCTAGATTGAAAGGCAACATGGTACTGTATATTTTATATTATGTTGACATGAAACGTTCAGTGACGCTGACACTCTGGGGCCTGACGCGGCGTAGTCTGACGTGACCCGACAGTCGTGTGACGACCGTCATACCGTGACGAATAAAACACATTTTTTCATGACTTACCTAATAATATTATTAAAACATTTAAATGTGATGAGAATAAATTTTACAATTATTATGACGCTTATTGTCATAATTACATAATGAAATATCAGGTCAGCTATGTAGGTACATTATGTATGCTTCTGTACATATGAAGCTTTTGTGTTTATAATAGCGTCTATTTTTTAACTGACTTCAAAAAAAAAGGAGGAGGTTATCAATTCGTCGGAATCTTTTTTTTTTTTAACTTGTTCATTTAGCCCCTTTCACATATTTCTGTTATTAGAAAATTTGATGCTATTACTGAACTTACAATTATTTTGCTTCACGCTGTAACTCCATGGGATATACGATTTGCTAGTTAAATTTTTAATGATAACCTATGCGTAATCGATATTTAAAAATTTTCGAAATAAAATTGGTTTCTAATACTTTTTTATGCTTTTATCTAATGCGTTGTTATCAAATTTTATTTGTTTAACGCCGCGCGGCCCCACATCAAACGGCGAAAGATATGCGACGGATGGCACTTATTGTTAACAAAACACGTACAAACCATTTGAAAGTATAATAATTACTTTTCCACAAGATTTATTCTCAAAAAAACAAAAAAAAAATCAATAACCAAGTACACCCCACCGCATTGTAATACACTTACATGGAATGCCTTTAATACACTTAAAAATAACATTATACACATCCTATATGCATACAAAGAGATGATAATAATATATGATAACTCAGAATTTTGTTCAGATAGTGTGACGCTCGTCATAATCGCGCAGTGTCAGAATTGACGTGCCGGTACTAATAAAAGCCTTTGATAATGACCAAACAGACAAGTGGACAACGTAAATAGATAAATTGTTGAAACAAAGGATATCTAATTTTCAGTTCGCGAAAATTAATTCCTTCGTAGTTGTCGGTTATTTTTAGCAGCCCGTTTTAGAATAAATATATTCAGGCATCTTGGTATAGGTATCTTGAAAAAAATAACATAGACAACAAAGAGTCAGTCGTTAAAGACATCCAGATATCAAGGAACAACTGTATATCTAGAACTTTCTGACTAGTCACGTCAAGTTATTAAATCTTTGTTTTAGTAGTGTCTACAGAGCGCAATACGTCACACTCATAGACACAGCAGAGTATGAATGTATTGAGGATCCAGATAAAAAATTGACAAATTGAAAGACACCAGCTACGGTACTAGCACTGCACGGTGTTTGGGAGAGCGTTAACAGTTTATGAATGAATGTGTTGAAAGCCACGACATCGAGCGGCGACTGGCAGCAAATCAATTATACACACTACATAACGTTAATATCATAGTCATAACATAACATGGATATCGAGCTAGAACCAGAACGACGGGCGTAAAGGTCCGTTCACATTGACGCAGAGCGAAGGGTCATATGTTTTTTTACACGTTACAATATAGTAACTTTATCTCAATCTATTAATTCGGGAATCTTTGATAGCAAATTCTTCCATTTTTGAGATATTTCCTCTAAAATTTTGTAATTTATTATAATCTGTTCAAAAACTCGAGTTAGGAGTGTACGTTTTAAGTAAAACAGATAAGATTTTTTATAGAGCAAAATAAGAAACACGAAATTTTTAATCACATTTTGAAAAAGAAGTTTATAAACTGGTGGTATTTATTATATCAATCCCGGCGTCAGCAAGCAGACCTTTAAGTTAATAAATGGATATAGAGTATACTTCGGTTCGACACTGCACCAATGTGAATGGAGCCTCATATTATGACACAACAAGGTAAGTGACGTCACGTCCGGTGTTGTGTCAGAAGTTCCCGCCCTGACAGTTCCACTTTTGAGCAAAACTAACAATTTATAACAATATTGATTTTATGTTTTTATTAAATTGTATATCATACTTTTTAATGAAATATTAATTACCAGAAATGACATAGAACCTTATCCTGTATCATGAACACTTTCCAAGATTTAATGACAAATTGTTCCCAGAATACAGTTTTTTGACCAGGGATGCACTAGTAAGGCAATCTAGAAATGATTTTTTTAATGTTTATTTTCTAGTGTAAACTACAAAATGTTCGCGATACAGGACATATTAACCTCACACATAGAACCGAAATAATCAACAGACGATTTAAGAATTTAAAAAAACTACCACAAATTAAAAAATAATAATAATAATAGTTTATAGTAAAACGAAGCACACCGCATTATATAGATTTATGACTCGCAGAATATACTCCCGATCGATATGGATTATACGCGGCAAAAGTCACGGTATACCTAAAAGTACAGTGCAGGTATTTTTTTTTATTGATAAAAAAATGTTTCTGACTTTATTAGAAAACGGTTTTTTTTAAATATTTGCATGGGTAAAATGAAAAAAACAAACATGGGCAATGTAATTTTATATTTGTATAAACGTAAATCTATACTAATATTATAAAGAGGTAAAGTTTGTAAGTTTGTAAGTTTGTCACATTTTTTAAATGGGGTAATCTTCGGAACTACTGGTCCGATTTTAAAAATTCTTTCACCAGTAGAATGCTACATTATCGGGGAGTGCTATAGGCTATATTTTATATTGCTATCATATATATTAGCCGAGTTGTCACAGTTTTAGTCATACAGGTCGGACTGAAAATCCTCTTAAACAGACTTATTCGCATGCGCTGCCTTAACTATTGTGTATAATTGAAATTAATGTATGGAGGCTTTATGTACCTTTAAAAGTTCTACAAAAAAGTCCGCGACACCATATATCTATCTTCTATATATTAGCAGATATAGTACCTTTTGTGTTTTAAAAATTATTAATTTTATATACTTAGGTTTACGTCATTATTTATACAACTAAACTTTAATCCTTATTAAAATAAATTATTTAATAATCACAAGGATATTATGAAGATAAAATTTGCCCTTTACAGTATGTTAATTACTTACATAGTTTCGGAGATAATACAAAATTTCTAAAAAACGCAGAAATTCCGCTATATGACGCCCGGCGCTTTCATTTACGTAGTTCCCGTTCCCGTGTGAATATGAGGATCAAACATAGCCTATGACACTCGCAAATAACGTAGCTTTCTATTGGTAAAACAATTTTCCAAATCGGTCCAGTAGATCCAGAGATTACCTCCTACAACCACACGAACTTTACCTCTTTATAATATTAGCATAGAAGTCTCTATTTCTCTTGGTCATACCACCACTCGCGAAGGACTGGACCGATCTTGCTAAGGGTAGGAGTAAGATAGAGAAGTTACAGGGTAGGGTAGGGTACGGGTAGGGAAGCGTAGGGGTAGTGTAGGGGTAGGGTAGGTTTAGGGCCGGGTTTAGGGTAGTGGTAGGGTAGGGGTAGAGGTAGGGTAGGTTTAGGGCCGGGTTTAGGGTATTGGTAGGGTAGGGGTAGAGGTAGGGTAGTGATAGGGTAGAGGTACGGGTAGGATAGGGAAGTGATAGGGTAGGGGTAGGATAGGCTTGAGATAGGGGTACGGGTGGGATAGGGGTAGGAAAGGGATAGGGTACGGGGAGGGTAGGGTAGGATGGGGGTAGGGTGTAGGTAAGGTAGGGGTAGGGTAGGAGTAGGTTTGTTGGGTAGGGTAAGGGTAGGGGGGGGTAGGAGTAAGGTAGGGTAGGGTAGGGGTATTGTAGATGTAGGGGTTGGGTAGGGTTGGGGTAGTGGTAGGGTAGGGTAGGGGTAGTAGTAAAGTTGACATCGAAATTTACGCGGACGAAGTCGCGGGCGTCCGCTAGTAATTCTATATTTTAGGTATACCGTCCCTTGTACAAAGTATACACAATAGTTATAGAATAAAAATCCAAATCACTTACTTAATAATATTATATTTAATTAATTAATAATAATTAAACGAATCTGTGTGCCTTCAACATTTTGACAGACCCCGAGAGGTCCGATGTATATATTCGGTTATTGGCGCAGTTTAGCGAGCGTACAGTACGGTAACGTCTACACTTTGCGCAGGACTACCATCGTTGTGATGGATTTAAAACAATTTAAAGTACCTTCAACCCGCCTCCAAATTCGTTTTTTTACTATTTATAAGCAAATTTCCTGGTGCTGTGTTAAAATAATGTAGAAAATCCTAAAGATAAGTATTCCCATAATAATAACAATAACCTAGTGAGGAGTAATCAATTTTTTTTACAAAAGAGATAGTTTACCATAAAGCCGGCCTATAATTGGACGAGTGCTTCCGTTACAAAAACTGTACGATTGCTAAACTGCGATAATTATAGCACATTATACACTAAAATAAAATTACTATTAAGTAATAATAATAATAATAATCAATATTTACAATTATAGTTCCGAGTACTACGCCCGACGGATTCAATCCTTTTTGTAAAATGCAAGCACCGTTCTAATATGACCCTTCTTACTTCGATAACAAGGTTGACAATAAACACACACAGTCTACGTCCGTCCAACTTGTACGCAAACATTTCAAAACATCTAAAATTCAATTTTATAATTAAAATAAAGTAAGTAGTGCCAATTCCAAGACTTCAAAAATGTTGCGATTTAGTCTCATATACTCAAGAGGCATAATTATCCGCCCACTTTAATATGACGCGAGTATATTAAAGTGGGCGGATAATTGTGCCTCTGAGTATATATAGAACATACTCTAAAAATACTCTAGGCCTTGAACTATAAGTATACCACATCATATAAATAAAAAAAAATATTAATTCTTAAATCAAGTTGATAACCAAGGATGTAATCACAATTGGGTTCAAAAAAATGGGGAATTATTATTAATAATATAAAACTATTATTTATCATACAAATTGGATGGACACAGAGTATCGATATCGGCTGGACGGTGTACGAGAAAATATAAGAACATCGATAACTATCGCTACACTATCACCCCACTGACACAGCGGCCTAACTCTCGGTTTTTAACTTTTGCAATTTATTCGCGGTTTCAGACAAACCAAGAAAATATTTTGTGATCGCTTTATTTGGCACTAATCTATGTACGCACCCTTCAGTTATAGTGACCTAACGCAAAACATTCTAGTATTCATTAAATTATTATTATTAGTCAAATACAATTCGATTTGACTCAAAAAGTACTATTGATGAAGAAATTCTCAATGAAAAATTTTATATTGATATGTCACAAATTACTTGTTACAGTTTTAAGATCAGAATCTGACTCTTTTTTTTATTCTTTAAATGATATTTATTTGTTTTAGATCACTACTGACACAGTGGGCGAGGTTAGGCCCTGTGAAATCGTCTACAATTATTGCCTTTACCGTTAAAGACTGTAATTGTACAGAAATCGATTCAATATACCGTCGACGACCTCAGAGGCCCCGTGCTACATTCGAGAGACGACATTTATATAAAAACCCACATATTTATATAAAAAACAAAACATTCGCTACTTCAATTATTACAAAAGTAATGGGGATGATGACTAGGTTTGAATATATTGATTTTTATGATACATTCGGGTAAATAGGGTCAATATTAACTAATTTATACATAAAAAGCAAAGATTGTCTGGATATTTGCAAAATAAATGAGATTATAAAATTTCAAAAACTATTAAATTTTTTTTTATCGTAATTAGATGAAAATTTATACAGTTTTAGCTTCCTTACATTAAATGTGACATTTTTTAATATATGAACTATAAAGATAAACGCACAAATAACAAAGATATTAGTAATTTTGTTTGAACGCGCATACAAATCTAACGATCATTACATTGCCTATGACGTCATTTTTTCGAGCCATTTTGTATAGGGCGTTTTTCAGGGATCCGCGGCAGCGCCGCAAATCTGACCCTTTAAATCCCTGTATCTCCGAAAGTAATGATCGCAGATACCCTGTTCCTTTTACAAAATTGCTTTACTATTAGTATACTCTTAATTTATATACAATTTAAAAAACTGTCATCATCCCTATTGCACTATCTTTATTGATACTTTCTAGGTAAAATAGTTCTTCAGCGATACATCGAATAACTAGAAAAAAACATTATATTACTTAGGCCACTTTGATTAGAATATTTAATGGAATGGCAATACAAGTATGCCAAATTGTTGAAGTTTTATAAAAGTGCAAAACTACTCTGAAGTTTTAAGAATGTTTGATTTTTTTACAAATATGAAGCTATGCCACATTTACTTGATACAATATATAAAAAATATATCATTTATAATGCCAATACAAGAATACATTATCAATACCAATTTTATACTTACAAATACGTACGAGTATAAAGTGTCTTAAGTTTGACATTGCGAATAACGGCCAAGGTATGGTCCACGAGATTATGATGGTATAAAAATGTTTAACATTATTGAGTCGATTAAATATATTGAGATAATATAATGGTTACCATAAACATTCTGTATAACTTAAAAATTAAGAGGAGCAGCAAAACAATAAAAAATTAAATGAAAGCATGTTTTGTATAGTAAGTTTACATTAGCCGTTATCCAAGCCAAACAATGACGAAATGTTGACAAAAAAATACTATAATACTTATTTACATCCAATTCCCGCGGTTGACTAAAAATTTTTTCACAGCAAAGTTACATACATTCATATGAAATACTACAAATTTTTGATTGCGTAATAACTGTCTTTTCATCTCACTAGCTCGGAAAGACTTTCTTTGTATCTTGAAATGAAAATGCAAAAGTCTACTTTTGACAAAAATTTTTTATTACATAGAGACATAATTCATCTCCACACTTTTAGTTGCCTTCAGCAAATTTGAATCCTTTGCTACGCTGGGGATTCTTTTTTGAACTACTACCTTCGGATTTTAGAATCCTTCGCTGCACTCTATAATATACGCAGCAAAGAAACATAAAAAATATTATTCTTTGTTTTTTAAATGAAGGATACACATATAAGAAAAAAATGTTAGTCAAACGCGGAGTCCCACCGTTGTGACACTGCGTATCGTTGGCGTCGGTCGGCGTCGGTGTGATGGATCGTCTGGAGCACGCGCCCACGAGGCCGGGCGCGCCAGCCTCGTCCCCGGCGGTGTAGTCGCATGTGCGCGGTCGCAGTATTACCTGCCGACAACACTGCGTGTTAACCCATTCAATATGGCGACTAAAATCTATTACTAGCCTACGCCTGCGACTTCACCGAAGTCTGAGGCGCGTTATGATACGAGTACCTCGCAGAGCTACCGTACATTCCAGTCAGCTCACTAATATGAGCCAGCATATATGCGCGTGTAGTTATTTGAGCATTACTTCATACCGGAGGTGTGATATATTCCAAGATATTCCCAAAACTAAAAAACGGGTCACAACGTGGACACAGCCGAATATGCAGGTGATACAATACCAAAAAATAAGTTTAATCCACAGCGAAAGCCGAGCGAAGTCATGGCTGGAGTACACTCACATACTCTGGTAAAATTCCTGGCCGAATGGCAGATATGCGCGCGGCCGGAGGCTGCACTTAATATCGCACCTTTAGAATCAAAGAACGATCATGCGAAGTCAAAAGTTACGCGCGTATATATTTATGTAATGGCCAGCCGAAGCCGCTTTGTCACTCTACAACATGGGCGGAGTAGTTACCTGATATCTACATGTTCTCGAACTGGTCGACGCGGCGCTTGGTGTTGCCCTTGCGGATCTCGCGCAGCGTCTTGTACTTGTCGCGGCCCTGGCGCACGTTCTCGCGGTGGATCTTGTCCATCGCCGTCTCCTTCGTCTCGTCGCGCGACTGCGCCAGGTCTTGCTTCAGCGCCTGCGAACAGGTTGATAAAATTGTCTTTAAAACTGTTGAAAAATTCAATAAAATAGATCCGATGCATCATTTCTGAATTTCGTCGTTATGACTGACGAACGTATTGTATGCCACAACTGCTTAGCGACGAAGCACGACGGACACAAAGTCAGTCGTAACAATGTAACAGAACAACAGGAACTTTGTCCGTTGTCACACGGGAGCTGACGCTTCCACTCGTTCGGCGCTCGTGTTGTTCTCTCTGAGTAGTCACATTTGAAAAGATCCTAAAATAGCAGAATCATCACATCATCATCATCCATTATGCATCCACTGCTGGTTTTAAACTGGTCTTTTAAGCAACGCCAGCCCGCTCTTTATTTTGCATCTTATCAATGCCAGCCATTACACTCAAGGTGACATTCATGAATCTTCGCTCCCACCCCTCAACTCCTCTCAACGCGCGCTGCAAGCGGCCGCGCGCACCGTCGCGTCGCAGTTTGGGTCATGCCGCGTTGCAAAAACCAGCTCTTGACTAAGGCCCCGCATGGGTTTGAAACTAGTCGGACGTTGTATCACGTGAGTTTTAACCGTGTTTCATGATAAACAAATGATCACCTTGAGCTGGTTGTGCAAGCGCTCGGAGCGCTCGGCGAGCGTGCGCCGCTCCTCCAGCGGGTCCACCAGGTCGTCGGGCCCGCGCGCCAGCTCGCCGCCGCCCGCCTCCGAGCCGCCCTCCGAGCCGCTGCCCTCCGCCGCGTCGCCGTCCGCGCCCGCGCCGCCCTCGTGCAGGTGGTGGTGCGTGGGCGTGGTGGCCGCCGCCAGCAGCGCCGCCGCCTCGTCCTGCTTCCTGCAACACCCATTGGTTCATTGACTTTACGAGTCTACATCAAGTTTGGCTTACCACCCTACCGGCAAAGATGTTCCGGTACGATGCCGAGTAGAAACCGAAAGGGGTGTGGATCATCCTCCTCCTAACAAGTTAGCCCGCTTCCATCTTAGACTGCATCATCACATATCATCAAATGAGATTGTAGTCAAGGGCTAACTTGTAAAGAATAAAAAAAAAGAAAGTTTGCCTGACTATCACATCTTCGTACACTTGCCGGCTCTTCTCAGCAGAACCTGCCTTCAAAACCAATGGTAGTCAACCTTAGCGTTTCAAAAGTAATCGTAAAGTAAGCCTACTTAAAGTAATAAATTAATTTTTATTTGATTTGACTTTGAAGAGAGATGGTACCGAGTGGAGCTGATGATCAGCAATTATTCACTCAAAATTGCGAAATTCATTACCTCAGACTAGTAAATGAGTTTCAACACATTTTTTTTTAATGTTTCAATTGGGGAGTCCATAACTGCCAGTAGGCCTTCGATTCACGACAATTATAATACAATAAATAATTTCTCTTTTTTCTGTTGTTTTCTTTACAAGATTCTTAGACAAGCATTTTTAGGATTCAATGCTAAATCGAAAAAGATTATTTCCACATTGGAATTAATTGATAACATTCGTTAAGTAATGTAAAATATGTAAGTTTCAATCTAGTAGAACGATAATGAATAATACAATTTTAGAACAATAATGAACAATTTAAGACCCTTTTAAAAACTGTCAACTAGCCTATTTCTAAAGACTCTTGTAGTGTACTGACCTGCGCGCCTCTTCGACCTCCTCCTGCAGGCGCCTGGTCTCCGAGTCCTTGACCTCGACCTCCTGCTGTATGCGCGACACCTCCTCCTGCTTGGCGGCGATCTCGTCCTCGAGCTTCTGGCGCTCGGCCGCTTCCATGTTCTGTAACGAATACGTGTTGTTACGTTTTATTTCAGTCATCGACATAAAACGACACAAAACTTCAAGTGTTAGTCAGATACTAAATTATTCAGGTAAGACAAGTTAGTCATAGTTACGCCTCATTCTACGGGTGTAGTAACTTCTCTGTCTACAACCGTAATATCTATCTATGGTATGCTATTTGCCAGTGTTCCATAGTCTATGGATGTGCAGAAATGGAGGAAGGAATTCAGAGGATCACAGAGTCGGAAAGCCAGTTTAACAAAAAAAAATGCATCTATCTATCTAATCACTATGTTTATTTATCTACTTGATGATACACTATGAATTTATAATTTATCATCACATCAGCCGATGGACGTCCCGACTTCCAAACACCATAGTATATAATATTATAACATCACACTAATATTATAAAGGCGAAAGTTTGTGAGTAAGTATGTTTGTTCCTCTTTTACGCTGCAGCTACAGAAGCGATTTTGCTGAAATTTGAAATGGAAATAGATTTTACTCTGGATTAACACATAAGCTACTTTTCATCCCGGAAAAATCCATGGTTTCCGCGGGATATGTGAAAACATGAGTTATTTATATATTTATTTAGCATTCATGCACTTATGTACTAATAAATAAGATGTTGGTGATGATGAGTAGGTAACTAACACTATTTGGAGTGGATTAGGATCAAATGCGTCAAGGGACAGTACCTTGGTCTCCTCGAGGCGCTGCATCATGGCCTGCAGCTCGTTCTGGCGCTGCTCCAGCTCTTCCTTGGCGGCCTGCAGCTGGCGCAGCTGCTCCTCCAGCCGTCGGATCATCTCCTGGGCTTCCAGCAGATTCGCCTGGAATATACACGAGTAAATATATTAATATACTGTAGGAAATAGTAGTCTGAGATGGATGTGACGTCGCTCGATCTCGTGTTGGCTTGTGCCGACGCTAGGTGGCGCGACTTGTTTCCGTAAAGAGTAGAGAATTAGAGAGGGGTAGCCATCAGGCAACTTTCGATATACGGCGCTCGTCTTAGTCTTCAATATGCTCGTGGCGTTCGAACCGTCCACATTTCTTGTTGTGTAATTCTTTAAGGGTTACTTGAGATAGGCGGGGAGAGTGACTTGAGTGGAAAAGCTTATTAACTGTCAAGGTCTGTCTGTTAAACCTTAACCCTACATACAGCAATCACAAGTTCGTGACTCCACTCAAGGTCATTCTCTTTCATTCTAGGGTTAATTAAATGGTTTATGTTGTCTATTTGATGGGCATAGTATTGGAACGATAAATAACATGGTTGTACGATTTCAGAGATAAATCCGTAACTAGCCACAGCCACGGCCGAAACCTACCACTAAACGAAACTTTATTTAACTTTGAAAATATAAAATACTAAATTGAATTCATTCTAAGAATTTTTTGCATCCATTTCCATTATAATTTGGCCTTTTATAAGTCCACCATCTGTTTCAAGTAGGCTTAGTTTACCTACAAACACCTTTAAAACGTCAAGTTATGTTATGATATTATGGTGGTAAGTTACATTTAAAATTCAAAATTAAAGTTATGAGGGTCCCTAATGCACCTTGGTCCAAGAAGTGCCTACAATATACTCAGTCAGCGTTTCTTTTCGTGAACCAAACAAATTAGAATTAGCTAATGAGTAGTCATACCTGTGAGCGTTCCATCTCCTCCTGCATCTGCCTCAGCCGGTCCTCATACTCCTGTTGTTTCTTCTCCGCGCGCTCGCGAGCCGCGATCTCTAGCTGCAGCTTCTCTCTGTGATAGAAAAGTACTTGTTTTATTTCAATTAAAGATACACCGGTCAAATATAAGTGACATAGCAACGACATTGATAAGTAGAGGAAACAGCTCGAGCAGGTCCCAGGACTTGTGACGTTCGGTGTAGGTGTAGGTTTAAAGAATCCTTTCAGAATAACTTGGCGAACTCCTCCTTCATCTGCTGCACGTCGATGGTGTCGGGCCACTAGTGCGCCACTAGCACGTACCTCTGCGCCTGCTTGGCGAGCTTCTCCTCGCGCGCCTGCGCCTTCATCTGCTGCACGTCGATGGTGTCGGGCTTGCGGCGGCGCATGTACAGCTCGTGGTTGCCCATGCACAGCGCGAGGATGCGCTTGTTGACGCGCACGCGCGGCGCGAAGAACACGAAGTCCGGCGCCTTCTTGTCGATCGGCTTGATGATGAACTTGCGGTCGTTGAACGAGATGTTGCGGATCTCCGACCACGGGAAGCCGATCTTCGGCGTCAGTCTGTGAATGAACAAGAATCGATTCTACAACCTATTTCGATACTGATATAGACGAAAGGAGGAAATATAAAATGAACGGAACCTTCTGGTTTTGAAATACATATTCAACGGATCAAGTAATTTGTCAATGTTCAGCGAAATGCCTTTGTCCGTATCTGATCAAAACTTTGCAGAGCATACAAGAAATTCACAGATAATCCGGAATACATTGACCTATCCCGGGTCAGTGAAAGGCATAAATTTCATTTCTCTATTTCATACCTTCATTTTCGCTGATAATCGTGGAATGTTGTAATTGGTTGATTCATCGTGATACATCAGATATGATACATCGTCGCAGTGATAGCGGATAGTTCGTGAATGACATAATCAGTTCCGATAACGTCGCTTGTCGTAATTACGCGCCGCAAGGTCAACGAGATAACAGGATCTTGAGGACGAGCGTGATTGTTTGGAGCTAATTTTATACCTCTTGGTACAGACTACTTGGTACCTATCCGTAATTCATTTTAAACCTTCTACACAAGAGTACCTTTATATTATTATAACAAAAATGGTACATTCATTCATACTTCTAACTCCAAGGAACCGACTTTTAAATAAAGTCTCTCCACCAATTTCCTTTCTACATTAATATTATAAAAACCGGACAAGTGTGACCCTACACGCGCAGTATATGGATCCGTAGATTAATTCTTCCCCACTTTAACCCCCAAATGGCTTTTCTACAGCTCAACCGATTTTCATCAAACATGTCTAAGAACACTCGCACATAAACCTCAAAAAACAAACTAAATCGAAATCGCTTCATCAAAACTTATAACAACACCCCTTGGTCTTTTTGCGTCAGTTTTTCGTTTTTAAAGTTGGCTTTTAGCTTGTGGGTAAGAATAATACTATGCAAGTTGTTTAACGGTAAATTTTCATGAAACGAATTAACACTATCTCAGTCAGACACCACAATTATTATTAATTACAACAAACAAGTTCGTTTATCTCGCGCGTCGCCGCCGACCCATTGTCATATTATCGCGCTTTTTCACTCCGTTCCTTTGGCAACGGAAATTTCAATGATAAACGTTTTTATTTTATTTTTTTACGTTTTTGTTTTTTGTAAATAAACTTAATAGCCTGCATATTTTCAAAACTCACTTGTCATCTTTCTCATATATGTTGAGTCCCAGCGCATCGACACCGAGCCACAGCTCCGTGTTCTTCTTGTTGCGGATCTCAAAGTAGTTGACGCCGTACATCTCCAGGTCCTGCGCGATCTTCAGGTACTCCATCATGGCGTCCTCGCGCAGCATCCCGCGGTGCTCCTGCCACCAGTTCGTGATGCTCTGCTCCCACTCCTCGCGGGACATCTGGACAACAGAACCACATATAAGTCCCCTGCGACTTCGAATCCTCCGACTAAAATTAACCTTCAAAGATAGACACATGCTGTCAGAGACTCTTAAAAGGGAACAGATCAATTCCTCATACATGATTTTTATATAAATTTTTTGCAAGCGTTATTGCCACATTTTTCATTGATTCTCCACCCCCAATTAGTCGTAGAGTGATGTTATTCCTTCCTCGACATATTGGCTATCCAAAACAACCGTGTCACTCCTGCACTGCGTTCATTGCAAGCAGCATCGAGGCTCAGTAGTTTACCTTGTGCTGATCAGTGACTCGCTGCGGCAGCAGACGGTCGTTGGTGAGGAAGCCGGGCGCGTGCACGGCCGGGTTGTGGTCTCCATGGCGCGCCTGGACCGCGTACGACGCGAGCAGCACTGACGTCTCTGGCGGGCAGTAGATCTCGTCAGACAGTATGCCATTCTTCACCTGGAAGAGGAAATTAAAAGGATATCTTTAATTAATATGTAAAAATGGCTCAAAAACTTGATAACAAGCAAGTATTCGTAGTTGACGACGGCCTCCGTGGCGCAGTGGTATGCGCGGTGGATTTACAAAACGGAGGTCCTGGGTTCGATCCCCGGCTGGGCAGATTGAGATTTTCTTAATTTGTCCAGGTCTGGCTGGTGGGAGGCTTCGGCCGTGGCTAGTTACCACCCTACCGGCAAAGACGTACCGCCAAGCGATTTAGTGTTCCGGTACGATGCCGTGTAGAAACCAAAAGGGGTGTGGATTTTCATCCTCCTCCTAACAAGTTAGCCCGCTTCCATCTTAGACTGCATCATCACTTACCATCAGGTGAGATTGTAGGGGGCAACTTGTCAAGGGCTAACTTGTAAAGAATAAAAAAAAAAAAAAAAGTTGACATCTAAACGACCCGCATCAAACGCTTCGCTTCAACAATACCTATCCGAACGTCTAAAGTGTGGATATCTCATCGTCATCATCACCTCATTGCTTTCCTTTAGACACTATTATAGAAAACATTCTATTGGTGATCTGAGCTCCAAGTTCCCCTCTCTGAAGATGATGAATACAGAAAGTCGACTTCGTATCAACTATATCAATTAAGATACAATGTTCCCCTTATAATTTTCTAACGATTAGAACAGGCAATGTGAGGAGTTGAGTGTGTGTAATATGAGGACCGCATTCTGTTTACAGTTTTTAACTTAGAAAAGCATGCAGATTATGATTCTGGATGGTGACCAGGGTCTATTTAGTCTGTACATTGTTATCTGCTTATGTCACACTTTATAAAAAAAAAAAAAATTTATGGGGTGGATTTTCAGCACAGAAGATATCGCTTGATACAGGGGGTAGATCAAACATTTACTAACTTGCAAGTAGAAGAGTTTGAGCGTGATCTCCTGGATGATTTCGTCGGCCACGTCTTCGGGGTAGAATTTAGCGCGGAACTTGAACTGAAGTGGATTCTCCTTCTTGACGTCTTGTTGCATCACCTGCGAAGTTGAACACAATATTAAATACTAACCAATGCTACGCTTAAAAATGGATTGATTGGGATAGAACGAGTATGTATTAAGGGCACCAACTGTTACAAAGCTTATGACTAGTCTATATGCTTTGTACGAGAATGGGCAGAGTGTGCTATTGTATAGAGAAACAGATTACATTTTAAAGGTTTAGGGCAAGTTCCACCACCTTTTGATAGCTATCGAATGGTCTAACCATAAGTTTTGTCACTTTCTTAGTTTATGTCATTTGATAAAGACACAACTTGTGAATAAGCTATCAGACATTTATCAGAAGGTGGTAAAACCGGTCTTTAGTCGAACTATTATTGTATTGTAAGCTATTATTAAAATGGAAATTCAATTTAGAACAATTTGCTTTGATTTTCAGAACAGAAAGTACAAGGAATTCCTATTCTAATATTATAGGGCATTAACAGGGTATTTTGGCCTTTATCTTGCCAATTATAAAGCGTATTTTATATCAGTGATGTAAGCCTAAATAAAAAGTCGTGATAGTTAGCACTTGATTTACTTCTCACGACCGTATGGATCTTGCGTCACCGTTTAAATTAATACATGACGTGTAATGTAATACGCATAACTCTTAACATATTTGTGATGAGTGATGCCTGTGGTGTCGTTAGTCATACTAATTGTAGCTCAGGAGCTGGTGAACAAAATTTTAAATCAACAGAACTTTTGGCTGATTCAGAGACTTTGGCTTTCGAAAACATTTGAACCGAATTGTCGGTTCGCTACTTTAATACAGTTACTCTACGTTATCTTTCAGTTATCGCGTTTAGTTTTACTTTTATACAAATATAGTAAACGTCAAACCTTTTATGTTCCTGTAAATATGTCCCAAGATTAAAATAAATTTCGCTTTAAATAGACTTACTGCATTCAAACTAAGTTTATTGGTTATCGTTATTTTTAATACATATTTCCTTAGGTTTCCTTTGATACATAGTTGTCATCGTATAGTTCTTTTATGTACTTGTAACTACTTGTAAGTCGCAAGATTAAAAGAACATGTACTAATTCAGGATTTGAGTGTCAACATTATTTAGGACCTTTTAACATTATCATGTTTTGCATTTTGGGACAGCTATATCTACTTTCTTGTTTCAGTTCTTTCTTTTTATTTTATTTTCTGATGCTTACAATACTTTCTTTTGTTTTTCCATTTCTATCATTTTACCTAAAAACGCGAGAACCAAATCTCTCTTTTAAAAAAAAAAATATTTTAACTACTAAAGCTGAAATAGTGCAGCAAAGTAGTCACCAGCTCGCAAGCTATTATAACATATAGAAATTTACTGAGGAACTTCCTTAACCTTTGCCTCAGCCTACAGTACGTACTCGTGTGTCAGTAGGTACGAATATGCAATACATCATGCAATTGTGCCAAGGTGCTCGGTGATAAAGTTAAAAATAATTACCCACATTACTAACAACAGCCTTAATTACTTGTAATGTGTACGATTAAGCAGCCTTTGACTTCTTTTTACTTAAGTGCATGATGTGATAACAGTTTGAAGGTCTTTACATTTGTACTTTTACTAGTATTTTATAATTATAAAGCTGAAGAGTTTGTTTGTTTGTTTGATTGAACGCGCTAATTTCAGGAACTACTGGTCCGATTTGAAAAATTCTTTCAGTGTTAGATAGCCCATTTATCGAGGAAGGCTATAGGCTATATATTATCTCCATATTCCTACGGGAACGGGAACCACGCACGGCGTCAGCTAGTGTTTTATAATTTTATGGCTGTTCGCAGACACAATTTCCAGGATATGTTTCCTCTTTAGGATCAATTTAGACCAAACGGTAAAATGGCTGCAATTCACACCGCACAAACACGCATTTGAACATTAAGGATTACTTTTACGTATCGGTGTGAATGGTGGCCTAAAACTTAAAAGGTGTCTGAGCATTACTCCATCTATAGTTTAAAATTAACCTTAGATTTAGAACAACGTAGCGTCCATAACTGACATAAACTGATCACCGAATGTGGCCGTAAGCCCTTTAGCCGTAGTGTGTAAAGTAAAGTAAACACTAGGGCTGAAAGTGCCTGCTTACATTGCATGCAAAAGTCATTGGTAGTCCGCTACGCTACAACGTGCCTATAACAACGTAAAGAGTCTACAAGGATATATTCTTTTTAACTATCCATCTGAAGAAGATGGCTCAGGAATAGGCCCAAGATGCTCACCACGACATATGTCAAGATTAGAGAAAGACAAATAAATGTCGACCAAAAAAAAAGAGAGAGAGAACTCGACAAATGTCGACAATATATCTTCTTGTCTTTATATGATATACTAGCTGACGCCGCGCGGTTTCACCCGCGTGGTTTTCATTCCAGTAGGAATACGGGGATAATTTATAACCTATAGCCTTCCTCGATAAATGGGTTATCTAACACTGAAAGAATTTTTCAAATCGGACCAGTAATTTCTGAGATTAGCGCGTTCAATCAAACAAACAAACAAACAAACAAACAAACCCTTCAGCTTTATAATATTAGTATAGATGTCGTACTCGTAGACGCATGCTGGGCCTACTAATGGTTAGTGGAATCTATTTCGCAGGACATTGTTCTTTTGCTCAGTTTACGTCAGTTGAGGATGCTGTGTGCGGCTTACCCATCTGGAGAACGGTAGCGACCCTGACTTCGTTGCGTGCCCAATAGTCCAGGGGGAGCGTTAAAAAGGCAACAATTAATTACAATTCAGCGCCAGTGGGCGACAACACGCAACCATACCAATTACCATACGCACAATATAAACATTTTAATATTAAGGTGGGCACTGACTGGTGTTTGTTGTAATGTAACATTCGCATCACGCTGTATTGCTCGTCCTTTTTTTGTCGACATGGTGGTCGAAGAACGTTTGTACGTTACACCAAAAAACCAGTCAATACCTTTACAGTTCGCGTCAAGTAAGTTTGCCGTTCTGAAGTCAACTGTTCTAATATAATGCGCAATGCTATTTATTTCGACTTTCATTTAGTGAGTCTTCATTTGCTCTGTCTTCAGAACGACCCACTTACGTGATGCGAATTATAACTATGTTAATTTAAGGATACATCTTAACCACATTTACTTAGCTTACATTTAAGACGAATAGCACTATTATGAAAATGAAACGGAACGATATAAGTATTTTTAATATTCAATAGTACAGTATAAAAGAGGTTAACTTGAGATCAAAAATGATTTTCAACACATCAAGTAAACACCTTCTCTAAACTATAGTTAGTTTTACAGCAAATTCTATACACACAGTTCCAAGGTAGTTTGGACAAATGTAAGCTTTAACACAAAGCGCATTAAGTCCTTTTTCAACTGTAGTACATTTGTTGAAACTCGAAGTAGGTATATTTGTTCTAGAATCAGGTATTACATAGTTTGTAGCAAAGTGTAAAATATACAAAACGTTATCGCTAATGAACAGAGCCAGCTACTAAGTACTCCGTACAGGATTATTGTGGTTTTCTCTGAAATAGCTTACGTCAGCGTTGACTCTCGATAAACCTTATTTTACTACGAATAGCATAGTTCAAAATATACATACATATAAAGAACTTATACATAAAAGTATGTATCTACCATAGAACATAAAGCACTTAAGCTAGGCTGTGGTATCTACTAACTATGATAGCTACTTGAATTTTGTCGATATTTTTACCAACTTCCAAGCCCCAATAGTCGTGGTACTATTAGTGCTTGAAGTTAAGAAGAATAAGGGGTAACACAGGGGAAACTGAATCTAATACTTCTGTAATCTTTGTCTTGGTCTTGGGCCTAGCATATTGAACTATCGTTGTCCACCATTTCGCAAGGTATTACGGCACACGAGATTTTTATACATTACATTTACTGGAGAGGATAAATGGGGTGAGGATTTATATTATAGGATGAGTGACTGAGTGTGAATGAAAATTTTTGTAAACGAACTCTCCTGGACCAAATCTAAGACATTTTCGTTAGAGACCAAGTCAGGAGTACCCTTGACGAACTTGTATGCCAATATGGGATTATGGCGTAATGGTATGTATGTAGATTTACTAGTTATAGTTTAATCTGTATGTTTATCTAATAAAAAATTCAGCCGATAAGATTTTCAAAGTCTCCATGCGTATGGTGCGATATAATCGACTAGCATACGAACGTACTACGTCTGCGCGATCCTGATAAGATTTATTATACTTTAACGTATGCTATAACATGACGCAATGTCGTGAAGAGTTTTTAATAGCTAGCTACATATTTACTTATTTATTGTCTCTATATTGTAGCTATGTATGACACCAGTGTATCTATGTTACTTTGAATATCTGGTTTGATGTTTTTTGATGGAGAAATTTTCTGTTTAATTATAAACTCAAGTTGGAATTCAGAATTAGATTTACATTTTTAATAGTAACAACTGGCGCACCTGATGGTAAGTGGTAACCCACAGCCTATTAAACGTATTAGGCGTCCACTTATCCGCATCGTACATATCGCATCGCATCAAAAGGATTTTTAATTTTCATGTAAATAAAATCGTTCGATGCAATCCATAGGATGCGGATCAGTGGACGCCTAGCATAATAGAACAACATTTCACAGAGCATGCAAGGAAAACGTTTAACCTGTGACGGGACTGTGAGTATATTAAGCTGAGACGTACTCGTAATTACCTAAGATTTTACTAATTAGTTAATTTAGTTACGAGGTACACAACGCAACAGGCGGTAGATGTAGCAGAGCAATAGATAGAACTACACTCAATCAATCATGGCGAACTTACAAGACTTCCACCGACACAAGTGTTGGAGGTGTCCAATATCCATGTCACAGTAACTAATCCCAGATCATTTACCTCACTTCAACACACTTACACACTCAAACCGCATCATTATTATACACGAAAACAGCGATTATAATGAACAACTTACTACACGATCAACTTGTAGATCTTTTTCCTTACAATATTTTTGCGTGATATTTTTCAAATTATGACAATGTTCGAGTTCGAAAATGTACAAAAAAATACTATAAACGATGTTTTAGAAACGAACAAATTCTCAGAGAATAAGGAAACTTTAATTTTGACTGAACATTTTGCTTGTGGAAGAAAATGTAGGAACAAGTTACTATAACGTAATACTATATATTTCTGCGGAGAGGAGGATAGTCCGAGGCATGCTCTATTTGAATGCCTGGGATGTGCGGACGCCAGAGCAGAGGCCCAGGGAGCGAAAGAGTTGAATGCGCAAACCCTCGCATGTTAGCGAGCGAAGATGAGTGGGACAAATGCGCGAACATACTCCGCAAAATAATGGTACGGAGAGAAACAAGAGAAAGGAAGGAAAACAGTATGAGAAACGGTACCTGATCGGTCAGCACGAAGTAATGCTAGGCGGTTCCGTGCTGATCGAGGATTTGGGGAGGTTATTTTAGTCCGTCCAAGTCGGATATGCCTCCCAGAAAAAAAATAAAGTTACTATAAATAGAACTTAGCTTACGTTAAAAACATTACGAGCAGTACGAACTAGCACTACATTAGGTCCCAAGCCTGTTACCAAATCGTCGGCCCTATCGTACGCGGCCTCTTCCTCATCTTCTTCAGGTGACACCAGCTTCTTCACGGCCGTGGTTACGCACCGCGCCGTCTTCTCCACGATGCTCTCTGGCTGTGTTTTGGTATAATCATGGTGAATCAAAGGTCAATCCGCATTGACATTGTGGTGGATAATTGGCCTAACCCCCCTCATTCTAAAAGGAGACTCGTGCTCAACGTGCAGCTGATTTTTTAAGCTATATTGTCTGCTGTCACATTTAAATCATATCAAACAAACGACCTACTAAGATTTTTGTCGCTTTTTCCGCTCTTCCTTTAGATGTCTGGCATTCTCATTTTTCCTGAACCTATTACAGCAAACAAAATATTTTCAAAATAGTCAGGCCTTTTTTGGGTTTTTGTGAGACACGCTAAAAACTTCTACGCTCATCAAGTGGTGACAAATAATTATGTATTGTCGATTTTGGCAAATTAGTTGTATTTTTGAATGTAAAATACCAAATCTAAAAATCCAATAGCTTTCTTTTTGCAGGCCAAACCCGGGAATTGCACCATGGACATGAATTGTACACTAAATAGCCTAACCAAGGCCCAATGTAGTAGTAGTAGTAGTACCTAGAAGTAGGGTAAAGGTGCCGATTCACAACTCTATCTGCGACTTCGGCCAAGATCTCGCGACCGGCGCGGGGCGGTGCGGGAGCGGCGAAAGTGCGGTCAACGACCCCGCGCCGCCTTCACAATCAGCTGTTCTTGTGTGAACATTCCTCCGACACCGACCTGACGCGACGATAGACGACCTCTCCCCGAGTCACAGATTCGATTACAGATCGCAGTTAAAAGGTTACAGACTATAGTCCTTTTCATGTAAGAAGTCCCCCAGACGCGGCGCTAATGTCTTAATGGCTCTCATTGTCATTGGTAATGGTGTTCTTATTACAATTTTTTGTGTAATTCGCTGTCAATTTTAGTTCAGGTTTTAGCCGCGGACTTCTTTTATGAAAAGGACTCTAGTAGACATAGACACTGTGAGAAATGGTAATCTTATTTTATAACATAAAAGAGAATTTATTACAAAATCCTACAATACCGATCTCTAATAGAGGGTTTTGTCTTTCTATGAAGTTAAATTGACGGTATAATGCAAATAACTTATTAATAATGGGTTATTGTTTGGGACTTTGAGTGGTATATTTAAGTAATTGGTGTTGGGAGAAGACGTGGCACTAGAAAGTATATAAAAAATATATACACCCGAGTATACATCGTGAGGAAACCTGCATACCTGAGAACTTTTATTAATTCTCTACGTGTGTGAAGTCTGCCAATCCGCATTGGGCCAGCGTGGTGGACTATTGGCCTAACACCTCTCATTTTGAGAGGGGACTCGTGCTCAGCAATTAGCCGAATATGGACACAACCAGTCTTGTGCTTTCACTTTTGAAAAAAATATGTTAGCCAAAATAAAGAAGTTATCGACTGAACTATCGAACCTGGATCCTCACTATTGAGTTTCGAACACAACAAGCGCGCGTGGCAACAGACAGCGAGGCAAGGCCGTCTCCGGGTGCGTCACTTTCACTTGCTGTCTGCCAAGTGCCACCAAACACATTACCAGCCGAGTCGGACAAACCTGTGGCTAGTACCGTCCCACCGACAAAGACGTACCGCCAAGCGATTTAGCGTTCCGGTACGATGTCGTGTAGAAACCGAAAGGGGTGTGGATTTTCAAACTCCTTCTAACAAGTTAGCCCAGGGATGATAACAGTTTTTTAAATTGTATATAAATTAAGAATATGCTAATAGTAAAGCAATTTTGTAAAAGTAACAGGGTATGTGCGATCATTACTTTCGGAGCTGCAGGGATTTAAGTCTGATTTGCGGCGCTGGCGCGAATCCCTGAAAAAACGCCCCATACAAAATGGCACGAACTAATCTACGTCGTTCAAACAAAATTACTAATATCTTTCTTATTTGTGCGTTTATGTTTATAGTTCTTATATTAAAAAATGTTATCTATACTAATATTATAAAGAGGTAAAGTTTGTAAGTTTGTAAGTTTGTAAGTTTGTAACAATTATTTGAAATGGGGTAATCTTCGGAACTACTGGTCCGATTTTAAAAATTCTTTCACCAGTAGAATGCTACGTTATCGGGGAGTGCTATAGGCTATATTTTATATCTCTATCATATATAACTACTGAGTTATCGCGGGTTTTCTCTTACAGGTCGGACCGAAAAACTTACTTATTCGCATGCGCTGCCTCAACCATTGCGTATAACTGAAATAAATGTATGGAGGCTTTTTAAACCTTTAAAAGTTCTACAAAAAAGTCCGCGACACCATATATCTATCTTTTATATTTTAGCAGATATAGTACCTTTAGTACATTAATAAATTATTTAAATTTTAAACTAAGGTTTACGTCATTATTTACACAACTAAACTTAAATCCTTATCAAAATAAATTATTTAATAATCATAAGGATATTATAGAGATAAGATTTGCCCTTTACAGTATGTTAATTAGTTATATAGTTTCGGAGATAATACAAAATTTCTGAAAGTCGCAGAAATGCCGCTATATGACGCCCCGCGGTTTCAATTACGTGGTTCCCGTTCCAGTGTGAATATGAGGGCCAAACATAGCCTATGACACTCGCAAATAATGTAGCTTTTTATTGGTAAAAGAATTTTCCAAATCGGTCCAGTAGATCCAGAGATTACCCCCGACAACCTCACAAACTTTACCTCTTTATAGTATTAGCAAAGAAGTCGCTTGGGAAATTATAGTCTTTTGGTCATTGCAACATGCACAAAAGGCTGGACCAATTTTGCTGAGGGTAGGGATAGGATAGGGGTAGGGAAGGGGTAGGATAGAGGTAGGGTAGGGGTAATTTAGGGAAAGTGTAGTGTAGGGTAGGGTAGGGTACCGATAAGGTAGGGGCAGTGTAGGGTAGGGGCAAGGTAGAGGTAGGGGAAGGATATGGAACGTATAGGGTAGGGGAGGAGTAGGGTAGGGGTAGGGTAGGGTAAAGTAGGGTACGGGTAGGGTAGGGTTAGGGTAGGGGTAAGGTAGGGATAGGGAAGGGTTAGGGTTAGCGATAGGGTAGGAGTAAGGTAGGGGTAGGTTAGGGGTGTGGTAGGGTTAGATTAGGGGTAGGGTAGGATAGGGTATGGATAGATTACGGGTAGGGTTAGGGTAGGGTTAGCGTTAGCGGTAGGGTAGGAGTAAGGTAGGGGTAGGGTAGGGTAGGGTTGGGTAGGTTTACGAGCAGGGTAAGGAGGTAGATAAGTTTACATAAATTTTTACGCGGACGAAGTCGCGGGCGTCCGCTAGTTTAATATAAGGAAGCTAAAACTGTATGAATTTTCATCTAATTACGATAAAAGATTTTTAATAGATTTTGAAATTTTATAATCTCATTTACTTTGCAAATATCCAGACAATCTTTGGTTTTTATGTATAAATTAGTTAACATTGACCCTATTTACACGAATGTATCATAAAAAATAATATATTCAAACCTAGTCATCATAGAAGGAATCGCACCGAAATTCACGAACAATATTGTCTGTCATTTTCTGAGGAAAAACGAACTTAGATTTGGTATATATCTTAAACTAAACTAGAAGATTTTGCCAGTTTTTTACACCTTTTAACTACACAAAAAGGTATTTTAAGAAGTTTTTAACTGATGAACACGATTACAACTATAAATCATCAATACTGTAGAGTCAGTTTTTATAATCGCATTAGATCGTTGATCATTAACTTTAACAGAAAAGTCTGGTCTAGCGAGGCAGGTCATATACAATAATTGGTCTGAGGTTTAAAACCTACTACAATATTCGCCACAATGTTGGCCAACTTGAAGAGCGTATAGGCCAACGCCAACGCGTATGCCAACGTGAAGATATGGCCATAATCATATTGTGGTCGTTAGCCATTATGGACAACAGTCTCTGACACTTAACAACTTTCACATTTTCAGCACAAGTGCGACAAGCAGGCGTTATCTACAGTAGGTACAAATTACTAATTCGCTACCGAGTACATTCACCGTTTTAAGTACCAACTGCTCACCAAACGGCGGATATTGTTATCGCAATAATTAAATATCAAGTTCAATGCGCTAATGTGATTAAATAACAATATGTTCATAACGACAGAGAAACAAAAATACAAATGCGATAAAACAATTGACATCCAATATTCTGTCTGTAATTTAAATTTTTTAAGCTCTCAAGTACTTTTTTTTTTTATTCTTTACAAGTTAGCCCTTGACTACAATCTCACCTGATGGTAAGTGATGATGCAGTCTAAGATGGAAGCGGGCTAACTTTGTTAGGAGGAGGATGAAAATCCACACCCCAATCGGGAGCCGAAGCCTCCCACCAGCCAGAACTGAACCAATTAAGAAAATCTCAATATGCTTAGCCGGTGATCGCACCCAGGACCTCCGTTTTGTAAAGCCACCGCGCATACCACTGCGCCACGGAGGCCGTCAAAACACTACCGGAGGTACTTACAGCAGAGTGCAAGTATAACAAAGTATAGAGGTAATTCCTGATATGGCATCCAGACTATCTAATATATAAAATTCTCGTGTCGCGGTGTTCGACATTGAACTCCTCCGAAACGGCTCGACCGATTTTGATGAAATTTTTTGTGCATATTCAGTAGGTATGAGAATAGGCCAACGTCTATTTTTCATCCCCCTAAATGTTAAGGGTAGTCCACCCCTAAATTTTTTTTTTTATTTTTTAGGCAAAATTTTTTGTTTTTATTTTTTTATGACACAGCATACAAAAATACATACAACCCTAAATTTTCACCCCTCTACGATCAACCCTTATATTTTATTTGTTAATTAAAAACTATACATACAAATGATTTGTAACTAAAACGTAGTCAATTTGAGCTTTATTGTTATTGTATAAAGTTCATATTAATAATAATTAGAAAACGGGGTAGGGGTAGGGTAGGGGTAGGGTAGGGGTAGGGGTAGGGTTGGGGTAGGGTAGGGTAGGAGTAGGGTAGAGGTAGGGTAGGGGTAGGGGTAGGGTAGGGGTAGGGTAGGGGTAGGGTAGGGTAGGGTAGGTGTAGGGTAGGGTAGGGGTAGGGTAGGGGTAGGGTAGGGGTAGGGTAGGGGTAGGGTAGCGGTAGTTGAAAGTTTACATCGAGTTTCACGCGGACGAAGTCGCGGGCATCCGCTAGTATCACTATAAATTCCATAGGATTGTGTTACTAAAAGATCATCTATTATTTCACTATGCATTCCTTGGATTATCATGTTTTTGATTCTAGAATTTGGTTATATTATGGACGTTTCCGGTTTGTAGCTCGATAATAATAGCACTCAACGTACGGGTCGGAGCTCTATCGAGGTAGATGTAGATGGCAGCGGATAATTCCGTAGCGATGGCTAATACGTGCCTTTGTAAGGCTTCGCCCAATCGGCACATATCTGCGCCATCGCTTAACAATTTTACAGTGAAGAAACTATTCTCATATAACTCTCATATGACTCGCCACGTTTTTCATTCGATACGTGATAATATTGATATTAATGTTTGCTTGATTGAACAAATCACTGGAATTTTAAAGCAGTTATGACGTGAAGTTTAACTAAAAAAGTCAAATATATATTTTTAAAGTAATTTTCATATCTACTATTGATGAAGTTCTACCGTAATTCTTTTGGTACTCAATACATTAATTTTAAAAATAATTATTACACCAAATTCTAAGTTTCAAAAACGCACAATTACATCTATAGCTAATATTAAGTATACTCAATTTTTATATGAATTAATAAAGAATCCACATAACGACGACTCCACATAAACATAGAATAATCCAAACTGTACGGTAACTGCGCCACAGACGCTGGTCAGTGATGCGAGACGCCGCGCCGCGTGACCCTGTTCCCACGACTCATCACCAGGTGGAGCGGCCGACCTTTGCCATCTCCGGCTCGACGTCCTTGGCTTACTGAACTGTACGATAACTAAGCCGTGTGTTTTGATACAATACTTTTCCCCATATACGTGACTTTTTCGTACATTTTTGCTTACAGTACATGCAGTAAAAGTTCTAGACAATCGTAGGGCCTACATATTAGAAAGACGTTAATAAGTGAAAAGTGAAAACGATTTGATCATTAATTTGTAAAGAATATTTTTAAATAGAAAAAAAAAGCTGTTACTTTCAGTGTTTTTCATCCGATTCTCATCGTATTGGCTTCTACAAAATGTTCAAGATCTGTAAGTCGGTATTGAGGGCGTACTATTTTGTACGCCACTCGATAATCATAATTATCGCCTGATGACAAAAAGCGGCATTCCGTGAACGAAACGCGTGCGTGAGATCCGATAGAATAGAAGCCAACAATAACCTGATTTATGGGTTCTAAATAGCACTAAAACGTCTGAATTGCTAAGGACGTTATTACGAGTAGAATTCCGTACGGCATACTTATTTTTCACCTGACGCATAAAATCTCAATAGCTGAACGGTGAAGTGACTGGACTCGACACTAAGAACTCCGCCCGCTGGGATGTTGTCGTACCCTCTCCTAAGACAATCTTTGAGGGTAAATTAGAAGGGAAGCTTATGAGGGGGCAAGTTGATAAAATTATGAACTCCCAATGGACCTAGTGTCACGACGCCAAACAGTACGAATTCATATTGGACGCCGAGACATTTTGACGGTTACGCTTGTCTGTCGCCACCCCAGCACGTCCGCTGGTCGACTGCGTATAATGTATCGGCACACGTGACGTCCAACACTAGCGCTCGACCGAATCTTCAGGAGATCAATGACATCCCTTCGGGGCGCTTGCCACGGGCATTGCGCACGATCTGAGGCTCCAGAACGGCGGGAATTTTAGAATTGACGAGCACCCTTCTCAGGATGTCATTAAGTGCGGGACAAGCGACAGTTGAGTCCGTGGTGGCCGAGGTTTATCTACGCAGGCTCCGCAAGAGGAGAGTCTCTACTGTCCCGGAGGCTAGAAAAGATTCTGGGTCAATTAGATTGCCAGGGAGATATGTATGGAGCCAGTGGTCTGACTCCGGTCTAGAGGATGCCAGGAGCTTCGCACGCTCCTTACCAGTCACGGCTCAATAGTTACATTTTATTTTAATTGATTTGCGTTTTGAGTAAAGCCGAGTTTTCTGACGTCTGTGAGAATCAGTAGAACAATGCTTACGACAGTCGCTGTAATTTCATATTAATCGCCGGTTTATCTTTTAGCGCTAAACGCAGCTACTCAAAATACAGATTAATGTTTAAGATAAAGATATAATTAATATAATTATTTTTATTTCCAAACTACTTCCAAAATGGTTTGATTGTTCATTTTTTTTTTTCATGCTTTAACGGTCTTTGGCGCAATTGCGTAAATAATTTTTGTTTTTTAGTTGGTCACAAATCACAGATCAATAAACAATTCTTTTTATTTAGTGTAGTTGATGGACACATTTGATTTTGTTTATGACAAAGCTCAAGATCTGTCACAAAAAGCTCTACAACTAACAACTTAGTCTGAGCTTCAACATAATTCACAGACTGACAGAAACGTTTCAATCACAAATTATTCTCAAGATTTAGTATAATACATATCGAAATATAACTAAAAATAGCATGAGGCTAGTTAAAATGTCAGCGTGCATCAAACGAGAACCGGTATGTGAAGCTGGTTGCAAGATTTGAATGAATTATGAGCAATCTTGTGTTGATAATATTATTAATTGCCGACATGTGATGACTTGATAAATTACATGGATAATTTGCGATAACTACTTTGAATTATTTTAGTTTACATTATGAACAAGAATGAACCTAACTCACTCTTTATGAAGAACTTTTAAAAATGGTTTAAAAAATTCAAATTCATTTATTTCAATTAGGTACAGGTGTACATAATAGTACAGATAAGCACTTTGTATGTTTTAAGAGACTCTACTACCGGTTGTTATTTAAAGAATTTGAAAGTTGAAAAGGAATCGTTTACAACTTTCAACCTACTTCAAAAAAGGAGAATTCAAGGATCTTTGTAATCAAGAGGTGCGCACCAAAAGTATAACCTGTCTACTAAAATGTATATTAATATTTTAAGATATCTTGTTATTAGGTATAGTTACGCAGGGTTCATGTGTAAGTAGAACCCACAAAAGTTTTGTACCATTCATAATATTACTAGATTAGCAGACGCCCTCGACTTCGATTCTTTCAATCCCTAACGCTTAGACAGTTAAAAAATATATGAGAATGACATATGCTATCGTCAGGTCACGTGATCAAATTATTATCAATCAGATCTGTTATTCCCATAAGCACATTTTTTTAATTTTCGAAGCCCAGACTTTCATAGATCCCTATTTCTCTTAAAACGTTGAGATTTACAAAAACAATTTCTTGAGTTTCTAATCTCTTTATCACAAAAGGAAACTACCCTCGAAATTTCATCTTGCTAGCTCTAGTAGCTTCGCGTCGATGTTTCCGTCAGTCATAACCTCATATAATATATGAGTATGTAGATTAGTCTACGTCATGCGATCGGTTTGCGATTGCGATTCGTAATGCAGGTAAAAAGCTTGGTAACTCGGCACGCGCGGCTCCGATGTTGAGTAACGATCGCGACGCGCCGCCGGTGAAATCGTAAATAAACGCGTGTTGGGGACACCTCGGTCAACTTTCCCGACATATAGTGTTGCCAGCAAACGTCATGCTACTAATATGGTAGAAAATTGTTACTTCTACCCGACTGCCAGAGGAATTGTTTTTCGTTGTACTCATTGTACTTTCAATGACCATGGCTAAGCCCCGAATTCAAGACAGTATGGTCTGGCGTCTGCTACTAATGTGGTAGAAAAATTACTATTATACTACTGGACTGTCATCTGAGAACTGTTTTTCGAGTTTATTAAGAAATGCATAATGAGGTCCAGGGTTCGATGCCGGGCCAGGCCGAACAAAAAAAAATACGTTATTGGGATTTTTCTTACAAGAAAAAAAACCTTAATAGCAAACTGGAGTTCTGAACTAAAACTAAAGGCTTGACGTCCGATAAAACTGATCGTGTGTTGTTCGCGATCGGCATGATGTCATGCACATCGCGACCAACATTCAATCAGTTTTATCAGCTGTCAAGCCGTCAGTGCTGCATGCATGTGAGATTACTTGATCGTCAGTGGCTGGCATAACAGCTCCATGATTAATGGCCAGAGTTAAAGCTTATCCTGTGATCAAATATGTCAAGTGTAGCCACCATAAACCTTCTGACAGATTTCAACACAAAAATAGCTTGGATTCGACTGACTAATGGAAGTGATTTAAGGTAGTTTTTTTTTAAGTTTAAAACTACATTTAAAATTAAAATACTTAGCCGCCAATAAACAGTAAGTAGGTATTTAGAACGTTACTCAAATGGCGATTCTTTGAAGTAAATTATTTCCAGTTACTGTGTATCATTATGTCATTACAGCTTTTAGCAGGCATGGGATCATTGTTTCAAATTATACTTACTGAAATGCTACTTAGGGTTACCACCTTAGTTTACAAAACAGTTTTATAGTATAATGAAAATAATACTTTGCCATTACTATTTTTTGACATGTATGTAAGTATTAGGTAAATGTGTGTCGCAATTTTCTTAAAAATTTTGGATGCAGGTTTCGTTACATAATTTCCAGGCATCTCGGTTTTAGGTTTTCAGTATGTGTAAGAAAGCAAATCTATATTATTAAAGAGGTAAAGTTTGTGCTATTGTAACCTCTGGATCTACAGTACCGATTTCGAAAATTCATCTACTACCACGTTATTTGTGAGTGTCATAGGCTACATTTTATCCTCGAATTCTCACGGGAACAGAAACTACGCGGGTTTCCGGCGTCGACTAGTTAAAAATAAATCAAAATGACCCACCCCCAAATACTAAATAATGATATTAAATCGTGACAACCCTATTTCTTTATATGCATATTTTATAGGTATGTTGATTCATCCGACGAGTTCCGCTATGACTAAGTGTATTGACGTTTTTGATAGCTAAGTTACTGAGAAATACATATAATATGCTTATTAATTAATAGGTAGGTATTAGCTTTTATCAAATTCCTAATCAATTAGTTTTGCACCCTATTTACCACTTAGTTTGTTTTCGTCTTTATATATATTTCACATTTTAATGTTACCTATATGTATTTAGTTGTACCTATTCATACATATAAAGTTAAAATTCCGAAACAGTCAAAAAATATTTAAAACAAGTAGACTTATTTATAAGCACTTCTCGTATTATGGTAACAGGTAAGGTTTTTACTTTACCTTTTTTTTTATTCTTTACAAGTTAGCCCTTGACTACAATCTCATCTAAAGGTAAGTGATGATGCAGTCTAAGATGGAAGCGGCCTAACTTTTTAGGAGGAGGATGAAAACCCACAAACCTTTTCGGTTTCTACACGGCATCGTACCGGAACGATAAATCGCTTGGCGGTACGTCTTTGCCGGTAGGGTGGTAACTAGCCACGGCCGAAGCCTCCCACCAGCCAGACCTGGACAAATTAAGAAAATCTCAATCTGCCCAGCCGGGGACCGAACCCAGGACCTCCGTCTTGTAAATCCACCGCGCATACCACTGCGCCACGGAGGCCGTCAACCTGTCACCATAATAGTTAAAATAGTTAAGGGACAATAGTCACACGTAGTGTAGTGCAACGGCTTGGAGGAGCGCTGCATTGCTAAACGATGATTATCATGGTAGTAGCAGTTGAACAAGTCGCGAGGCCGTCGGTTGACGATTGCGTAAGTGCGATACGGCACCCGCGCGTAGGAAACGCGCTGAATGTACCCAAAACGCACCGAACTCTCGATCCACGCATAGTTGGCGTATCGAACACTTACCGTTAATCTATGCTCTATGATCGTTGGTACTACCAATTTTAATATTGATATCATATTAATAATACTTGGTACTATGAAACAGTTAGAGGTATAGAATAAAGTTGAACTTCTTCAAGTAAGCCCGATCGTCACTTAACATCAGGTGAGATCGCAGTCAACGGCTGATTAAATAAAGAAAACTCCCCGCATCTTAAACTAAGCAAAACTTCCTTGCAAGAAATAGTTACATCAATAGAAAGTTTCAATCAATTACCTAACTGTTATGGAGAAAAACTGACTATTAAGATATGCACGAGACAATGGCTGGCTCAACATCGTCTAAAACACAACATAAATAGCACATGCCAGATAGTTGACATACTAGAGAGATGCAGTATGAAATTTAAGACACTTAATTTTCAATGGAAAAGCTACAAAACCGGATCACAAATTTAGAATGATTAAAGAACTAAGACAGACAAATATGCAATCGAAAGAAACAAGTTAGCTTGTAACAAAACAAAATTACACTGATAAAAAAATGATAGTCTCATTCACAATGCTGGTAATCAATTCGGATATGCCAAGGCGTTACGGCCACGTAATACATCGGAAACCTCCATAAGGCTCGGAGATGTAATAAATAATGTAGTTGAGTGCAGTTAGTGCTCAAAAAGGGAACACACGTATGTAATATGCAGTTAACTCTGTCAATAGATGGAATAGATGTCACTCGACAGAAAAATGCGATGCTGACATTCTCAGCAGATGGCAACATCTAGAATCTAGATAATGGGTAAGCTTATCGGACAACTATTTGATACAGTATATATCTTCGTCAAGTTATTTCTGTAATCTAAGATGAAAGATGATTATCTGTTTAATTTTATCTATCAATTCATTATATCAATCAAAATACCGCTAAGCCATACTTCTTCTATAGGTTTTCCATAGAAGATGAAATATTTAGATACTATGAAATGTGTTTTTGAATTACTCAATAAAGTTACGATGTAAAACTAAATGCAAACAGGCTTGTTTCATTTTATCCCCCGAAAGACGCAAATAGCAAAATGCAGACGTTATTAGCTTTATTTCAGACACGCAATTACTTGTAAATACTTTGGGTTTTTCTGTATATACTATTATTTCAACGTTATGACTAAGGTTTGGAAAGTCAACGACAACCGATAGATTTATGTCTTCAATTTGCGTTTTAAATCCACCTCGTACCGACCGTTGGCTGGTGCACACTGGCACCATATGCTTCATAAACGAGTAAATGGTTTATAATGTAAACCATCTGTTATAGCGCTGTTTTAACAAGCAAGTCTTTAAAGAGGTTAACAAAAGAACTTTAGATTTCTTATTTATCCAATCTTTATAAACACGTTTTTAATCAATATTTTTTTTTTTAGTTGATTAATATAATCTTTGTTAACATTTTATTACTTTAATATCAAACAAAATTAATGTATCAATGCCCCAACATTAGCAAGGTCCTAAATCTGTAAAAAAAGTAAGAATCTGTAGAATTTAATCAAAATAAGCTATAAGACAGGGGAGAATATTCTAAGAACTCCTTGGGCACGGTAACATTACCTAACCAGTTTTAGACATACAAGTATCGAGTAAATCAAAACCGCTAAATAAAGCTAAAACGATTACAAAACGTCTGTCAATTTGTAAGGACGCCGCCACGTCATGACGGAGCCGGCATGCGGGTAATTAAATTTTGGCCGTTAAACTTTGTACGACGAACGCTCGCGGCTTTTTTGAAGATTAACGACACGATCATCAAATTTAGATCAATTAAAAGAGAACTCTTTTGGATATAACGTCACTTTGGAAAGAGTGATGAATCTGAATATTGACATGAACTTACTTGTAAGCAGAAAGCCTATATAGATTTCTTTTAAGAGACTTCCAAAAAGGAGAAGGCAGTTTGATCTAATTGTTTTGCCATGTCACCTTGACCTGATACTCTTTTAAATATTTTCCAAATTAAAAAATACTTTCACGAATATATCACTTGTGATTAATGCAACTAACCATAACTAATTAATATGACAAACACTAAGGAAAAAGGAAAAGCATACATTAAAAAAATACACCTGTGTATGAGGAAAAAGTACTTTAAATTTTGCAAAATTTTCCACTTTGCAATAGTTTATGTCAAAGGAAGGAAGTTAATACGTACATGGTCAAACAACATTGTTTTTCAACAATCGGCTTGAATTCCAAAATGACATCAAATTGAAACGTGAACAATCTCTAAAAATAAGAACAATAATATATCGTTGATAAAGGTGACCGCATTGAAACGGCGCTGAGTCACACACATGTCGTTCGCCTCTGAGAGATCAACTCAGATGCAAAAACACAATGATATGCGATCAAGCTCGAATAAGAAGCACTTGCGGAGTGTACGGGTCCGCCTACGGGCTGAATAATCAAAATCTTGAGTCAAGTCTAACGCAGACACTAGAATATGTTCGATTGATCAACAATCTCATAGAAAATCTTCCATACACGCATTTATTACGCTTATAACTGTATCTGCTCCAAATTGGAATGCGTATATACCATGTTGAAAACCATAATATTTTTAAAAACATATTGTTGGTACTTTTACACATCAATCCTTAACCTTACATGATTTATAGACATCATAAAAATAAGTGCGTCATGTGAATAATAGAAATCTTCGCAACAGACACGGACCAAAAATTATAAAAATCTTCACTTCTTTAGCTACGCCTACATTAATGTAAATAATATACAGAAATTTGTTTCTAATTTAGTGCATAAAATATAAAATTGAAAATTTCATTGGTAATGCATGAGATCAATGAAAATAGGCAATTTGCCAGCTACACATTCAACCTTCTCACCGAACCCTGTCACCATGTACAAATGGGAAAACGTGGTAATGCCATCAACGAGTTAACATGTCTCTCACGTAATGTATTCGTCACTCCGATGCTCTATCCTTTTGTCCGATTTAGCCACGTTGGCGAATACTTTGGTTTGTATGTTATTTAATGGAAAGAACATATTTTATCTTGATTCATCAAAATAAAAAATTCATAGAGCACTGGAAAGGCTAGTGTAGGGTTTATGAAACGAATGACAAGCTGTGTTTTCATTAGAGGCACGTGTCAGTTTCCATTTTACATTAAAATCGAGATAAGTTAACGAGCCAAGCTGTTGTTGAGGACGTAAATAGATTCATTAACGATCGCACTTTACTCGTATACACGTAAGCGACTGTGATTAATGAGCAACAAAGTAACAAAATCACAAAACAAACATAATAGAATTAAAATATGATCCTATTTCTGTATGTAATAGTACGAATAGTAAGTTATAAAGAATAGTAAGTTCCTACAAAAGTATATTACAAACCAAATCAAATTAATTTTTTTCAAGTAGACTTCTTTACATCCACTTTCGAAAGGTCAAGTCTATCAAGTAGTAAAGTCAAGTAGCAGTTGTAATCAGAAAGCAGATTCGACCAATTAGAATCAAGAAGTAACTTAAGACGATAACACATCAGATATTTGTTAAATGTTAAATAGTGTGCGTGTCATTAGCGCACTTATTGATACACATGTTTAACCTTTCATGGTTCAGTTATCTCTACTACACAGACAATATGTCACGTACTGATGAATAATCGAAATGGTATTATTAATTCATATTAGTTATCTTTTAATATCTATCTAATCATATTAGACACAATCATAAATGTAAAAAGATGTAAACTATAAAATAAACAATGTTTGGGGTAGTTGACGTCGCAAGTAGAAGTTTTTAGGTATATCAGGCAAAGTATGGTACTTGTTTACTTGGCAGTTGTTTTAAGAACTTTAGAAATAATCAATGTCTTATAAAGTTTTAGTATTGTCTTGGCAAGTTAATAACTAGTTAACCAAATTAAATTTTAGAACAAAACTTTATTTATCTATAATAGCAGTACTATTCAATTAGCAATACTAATTGACTGGGTGAATGGCCGCTTCCACATATTAGTTTTAAGCATCTTATCATTGTTACTAGTATTATTGATAATATACGCTAACACACTCCCAAATCCGGTTTCGAAATATCTTTACACAACTATGTAGCAATTTGTATTTTTGCCTCAATGTCTGTGTTTAAAGTATACCTACCTCTGAAATATTTTTGTATTTTTATTACAAATATTCAAAACGAAGATTTAAAGACTCTAAAATCAGTATGTCTTTGATATCAGGAGTATAATTTCCCGTACCTTTATAATTTTCATCCAACATCAAAACTCAAATATGCATAACTGATAGGAATGTACCGTAACCTACAATCAAGAACAGGTTTGGTAACATTACACCTGTACCCGAAGGCTTACTCTTGACAGCGTTTCCGATTTCAATACGAAGTACAAACGATTTAATCCTGAGACCTGTTGGAAACCAAATAATCAAACGGCAAGAAGTTATCGCCCAATAATATGATGTATAACAGTATGCATAACAGATGGAACAGTAAAATAATTTGTACTAATAAATATACATCATAATGACATCCAAGTTTGCTTTCTTTGTTCGACCAAATTGTCACAACCATAATTTTATAGTTCATTACCAATGCGGTATGTTCTTAGACTAACTCTGCTTTTATTCTTATTTTGACATTATTTTTTTTTTCATGCAAACTACAAAAGTAAGATAGTAGTAGCACATTAGATGGTTGTAATAATTATTATTACCTATAAGCTAAGAAGTAAAATTCAGATTTCAGCAAGTCCAGAAATAGATCATAACTCGATTTTAAATCATCAATTGACGTGCAAAGCGCACAGCCACGTTGCAACGAGAATATAAAGCTTTCCCACGCCAAAGCAAACAGATAATGTAATACAGTATCTGATTGACGTAGAATTGACGCCATCTTCGATTTGAGGCACGTCGTTATCGAAACGGGATCGCCAGTCACAGTCAGACGTAGACGCTTTCCAGAGTAAGCAGTGTTTGCCCATTCACCTCTCGGAGACAACGCAAGTGAATAGAAATACGGAATTCGAAGACTCAATTGCCGTAGAAATCGGACATTGTGTTAAACACAATACTGCTAGCGTCGAGTCTCAAGACATTTTCATTTTGAATTTTTGTAACAAAACGCAATCGTTTTCGACGAAACTAAATCTACTATTTGGAACTGCAGTTCATCACGTCAATGAGGAATTACATTTTTTTCTTTTTGACATGTGTATGTATGTAGGTCACGTCCCTAATTTTATAATAATAGTTTAAACAAGCAATGTTTATTGACTTACTTCAGTTTTATTTTTACAACAATAGCTGTATTTCCCTTATATAGAATTGTTTTAGAATTTATAACTTAGTATTTTAGCTTCTGCTGATGCGTTTCGAAACTGTTTCTTTTTGATTTTTTATATTTGTCTATAAGCTCAAGACACTGGCAATTTATGCTATTAAACATGAGCTTGTGTGAAATTTTAGGTATTGGACGAGGCTGATATATTGCAACCTTGTAGAGATCGCTGTTGGTGATAAGGCTGCCTTTTTGTTCTTAAGTAACAAAATGAAATTCTTAGTTGCTATTTTTTATCGTTTTTATGTACTTTGACATGTGAAAATGAATGTAACGGTAGTGTAATATATATGCGCTAGTAGTGGCTTCAAATTCTAAATCCGAAGGTTTGTGAGTAAATAATAATAATTATTCATACTGACACGAATCTAAACATGGCAGCAAAGATATGCCGATACCGTATACAGCAGAGCTTTCATATAACGATTGCTATAAAACGAAAGTTATGTCCATAATATAACCAATAACCAGTTGTTTATTAAAGTTTCTGTTTCTACGATCAGTTATGTGATTAAAAATAAATCTAAGTATCTAACATCAATTATATAGGTATCTTCATTCATGGCCTCGTCTGTAACACTAACATCACCAACTGAGTGGCATTGAGGATTTTCCTAATTTGATCATGTAGGTACTAAACCTTGTTTGTCTATATTTACCTTTTTAATTTGCCTACCAAATTGATATCCTCACATTTTCCTCCTATTCGTATAGTTACATGTATATTTTTAGTTTGATGATGAGAAATGAGCATACCGCTGAATTCTATAGAATGATAGCGTTTCTCCATTGATTTTTAATCTCATAAGGAAAATTTCATTCAACACAAATAAGTGAAATCAAGGTCAAGCTGTTTGTAAACCATATTCTATACATATAGATATATCTTTCAGTAATTTGAAAATACATTAAACATTTAATATTATATTATGGTATTAAATCATAAATGATTATTTTTAGTTTTTAAAATTTAACAATCAAGTTATTTACCGCAACAAATTATCGTAATGTCAAATCTGACCAGTTGTCCTCATTTAGCCTTACAGCTTCTTAACTAGGGTAAATTATCTTTTGGGCAAGTTGTACCTACAAGGTGGCATTGCGTTTTTCGGGTCAATGTCGGCAAAGGACGCGAGTGTACAGGAAAATCGGCGTAAACCGAAGGTGGAATAACAAAATGACGGAAGCACGGCTCGACGTGAATCACAATCGGACAATTCAAGTGGGTTAATAAATTTCCCCGGCTTCATTTGGTTTACCTACAGAAACTTAGTCGTACATATATTATGAACATCGGATTATTTGCAATTCTAACAGGATATTATAATACATGTCTACAAATTATATCCACTAATTAACATTGTTGTTGTCCTCCTCAATCCTCAGTTACTGAAAGGACAGACTAACAGACGTTAGCTAAATTATCGAATTTGACAAGCGATCAATTTCGAAAATGTAGCGGTAGTTACAATTCTGCAAATATCATTTTTTTTTATTTTTTACAAGTTAGCCCTTGACTACAATCTCACCTGATGGTAAGTGATGATGCAGTCTAAGATGGAAGCGGGCTAACTTGTTAGGAGGAGGATGAAAATCCACACCCCTTTTTGGTTTCTACACGACATCGTACCGGAACGCTAAATCGCTTGGCGGTACGTCTTTGTAGGGTCATTTAAACTACAAACTAATAAATAATTGATCAATATCCGATTTACTGAAGTGAAGTACATTTATCTTACAATGGATAATGTTGTTACATATAAATCTGTAAGAATATTCAGCGCATTCACGTCTCCACAAATCACGTCACGAGCAATAAATCGATTATTAATGAAGTGCATTTGGCGAACGCACGCAAAACCGTAATCTCGGCAATAAATCGATGAGAACATAATGTTTTCACGAATAATAATATCGATTCGATGTACGCTTGAACTTGTCCAGCTAAAAATAAGCGTTTCACCGAATCGCATGGCCGCCAAGTGCGAAACGTCTGCGCATTCGCATTTATGTGCGACTGTGAGACATAAAAGTGAGAGTCAATTAAAATAAAGGAAATTTATTTCGGTGGACATAAACATTTAACAATATTTATCATACACAACAATATCATCGGGTTTCTGCATTTCTGTACAATGGAACTGATCGCAAATTTTAGTTTTATCAAAATATGTACCTACTCGTATATATGCATTTCCAAAATCTGCAGACTAAGAAACTAAAACATAAATACTATTAAAGTCAAAGTTAAAATTCATTTATTTCAAATAGGCTTAGTTTACAAGCTCTTTCGAAAGGTCAGGTAATAATATTAAACTTAAGATAATGGTGATAATAATTATTCGAAAACTTAAAATTAAAGTTACGAGAGTTCCAAACGCACCTTTATTAACACTAATCATCAATATTTTTATTGTAACTTCAATTAAATTGTACATATAGTTGTATAGTTATAGTAAATTCGCTATAAATCGCCTAATAACTAATTAATAATTCTTATATTATGAGTATCTTATAATTATCTTATCGATGCAATACATAACAGTTGATGTTCAGTTAATCACTGATCTGTCTCTTTCTGTAACCAGCTATTTGACATTCAGTCAGAAAGACACAAATAAACAGGCAAAAAGTCAAGTTAAACGTATGACTAACCTTTTTGTAGAGCTTAATCCAGGTGAGGTCACCCTTCGAGTCGGTGTACTGCAGGCCGAAGAACCAGACCTCGCGCAGGCCGATGGTCTTCACCACCTGGTCGAACAACTGCTTGCCCGTGGTGGTCTGCTGGATCGCGAACTCCAGCTCCGCGTCCATCGTCGTCACCCGGACGTTCATCTGAAATAACCGTTTCATTACAATCTTCGAACAACAATATAAAGAGGTTTAGTGTGTGAGGTTTTAGTGGATAATCTTTGGATCTACTAGACTAAAATAACAGCTCGTGCCATGTAGGTGCGATAATAGCACAATAAGGACTTTTTCTCTATATTAACTGCGGCTACCAAGTAGGCGGTGTTTTCAAAGAAAGTAAATGAAATTGTGTGTGTGAAAAATAAGCAGCTTAAGTCGCATATTATTTCTCAATTGTCACCCTGATACTGAAACATCCCTCCGAGAGTTGACTAGAAAATATTTAATTGCTAAAAGTTATATCTCAATATTGTAAGATATTGCATAAATATGTTATTGAAAACGTTGAAAATACTAAAGAACGAATTACAGTTGACGAAAACTTTCACCATAACGTAAAGATTAACGGTGGAAATTTTTTATTGTGTTTAGGTAGATAAAGGAATTAATTTGCAACTAATAATTTATAGAATAATTCACATAGAATACCGTTTATTATCACTAAGTGTTTAGCCACTTTAATTATAGTATAAAATATACGTTATCACGTAATAGGTTGTAAAATATGTTTTATTGGTATTGATATTTAGGTTAACACTAGCTGGTGGGAGGCTTCGGCTGTGGCTAGTTACCACCCTACCGGCAAAGACGTACCGCCAAGCGATTTAGCGTTCCGGTACGATGCCGTGTAGAAACCGAAAGGGGTGTGGATTTTCATCCTCCTCCTAACAAGTTAACCCGCTTCCATCTTAGACTGCATCATCACTCACCATCAGATGAGATTGTAGTCAAGGGCTAACATGTAAAGAATATTAAAAAAAAAAAAAAAAAAAAAAAAAAAAAAACCATTAATGACCCATGCCAAAAGAACCTTAAACCCTTGAGTTGCGGTAGATAAATTTCAGGTTGCTGGTATTACTTTTATGGAATTCCATATAAAAAACAGTAATAATTAGTACTTTAATCTGTGATCAGAAAATCATACATTAATAATTGACTAAATAAGAAATTAATTCAATAAATGAGAGACTGCATATAATATGAATAAATATTTATATGAATAATGCACAAGTGAATAATGTGGTTCTGGTGGATATCTCTCTGTTGACGACATTAATGAACGATCTAGCACAGATTGTTAAAGTATATAGCATTTTATGGATGTTATACATACTAATGTAAATGTGAAAGTATACTCTAATTGATAAATTGTTTAATAGAGAAATATATTATTTTTTATAATATAAACTTTAGGAAGAATAGAGTTGAATGAGATAAAACATGGATAGAGTGAAAATGAATTTATAGTTTTCAAGTTATTAATCATATTTAAACCAAAATCTGGAATCCGATCTGGAAGAAATATTGGCTGACAGCTACTATAATATCCATTATGTGGAATAACTGTAACTTTTTACAATAGAACATTTTCTGGTCAACTCTTGGAGGGAAGTTGCAGTGATAATATCCATATGGAAGAAATATTGGCTGACATAACACCACTCGGAATTGTACATACTCGTAGTTACATACTGTTTTGAATATGTTTAGTACAAATAAAATGTTGTGCATATTCATGCAAAAAAATCCCGAAAATATAAAACATTAAGGTCATCAAACTTCATGAATGAAACCCTAAAGAACATAAACACACTTTATCTCTTCTAACGATCCATTGAGACACGATATAAAAATAAATTTCCTAAGGGGCAATTCGTACAGAAATAGATGCAATTTGTTGTGTATCTATATTTACACGATTCTGTTGAGCCGGTGCCAAACGGATGTGATCTTCCGGGGGACGATTGTGTCATTCGTTATTTACAAACTCACTTCTATCGCTTTCGGCTCGATTTATGAATTAAATGTAACGTCACTGATCATCTTTTCATAATAGATAGATAGATAGATATACTATATATATGAAAAGTTTATATTTATATATCAAGGCATATTCTCAGCACATTTACGCTGATATTTTTAGTTAAATTCGATTTAAATTAAAAAAAACGACCAGGGAATGATCGCTTTTGTGGCGTCGTTAGCTATTTGTTTCTTTTTACACTATTGTAGGAAGTGGTGTTAAGTAAATATTATTTTGAAGGTAATTAAAATTAAGTGGTAATAAATAAACACTTGTATTAGCACTTTGTTCAATATACATTATACTTAATATTCTTATATTTTCACACTTTTTCTCATAGCGATAACTTATCTTATCGAAGCGCATATTTGGAAATTCGTTCGTTAGACCGCTCTAGTACATAGTTTGAAACACCAAACTAGATATATCGTTCTCCTTGATCTGAATTTGAGGTTCCATTGCAAATAATAATTACCCACCAAGTAAGTAATCTTTCTATAAAATTAAATTATCCATATCGCGTACTTATCGTCACTTAACATGAAAATTTTATCGTCTCTAGTTACCACATGAATTCCTTACGGACGTACGACCGTTTCCTTTCCTGTGAACTATTTCAAACTGCACTGCAGTCGATTTGGTATCTTTAAAAAGCCATCATTCAAATCGTTATGATCAAAACTATATCCAAGTATAGTTTAGAGTCGGTACGATTATCATGCGATCGTAAATCTCGGAACAATAGTATCGTGTAAGATATTATCAGTTAACAATGTGCATTTACGTTCATTCATCGCCGTTTCAAGGTCGGTAGAGCCTTGCTTGTACAATCTTCCCCCATTATCGCTGCAATGAAGACTGCCCTCATCAAATGGCATCTACAAATATGAGGAAATCTATCTTTAATTTCGGCCTCTGAATCATTCTAATTCCATGCCAGTTCGAGCGATATTTAACGATTCGATTACTGAACATGAAACTTGATTGTCAAAATTGTCAAAGAATGATGCTGCGCTGCGGGTGATAGAAGGGGGATTGAATCACGTTGCGGTTGCCGGTTGCGGAAACCAAGCACTTGACACAAATAGTACAAAATAACCAGATGCTGGTTACGGCAATTAGATTTTGTCACGTATTGCAGCAAGTGAAACTCTTCTGATTAGTCTAACAAACTTTGCTTACAACAAGCTCTAGATGAACAAAAGTGTATGCAGTAATGCAGTAATGCAGTAAACAATCAAATCACTATGTAAACCAGCCAAACAACAAATTTATCGGTAGAAACAAATACACATTTGGCTCGTATTATAGAAAAATATCGTGACTTGGTTGGCACAAACTATGAAATTTAATGTCATGCTGTATTATAAACCTGCTGACATGATTTGAAATATGAAAATATATTATTCATTAATTTAATATCGACAACAATGCCGTGACTATCAGTAATAAAGAGAACGATTGAAACAGAAACTTGGTATATTACTTAGAAATTTTAAATTCGCATCGCAAGGGATCTTAAACTTTCTACCAATATGCAAGTTTGATTCTTTAAAGTGAGAACCAAAAGTGATTGACCTCCCTTTATAGAGCAACGCTTAAAGTAACTGCTTGTTTTAATCTCTACGATCTTATCGGTCTATCGTAGTATGACAGCGAGGGATATATACTCGAAATCTCTAAAATAGAAATTTTGGAATGACAAGATAAAAGAAAATTAATAAGCGAAAAGTGGAAAAACGTACCACAGGAAAAAATAAAAAACACTTGTAAGAATATAAAATAATATAGGTAAGTTCGTAAGTGCAAGCTTAAGAGTTAAATCTGCAGCAATAGATTTATCTGTATAAGATTGTTTGAAGACGGTTGTTTGTGCAAGGCTTTAGCAATTTGGCGACTTACAACACGCTAAGCTGGTGGCTGGACAAATTGGTATAACCGAAATTATACAAACGTTTGTAAGATATTATCTCGTAAAGATACTTAATGGAAATGGGAAGGTTGGAGGAGTTATGGACTGACAACTGTGGTGCTGCAACATTCTAGGGACACTAAGATTATACTAATAATATATATATATATATATATAATCGCCCATATATAAATAATTCATGCTGTAAATCTGAGGACAGTACACCATCACCTTTTGTGACTTAGAATTTTTGGAACTTTGATGAACAAAGTGTATTTTGAAGTCAAAAATGTAAACGGTTTTCTACACAGGCAATATCGTCGGTTAAAAAATCAAGAACTTGTGAGAAATACAGGTACACCGTTATCAAATTTATCTTGCATAAAGATGACCAAAATTATTAATTAATATGCATCACAGATGATAGGTAAACACATAAACTCGTAGGTACCATTACATTTAAGCTAAACATTCTAGAATTATTTCTAGAGTCAAAAGTGCATGGGCATTGACAAGGCTAAATTATTATGAAGGTAAGTTTATACAAAGTAAGTACATTTATTAGATAAATTACTAATATTATTTTTATATCATCTCTAACAACAAGGCAGGATCTCCCTGTGATGTATTTCAATAGCGCCAATTATCTGCAATATTGTACAAACATTGTTGGTAATATTGGCAACAAATGATGGCGGACCAACTTCTCGCCTTCTCTTTTGAATTAAAATTCAATTTAGTCGTCTAATATGTCAAATGAAAGCTTATTCAAAGCTTAATTTAACTAAACTGCCTTTGATCTTTCATGGTTTCCTAGATTTTGTATGAAAAATGTGTTTCGCCGCAATTTAACTAGGCAACCTATATGCCTGAGAACATTATCTATCATTTATTTGATAACACTAATGAGGATATATATATATCTAATGCCGGATCTTAGACCAATAGTAAAACTTGCCTTAAAAATTAATCTTTTTGAAAGTCCAATACAGTAATCATTATTTTTGGAGTTCACTGCACACACCTGCGCCAGAGAGATCATCAATTCCCTTCTGATTGGTATGACAAACATATACTACACTTAAAGCTTACCATTTCGGATAAAGTATTATCATTCATCGTCGCCATCTTCGATTTGCGACTTCGAAAACTACGAAACAAGTTAAACATTGCAGTTAAAAATAGCTTCAGTTAATACCGCGATGGTAATTTTATCACTACGATGGTAAGAAGACGTGTCGAACACACGCGAAGCCTTGGCTCAAATGCGTTATCTAGGTCTGCCTGACTCAGAGCAGTAATGAATAAACAGATCCTGACTAATTTAGTATACAAGATAAACCCAATTACAGAACCGTTTAGCTAGTAAAGTTTGGAGCTTTGTCTGGTTATAACGAAATACAGCAATTACCTAACTGAATTTCATTCGGAATTTACGTTGCTTCAAAGTTTGCTACTTGTATCTAACTTTTAGTTATTATGAAGTACTAACTAGCTGATCCGGCAAACGTTCTTTCATAATAAATAGTACTAAATTAAAATCGTGGTAAAAATAAGGGGGGTTTGATAGGAGGGTGAAAAGTACTTTAAGACCTTCGCTTATAACTAATAGACTGCTTATGATACAGATTTTGCAGATGCAGAAAGCTGTCGTGATCGTAATGCGGCTCGCATTAGCTATGATAAAGATTCCATATGCCAATCCGATGATATCGGCGTTTTTCTAAATATAATGGAAATGGAAATAATTTTTGACATAACATTCGTTATTCTAGAAACTCATTCTGGCGATTTAAAATTTGCAGCTGCTATGGCTCGGCGGCTTACAATAGCGGATAGTGTACAAATAGGTTTGACCTGGCTGTTTGAGCTGCACATCTCAGCGTTGGCAAACAATAAAGATACGGAGTGTGACATCACCGCACATTTTCACATTACAACGTGAGTTATAATTTGTTGAGATTACAGCGGACCAGGGAGATAAGGCGGCTTGGTGAAAAGTAACTAAAATAATCTAGGGCACAGACCGAAACGCTAAAAACTTAGCTCTACGCTACAAGCGTCAGCTCATCTAAGTTTCGTTTTTCAAACAAGTTGCAGTTTTCCCAGGTAGATATTAAGTATAACTTTGTGAAACAAATAAGATTTTGTTCAATGTTAATTAGACTTCCATAAGTCGGGCAAAAATCAAATTCCATAAGTCGGGGTAAGCAAATAATGTGTTTAAAACATTATTATGTCAATAATATCTAAGGAAGTGGCAAACTGAAAACAGGTTAAACGTGTAAACAGAACATCGAGACAAACAAAATTATGTAAAGATGAAAAAGTGAAACAGCAAAAAAGTCATTCAATTCCTTGAACGTACAAGTATACCTAATAACGAATACGAAGTTAAATAAATAACTAATACCAGTTATGTAACCGCTAATATATCAGATAACATGTCACGAAAATATTAATCATCGTCATGTTCGCTTTCTTGAAACCGAAACTGTGAAAGTACATTGTAATCTGTTTCATGATGAGTTGTATTTATTAGATATAACACACTATCTTCATCTGCTAATTACTGTAAACAATATTTATCAGGGTTATTATTTGTAAACTACTGCTTTGAACCTGTACTTTGGTTTTTACGTGAAATTTTCTAATTGGTAGTTCTTACGTACTTGGGATTACTTTATGCTAATTTTATTACCACTATATAAAAATGCAGATGCTTTTCTTCTGATATTTACAACTTTATCCTTGACTAAAAGAATTTTAAAATATACAAAGATCTAAAACTATTTATTGTTATTGAACTGTGTATCCGTTTTCGCTAATATTCTTACGTCTTGAGCCAAATGTGCATTCTAATTTTATATTATGATTTGTTTCTTGCCATTTTGTCATCTTGCGTGTGCATTAATTTTTTTATCGATCTCATTATATTGATCATCTAATCGATTAAGAACTTTATAAGCACGTGTTGAATAACGCCACTTTTAGGCTATGGGGTGTGATAAAACAATAATTCAATGTAGCATTTCCTTGGCGTGTGATTGACAAAATATTGTCCATCATCATTGTCAGGACGAAGACGTAAATAATAATTAATTGTACAGCTGTAGAAAAATGACTACAAATATTTAATAACAAGTGGAATAATTCATTCATTTGCATGGCAACAACGGATTAGCATAACGTTACGTAAATAGGTACAGTGAAGTGAACACATCTCACAATGAAGTAGGCACTAGTGGCCATGAAAATAGTACGCAGATTCTCCATGAATATTATTGCAAATGACGAGTCGAGCTAATGGCAGGAAGTCGGCGAAGCCACTACACGTAATGTTCAAGGTACTCGTAAATGTAATGTAACAATTAATTTTAACACTTGACTTGGGTGTCATGACCGAGTGAACTTCGTTAACCTAATTCGTGGTAATGTAGAATGTTTGCGAAGCAGAAAGTGAATTCGCATGTCGGAATCATTGTTCGAAATTATTAGTTTTTTAGTGTAAGAATAAAAGATTAACAATCTTCTCTTCATTCATAGTAATGAAAGAAGAATAAATTTAGAATAAACAAACATTTAGTAAAACTGCGCTAGCGCTGCTTTGGTGTAATATGAGAAAATTGCAATACAATTCCAGCCGTTTAATAAAAAATATAATATAATAAAAAAATAGAATATATCATACGACGACATATTTGATATAAAATTTATGCTGAGAAAAAATATTGGTAATTGACATATCAATTCTAGTTTGTGTGGTTAAAGTATAAAAGTTTTCACGTCAACTACCAAATAGAGATCAAAGTAAAAAAAACAAAGCGAACATTTGGTAACAACAGTAGGGACTAAGCTCATGGTTGGACAGGTGTGATAGCAGGTGCTAACGCCACATGCTTGACCGACAATGGTGAATACACCTTTAACCCTAATTGTTCTATCTATACTTATTATGGTAAACGATTTAATGAGTGCACAACTGTACACTCAGTACCTTGGCAAGGAGTCAAAAAATCAAACTTTATTTTCAGATTTATTAATATTTTTTCTGTACGTAAAGAGTCAATCACAATTAAAAATATTAGTAGTTTTTTTTACACTTATTTACTGGTTGAAGGCAATAAGATTTCATTGCTTGAAGAACGTGAATTTATAAGCTATGTGGCAGCGATAAGGAACGCAATTAAGGGCACCATTATTAGTTTGAATTGTAATCGCGGAATTTCACCAATTTTAATACAATTAATAAGCTTAATACATATGCAAGTAAATCCAAGAAACGCCAGCAAGCCGTTCAAGAAATCGAAGAAGAGTGTAAGTGAAACGAAGTGAAACGGAGCTACGTCCACGGAGCATATCGACCGTCAAAATAAATTCAAGTACAACGCCGGCGATGAATGAGCACTAACCACAAATGCGGCGGGGCTAGCGTAACCTCACACTACCGAACTTTTTGGTTTTTAACCCCCGACGCAAAAAAGAGGAAGAATATTGGAAGAATAAGTATAAGTTAGTCGTGTCTGTGGCATCGTAGCTTTAGAAACGAAAGAACCAGTCTGGTGCGTATTTTTGTTTAAAAGCTCGGTCATCTTGCTGGTCCTTAGATAAACGATGATCGATAAGTCAACCCGAAGGGTATTGGCTTTTTCTATTATGATGAAAATAATTTCTGATATAAAGGTGAGTCGTTATCTAATCCAAGAGGGCTGTTACAAGTTTGACTAGTCAAACTATTGCATAGTAGCTTCTGATCTAAACAAATGGATGGTCTATATTTTTGAATTTTTTTATTATCATGGAAATATTATTGATATAAAGGTAAATTGGTTAGCTAATTCTGAGCATTATTTATGTTATCAAAATTTTATACATATTTTTTGTAAAACTTTCTGGTCCAGACGACGCGATGGCCCGTTCCCACGGACGCAATTTATATGACTTTTGTAGATGCCAGTGAGACTCGAGATGTCGTCTCATACAAAAGAAAGTTGTAACCAAGTGAAATATTCATTATTTGTGTCCATTCTTTCCAATATGGATGAATTGCTTGTAAGCAATAGTAAATTGAAATCATAATATGTGCATTTTAGCAACTGCAAAGAGTTGAATTGGTTGTGTCCGCGAGTATAAGTTTCCTATAATATTTAATATTGAAACACGAAGTCGAGGTGAACCAGTAGAATAATAGATAGTCATCATTTGCGAATAACTATGTGTATTTAAAGATACACAAATAAAAGACAAAAGAATACATGTCACAAAAATTACAAAATGCGACATCTTACATAATAATCGTAGCTACACATACTTTTTAGCAGGATTATCTTCTCATGGTTTCCTTTATTACTAGCGCAACGTTAACTTCAGCGTTGAACATGACTTAAATGTAATCATCGTTATCAAAGCGTTCGTCTGCAACTGTTATTATCAAAAACAATCATTTTCTTGCGTCAGCAAAGCGTGTGTGCTGTTTCTAGGCAAGAAATAATCAGGACAAATACTCGTCTAGATTGAGTAAAGGTTGTAGATAGCGCGTAATGTAACTATGTCACGTAAAGATGATGCGTATAGGTATTCTACGCATCATCATTCTAATGAAATGAAATTTTAAGACATAAAATTAGAAACTTCGAGATTTAACTTCGTTTCTAAGTAGCAAGTAGCAGCGTAAACTAAAAATGGAGCATTTTAAATGAAATGAAATTTATAAATTAGAATTAGAAACCAATATGATGTCACATTAAATTTCAAGTAAAACCCTAGCACGACTTCTTATCAAGAAAGGAAATATTTGTCTTAATTTTAAATCAGGAAAAAATAAAGCATTGGATTGTCCAATAGATTAAAGGTAAATGGTCATTATCATACTTAGCAAAATGCATATTATGTGTGCAAATAATTTTCGCAGGTACAAAAAATAAGCTTTAACATTGTTGAAGTAATGATTATACAAATCTACGAACCAATAATAATAATAACTGTAATAAATCACAAAAAAAATAATGCGGAAAACAAACTATATGAGCAAACGTACATTTATAGCAATGAATCCGCAACTAGTAGTTCATCCTCTTAAATGCAATTAAGCATACTAGCATGTAACAGCAAAAGGTACTAAAAACTGATAGTGACTATTTTCAGAAAACCATGACACACTTAAAAAAGTTCTATAGCGAATAAAAAAAATAATGACCAATTAAAAAAGATAAACAAACAGCTATTATTGAAAAAGGAACACGAGAATTAAAACAACTTTTTTTTATTGTACTATACTAATAAATACTTGTGATATTCTTAGTAACTTGTTGTCTTGGTTACTAGAATCATCTAGAACACGCTGTTGCTATTAGATTAATATCTTCAAAATATTTGTCTAATTATATTATCTTGCTTTAAATTGCAATAGTATACAGTCGACTATGGATTTAAATTGTAAATCTAAATCGTTTCAGATATCGAGATAAATATTGAACACCACCAAAAAATTAGAATGAAGTCCAATTTGTAACCTTTGAGATTTTTTTGGAAGTGAGTTAAAAAAGCGATAATCGTACTGAAGACGTTTCTAAATACTAATGAGATTACAAGGTAGGGACGAGCGGAAACACGTCATATAATATCATACCTAATGTGTTTTTTGCTGATGTTTTTATTGAACCAAGCAATATTTTCAACAAGGAAGAACCTTGAAGATTCAGTAAGACAAACGGTTAAGTATATAATAATGTAAAAATATAATTTACTACTTTTCGTTCCTGACTTCGTCTGGCTTGAGGTAACTGACTTAACCCTTCAACTAAACGCAAAATACATGTTAATAAGATGGCATACATTTCAAACTTAAATAATAGAGATACTTTGATTATTATTATTGGTACCTAATCAATTAATCTTCTGCAGTCGATAAATTATCCAAAAATCTTTCAACATACAGACAGATTTTCAAATTTTACTTTGGTGATGTCTCTCTGATGTCAAACCAGTGAACAGTGTTTAAGACATTTGGGTGAAATTTTCGAACATTAACAATTGTATATTAAATTAATTCCTTCTACTAGACATCGGCCCTGTAATGTTTTGCAATAAGTGTATACTCTGGGATCTAATTTTTGATTACCGGTGCAGTAGAACCAAGCAAACATGGCAAAGAATTAAATTAAAAACGGCTTTAGTGTCTATTTACAATAGAAAGTGTAATCGACCTACGATTACGTTTATATTAATTAGTTTATCAGCTTTCGTGGTTAACACATACTCGTAGCAATAGCGCCTCGTGTACTCGATTAGATAATATACACATTTCACGGCATTCGTTCGTGAATAATACAAATTCCGCTGATAAATCAATAATGGAATTTATAGCTACAATAATATTATTATACAATCCGATATTTGTCGATATAGAGTTGCTATTAGATAAGATTTCTCAAATAAGCGGACTATATTCTACCTAAAGAAGACCAGTAAAACAAAAGACGTACGAACTTCAAAGAACAAAAAGCAGTTTTAACATATTAAGTATTTATTATCCTGAAACATTAAATAACTAAGACTAAACGTTTTATTGGAAGAGACGATAGTATTCGATAGTAATGGACTCAGTTCCCTAAATAATATAAATTGTACGAGTTTTGTACATATTGTAAGAGTATTGTTAAATCAATGGCTTTGAGTTCAGTCAAACATCAGTGATTTATGTAGTAGGTACTTCTTTAGCTAATCAAAAGATACATTCGGATTTCATTTCATTTCATCATAATAACATATCAAATTAAGGTTTTTCTTACATTTTAAGATGTAATTAAGGAAACTGCAGAAGAAATACCTCATGCCCGGCACCTTTGTATTATCGAAAATAAAAGTGCTGAGACCGAAATCGAATGCCGCAGACGCATTAGCGAAACAGGAAATCTTTTGTGTCCCTCTCCCTCCAACCGCGAAGACAGGGACGGGGTAAAATGACGGTTAAAACCGTTCGCGAACAAAATAAATAATGAAAAAAAAAAGCTTTAACCGACCCATCTTGTTTCTCGATTCTCGGTCTTCAGTTGACGTACTTATGATATCATCGTTGCTTATGATTTTAGTATCCAACTAAATTCTAAGTAACATGATAGTTATCTATACTAACATAACATATCGAGGTGTCTGTACATCGGAAATTATTTTTAGCAAATTCTTAGCGGGGTTCCAAATGAAGAACAATTTAAATCTACTATTTTCGGCGCTACATTTGGAAAACCATCGGATAAAAAAAATTGGAGAACACTTTGGTTGCTTGGGGGTCCAATTTTAAAAAACGTAATCCATTTTTATGCTTCTAAATCCGTTCAAGGTGCAAAGTAAATGTTAAATCAATTTTACACTGTCCAAAGGACACGTATCCAAATTGACGCAAAACAAATCCTTTGGCAAAAATCTACTCGTAAATCTTTTTTAAATTGTTGCTACGTGAATTTAATTGTGTGAATTGGACGTGCTAATTTAGTGTTTGCTTCATGAAAACGATTTAATGGCGGATCACATTTGCATTAAGTATAACCGATTCTCAAGGACATTCTCGATTGATACCACCTGACGGTTTGGGTGCAGCATTTTCCCGTTGTTAATTGTTATTATTAATTACAGAACCTTTGAGTTATTTGAAGGTACTGTAAGTACTGAACGGTCTGAAGAACTCTTGAGAATCTGTGGAACAAGTATAACTTTGAGGGAGGATTTTACAAAGAGAGTGTGACCCTTGGGATATTAGGGCACCTTAAAAGAAGTTAATTCTGATATTCTATGCAATGATTAGAATTCATGCCCCAAAAAGAACTTGCGAATGCTGTTCTATCTGCAAAGGAGTAAGGATGTTGATGTTATATAAACGATGCAGCCTCCTGCTTGACATTGTCCTTTGTACGGTTACGTAATACGTAACATAAAAGTGTAAGTACCTGTTTGCCGCCGGCAACCATCTTGCTGTTCAAGAGTTAGTTGTATCACAGTACAAAAGTCACGGTCACTGTCACTACACACTGGTACGGTACGGTGCGGCACGGCAAGGGTCGCTGTGCCGCGTCTGCGGTACGCGGCGGTAGAGTTTGAACTGAACGACCGTTTTGCTCGGGCGCGAGATGCGCTCGCCGTGCGCTTGCGCAGGACGAAGGCACGCACCGGCGCACCTGATATTGAATACTTAAAAGAGCGCATACACACTATCCAACTTCCAACTTGTGTGTTGGCTTCCGACTTTGTGCCAATGTTAGCACTCCATGCCAAACGATTTACATAATTCAACATTAATAATAACTTGAACACATAAGGAAACTAGCAGCAAGTAATCCATCCACTTTTGCTTTTTTATGAACATCAACAATGCACATAGTGTAACAACCGTATGCTAGCTATGGAGAAAGCAAGAATTTTCAAGAAGCTCTTTCTTTTCATCTGCAGTAAATAGAATACATTGTATTATTTCAAGTGTTGGAAGACAAGCCTTATTATATGCCTTATCAGAAAAAGGAGGCTCTGTTTTTCAGAAGATATTGTAAATCAAATCTAATTCAATCGAATAATTTGTCTAAGAGTCTAACAGCTGTACTAAATATTTTAGAGAGTAGTAGCGTTACCAAGTGTTGGTATGTGTGTAGACGCTTAAGCACAGAACACGTGACTTCGTGGAATTGTAACCTGCCGACCCATTATTATAAAGTACAAAATCGTATGCATTACAACGATCGCCTAAATATAGTACACTCGTGTGCAATAATAGTTTGTATCAACTACATTGAAGGTTTTATATGATTAGCTATTAGAATATACATGATATAAGAGTATAAATGATGGATAATAAATCATAATATAAAAGGAAGTCTGAAAAGACGAGAAGTATGAGTTTAAAGGTTAACTTGGTAAGGACATGCAGAGGGATGATATAACCAGAAAAATATAAGAGAAAAAAAAACATACATACAGCCGAACGTAGAACCTCCTCCTTTTGGAAGTCGGTTAAAAAAGAATATCATTTATGTAGTTGTCTATAAGCCTACATTCGCACGAGAGTTTTTTAACAGACGTTAAAAAGAGTTCAAATATAGCATGAAGTTAAATGAAGGTCTATTTTCAACGCCCAAAATTTAAAATGCAACACTGCTCGAAAAAAGCGACGTGTTTTACAAACGTACTGGTTTAACGTCCGTTAAAAAAGCGTTCGTGCGAATGGGGGGAATGATAAATAAATGACCAATGATGAGTATAGAGATTTTTTATACTGCTAAGCAGCTTTCTGTTAGGCAGAAAATAAAAGACAGTAAAATAGAGAAGAAGCATTAAGCAGATTCATCGTTTTCAACATCGAGGGACACACCTGGTTACGTATCATTATCAGCTTATTTTATCGGCTGACTACAAAGCTATGCTACTTTCCTTATAGGTCAGAGGAGATATGGAGCTAACTAGACAGAACCTTCGGGTTAACAGGCTTTGGGTGGTAATGATTGATTTTGTAACAATCATTATTATCAGATTTTAATTAAGCATAATATATAACGGTATAACGTGCTCTCCAAAGCATGGGTGTGTGACACCACTATCCGAATCCGGGCTGAGAATTTCTTTGAAAAACAAAGTCTAATATTTAGGACTAGTTGACGCCGCGCGGTTTTACCCGCATAGTTCCCGTTCCAGTAGGAATACGAGGATATTATATAACCTATAACTTTCCTCGATAAATGGGCTATCTTAAACTGAAAGATTATTTCAAATCGGACCAGTAGTTCCTGAGATTAGCGCAAAGTTCAAACAAACAAACAAACAAACTCTTCAGCTTTATAATATTAATATAGAGTATAGATAACCACTGGACCTACGAGGTACTGGGTTGTACCTATATATCTATGGATGAAATATATAGCAAGCTACCTCTCGTATATAATATGTACGAGATATATGGTATATCCGTGCTGCATATATGACATATATCTCGTTTGTCATAGCTATATAGACGAGACGAGACGACCGCCTACGGTTTTGCAGTTAATTTTTTTCCTATTTGCATTTGATTCTAATTTGAATAATGATCGAATCGATGAGTAAAGACATCGTGTTTGTCACGACACTATTTACGCGTAGTATGCCGCGACAATATTGTTTTTTTTTTTGTTCAGTGATAAGTTAGCCGTTTACTTAAAGCGGTACGTATTTCTCTTACGTAACTAGCCAGAGCCACTGCTGATACCTACCTCCAGACCAGGGCCTGTAGCCATGTGGCAAGTCGATTCTCTTTCTTCAATCGCAAACGTTTCGAAAATTAAAAAAATGTATGGGATTAATATTTGCTATCGACAGGTTACGTGATGAAGTTGTCGATCGGATCTGTCATCGTATACGTTCTTTTAGTTTTCAAATCGTGAACGTTTGTAGAAACAGACTTGACGTGTCACATGGCTACAGGCCCTTACCTGAACCATTTAAGAAAATATAAAATCCTAAATTGACCCGACTTGGAATCGAACACATATCTTTGAAAACACAGCATTACCACAGCAAAGTTATAAATTGGTAATAACGTGATCTACGAGGCATCATTATTATCAACCCATTCGGCTCACTGCTGAGCTCGAGTCTCCTCTCAGAATGAGAGAGGATAGGCCAATAGTCCACCACGCTGATCCAATGCGGATTGGCAGACTTCAAACACGCAGAGAATTAGGAAAATTCTCAGATATATAGGTTTCCTCACGATGTGTTCCCTTCACTTCCATTTGAGACACGTGACACTTAATTTCTTAAAGTGCACACAACTGAAAAGTTGGAGGTGCATGCCCCGGACTGGATACGAACCCACGCCCTCCGGAATCGGAGGCAGAGGTCATATCCACTGAGCTATCACGGATCATTACAAGGGACCGGTAAATTGGCTTTGTGCATACGCAAGTGCAGTGTCCAGTAACCAGATAACTCGCGTCCCACTTTCTAGCTTCCTTCCTACGGGCCGCGACGCTTAGCGATACGTCACTTTCTATTGCACAACTGAAGGGCGTAACACTAACGGCCCTTTTCAACAACCTACCTGTTAGCGACGCAAATGTCTTTAAGGCTGCACAGTTCATAGACGCCTCAGACCAATTATTGTATAGGACCTGCCTCGCTAGACATTACTTTTCTGTCAAAGTATATGATCAACGATCTAATGCGATTATAAAAACTGTCTCTATAGAATCGATCTTTAATAGTTGTAATCGTGTTCGTCGGTTAAAGAGCTCCGTAAAAATACCTTTTTGTGCAATTGAGTTGTGTAAAAAACGGGCAAAAATCGTACTTTAGTATAAAATATATGCCAAATCTAAGCTCGTTTTCTTCAGAAAATGACAAACAATTTTGTTCGTGACTATGAGTGTGATACAGGTCCTTCTATAATTGGTCTGAGATAGACGCAATACAAAGTCCAGACACCGTCTCCTGAACTAAATCTGACGCACCCCAAAGACGGTAGTTCGTGCATATACAAGCAGTATTTCCCATAACTCTAGAGTTACATGGAAAATTAATTAACAATGTCTAAGTTATATGTGTTCTAAAATGAATATTTTCGGAGTAAAAATATGTCTTTTGTAAATAGATCCTAAATTGTCTTAATTATTGATTATTATATTAATTTACGTAATTGTTGTTAGTGATAAGTTTTGTAATACAAATTATAAAAAAAAAAAATCTATGCGGATGTCAAGGAGACGCGTGACGTTTTTTTGTATGGGTTTCAGCGGCTTCACGACGCTGCTTGTAAACTCATTATGGATTTATTCTTTATTTTGTGTCTTCATCGTAGCCAAGAACCATCTCAAACACAATAAAAACCGCATCATAATCTGTCTATTTGTTTCGAAGCTATGATTCCTTAAACAATACTCACAAAATACTCACACAGGAAAACGCAAATGAATAGCTTACTTGACTTACTGTTTCGTTTCTTAGAACCTTAACAATGTTGTTATTTCAAATTGAACTGATGCAAATAAATCAAGATTCAACTGCACAATAAGAAGTGAATTAACTTTATGCTGATACGTTTTTATTTGTTTATTCCATTATGGCTCGTAACGCTAGCGGCTAGCCACACACGATCAGGTTAACCGTCATGTCAGAAGTGCACATATTATGATAAAATATCGCAATAATATCTTCTGCTGGCCTGTATTCAATGTTATTCAATATTATGTAACTTTGGTAACTTTGCATATACAGGAAAATCACCAAAGTAGCTTTTTTTGGGAATTCTTAAATCACGTTATTTAGTATTTACTATTAATTTATTTCTAACTGATCAAAATTCCTAACCAGGGTGTTTGACATTATGATTATCGTTAACAATACGGAATACGAAAAATTAGGTTTTTATTGACTTGATGTTTATTATATTAGGTGGCTAATACACCAAAGTTAGCGAATAGGCCACAGCTGAGATTGATTCGATAATTTTTACTGTCACCCTATGCCCGCTGCAGATTTGACGGTAATCTTGATTGTGTGTGGCTGGCGTAAAACGGCTTAGTATTTAAACTAAATGAACTTCGAAATTCTTTGAAGTCCATGAGTAGAGGTAGGGTAAGGCTGCTTTTAGAAACAATTTAAATAGAGAAAAAAAACATTTCGATGTCTCGCTTCAGTTTGTATTGCTTGCGTCCGTTTGTCCGTCTGGTACTTTTTAAAGGCTAAACCAATTTTGATGAATTTTGGTAAAAATATTTATTTACATGGGGTACTTTACGACGTAGAACGAGTTATATATTATTAGAGAAGTAATACCTAAACTATCAGTTAAATGAAACTGTAGGGATTTTAAGAATTTTGAAAATTACACCCCTAAGAGGTTATATGGGGGTCTACAATATGTGTTTTTCTATTTACGAGATAGTTGTTGACACATACTAGACCTACTGGAGTGGTATGCATATAAGAAACTTTGTTTTAGCCTGTGCCCATCAACTTGAGGTATATTTATATGTTGCCTCATTCATGTGCCATTAATATTTAATTAGGAAGATAATATAATTAATGACAATTATAATTACCCTAATAATTACATAATAATAGATAAAAAAGAAATTGCTAAAGAACTGGTTCTTCTTAGAATCTTATTATGTCATTTTATGTCTTGCAATCAATATAATATTTCATATCTTTGCATTGTGCACTTATTTCTATCAACACTTTTCTTCTATCAACAGAGGCTTTGAAAAATATTGTGTGCAAAGCTTACTTGGTATGAATAAAGTGTAGATATGGAGAATGATAATATAATTTGTGTTATTGGGAGCATCAACTAAACAAAAACTTGGGAAACTATAGTTAGCATACAAAACATAGCATCAACCTAAGCTAACTAACAAAGAGGTATCACACAACACTCCATGACTAACCACGTCTTCCTCCCCTGGCACTATCATTCTAGTTATATACTCTAGTATCTGGAAAATAAATATATTATATATGTAATTTTTTACAAATCAAATTACACACACTGCTAACTAGCCCCAAAGTAAGCATAGCTTCTGTTATGGGTACTAAGGTAGGTAATGAATAAATTATATATAAATACTTAAATATACACATACTCATAAACTGCCCAAACACTGGAAAACCTCCATGCTCATCACACAAATATTTTCCAGTTGTGGGATCGAACCCACTGACTTGGATGCAGGAAACTAAATCACTACCCACTGCACCACTCAGATATCTCTTCATTGATTAGTCTGGTTGATTCTTATATATTCAGCAATTTTTGATACTATTTTTAACAAAACTTAGATATTTAATTAAAATATTTCTTCAGTGTTGAGTTGAGTTGATGAGTAAAACATTTAAGGCATTGCAGTGTTGCAAATATCCTCTGCTATAAGGAGGGAGGCTTGCCTTTAGTAAAAAATAAGTTGATAATAATAAGTGCATTTCAATATTGTACCAAAAACTTTTGTGTATACACTGATAAAAAAAGTGTTCAACTAACAAGTTGGTGTGATAACAGTGTCATAACATAAGAGTTGTGATGAGTTATCAACTTTAAAAGTCAACAAGATAAGGTCACTGGATGTTGTATCAAATTATTTCCTAATATTTCACTGCATGTAACTGTTGTATTTAAATAATACTATTATACGAGCCATGATAGCCCAGTGGATATAACCTCTACCTCAAATTCCTGAGGGTGTGGGTTTGAATCTGGTCCGGGGCATGCACCTCCAACTTTTCTGTTGTGTGTATTTTAAGTAAGCGTGTGTGAAGTCTGCCAATCTGCATTGGGCCAGCATGGTGGACAATTGGCCTAATCCCTCTTATTCTCAGAGGAGACTGGAGCTCAGCAGTAAGCCAAATATGGATTGACAACAATTATAAACGCGAAAGTTTGTATGGATGTTTGTTACTCTTTAACATCTGAAGCGATTTGACTGAAATTTGAAATGGAAAAAGATTTTAACTCTGGATTAACACATAAGCTACTATTTCGCTTGGAAAAATTCATGCTTCTGCAGGATTTGTGAAAGCCTTAATTACACACTGAAGAGAAGTTGCGGGTGTCCGCTAGTTATATTATAAAATAGTGTGCAGTCAGTAGCATGCATTTTCAAAAATCTGCCTACCCCGTGGATGTTATGTATGTATAATTGTATAGTGCATAACCTGATTAAAAATGCCCTAATATATGCCCTGCATAAAAATTTAAATATATCTTCACTGTTTGTACAATCTACATTAGCTTTTGCTTGCATCCTTGATTCTAACTTATATATGACAATGTTTTTTTTTACTTCTATATTAAAGATCAGTTCTGGATAGTAATCCAATCAAATGACATACAATTATCAAATTATACAAATTATTTTTGTGTCTCTCAAGAGCAGAACTTTTTTCTCGATGATTGTTAAGGGTGACTCGTGTTAGATTGCCTTGGGGCAGAGCTCAGTGTCAGTCATAGCATAGACCGTTGTCCGATGCTGTCTGTCACTTGATTGCTGCTCAGTATAGCATGAGTCCATACAAGATATTTACATAATGTTAGTGACATGTGCTAGGGTACCAATGCTCGAGTCAGACCCGCCATGGTTTGGTGTGAGGCCTATACTCTTTTATTACATGTCCCATTAACATGTATGTAAAATTTCATGATCATCTGGAACTGCAATTGCTAAGAAGGCAGCTTTCAATAATGAAAGCCATATTATGTTTTCCTTAAATAAAATATTTTGTGTATCCCAAAGTTGTTAAATGTAATAATACAATTAGCAATGCAATTAACAGGTGCTAGTTTATGTGGAAACTAAAAACCTAAATAATATAAATTTTATAATATTAAAACAAACCAGGCCCTGGACTTTATTTATGTTTGTAATTCTGACATCTGGAAGTTGATTCCATAAAAGGGGTTTCTATACTTGACCTTCATATTTACATGTGATTTTATCAAAAAATACTACTGTAATTTGATGGAGTTTACAATATTTAAATTTATATTTTTCAAGGAAAGTATATTTGATGTGTTTAATTATTTCAATAAAATTTGTTTGATCTGGGTAATTAAGTAATGGAGATAACTTTTTCTATAAATAAATGTTTCAAAAAAAACCTGTGAGGTGAATGAATTAAAACTTAAGTGTAAATTTACTATAGTTAATATTTTCAATATTTTGCAACCACATACAATCTAATTGCAAATACAAATAACAGGTATCCCATATCATTTGTACAATGCAATCCCATTCACAATATTTACTTTCATTCACACAAGTAAAAGCTAGGCAACACTTATTCAATGATTTAATATGCCGTCTGATCACATTGCGATGGTGAAATCACTAAAAACACGCACCCACCGATTACATTCTGACTGCAAATGTACGTAACAGTAGTAAAGTTAAGCATTGACTATTGTTTATACAAACTTATAACAAGTGGCACTTTCAACTTACCGATTTCGGCATCTTTGCGGCTTAGGATATCAATCTGTAACGAGAAAACGGCCATTTAGGGTACGTTTAATAGTTTTAGTCGTACTAGAAATATTTTATCTAGTTAGGAAAGCAGTTGACAAGTATAGTAAGTTAGGCCACCGCGTGACGATTTGTGACTGAATTCGTGACCGGGACACTTGAAATCATCAGTTACGGTAATATTACGAAAGTTCTTAATGTTTTCTCACTAAATAGATATAAACTGGCGACGGTAAATATGTGGTCACCGGCGGAGGATTATGCTACGTGCAGCCCGACGACTCACGGGTCACGTATAGATTCGGAGACACGTGTCGTGGTCAAAAGGACATTTTACTGATAAAACTTACCCAGTAAAAAGAATAGTATCACCTAATAATCCACATAAGTAGCACAACACACATGAAGAAAGCACACACCCAAAAGAGCCACAAAAATATCGCGATACGATGTGACAACTGACTGCGTGACGTGGTAGATAGTGTTACTATATAAAAAGCTTAATAATCTACCGTTTACAATGTTGCTATACAAAAATATAATTTGTTGTCAGTTGTCATTTTCCTTTCTCCGTCCACCGTAGTTATATTCTTTGGTCAATGCCGTCCACGTTACAAACAGGTTTTTGGGGTTATACGTTAGTATTCTGCGACTGCATCTAGTGAGAGTATCCATGACTATCCATGATGAAAAAATGAATGAATGAATGATGAAAAATGGCGATAATCTATGGGCGTTTTTTATCTTGTTTGGAAATAAATGTATTTATGTAATGTATTTATTATACAACTAAATTTATTAAATTAATTCAAGTTCTGCTTATTAAATTGGATTTTTAATCGATACTTTACAGATTAAGCATATTATGAATTTATAGCTCAAAACGTTTAGAACTCGGAGCCGGAAAGCTAGTTTTACAAAATATTTTTTTAGTCGTTGATTTTGGAGTTTTGGCGGGAACAGCGTAGGAATTTATTAAGTTGCTTTTCGTTTTATTTTCGATGATTTATTGCATTTTAGAGTTTTATTGCTTAAAATAGAATGAAGTTTATTCAATATAGTGTTTTAATTCGATTTTCTCATTGGACTCTTTCAGAAGTTTTGGTAAGGAAAGTTGCCATCGCCTTAATAAGTAATAGGACATGACTTGACTTGATTAGATAATAGATTAAAAAACTCCTTTCGTAAGTGAATCCATTCGTTGTTGTTTTCTCCACTTTACCTACGTAGGTATTTTAGTAAATGCATTGATAGTAACAGATTGAAAATTTCATCTATCTCCAAAATTTGGAGATGGATGAAATTTTCAATCTGTTACCATCAAAGTCGAGACGCATTTACTTAAATACTTACCTACGATACCAACGAATATCTACGAAAAATTTAATAAGTGAAGAAAACAACAACGAATGGATTCACTTACGAAAAGAGTTTTTTAAACTATTATCTCCCACGTTTCATTCATTGTCAATGGTGATCCTTATTTAATAAGGATCACCATTGACAATGAATTTCTTAAAAAAATCAAGTGTGTATTATTCTCGCCAATTGTTTTTTAAATTCTCGCTTTTTAATTTTATTTTTCTTTCACATGAGAAAAAGGCAAAGGTATTACACCGTACAGGATGTCCCATGTCTTCAAATCTCGCTCTATTCGCAACTCAATAAAAATTAAATAAAAAAATTAACGCATTCCACAGGCAAGAACGCTGCATTTCATTCCAATTTAAAGTTTTTTATTTATTTTTCAGAGCGCTGTGATAGCCCAGTGGATATGACCTCTGCTTCCGATTCCGGAGGGTGTGGGTTCGAATCCGGTCCGGGGCATGCACCTCCAACTTTTCAGTTGTGTGCATTTTAAGAAATTAAATATCACGTGTCTCAATCGGTGAAGGAAAACATCGTGAGGAAACCTGCATACGAGAGAATTATCTCAATTCTCTGCGTGTGTGAAGTCTGCCAATCCGTATTGGGCCAGCGTGGTGGACTATTGGCCTAACCCCTCTCATTCTGAGAGGAGACTCGAGCTCAGCAGTGAGCCGAATATGGGTTGATGACGTATGACGTATTTATTTTTCAAAACAATCAGGGCCTTACATATAATAATTCTTTGACACCTACTTTGACACCTCTATGTATCTAAGCTCGTAACAGACAAGAATTAAAAAAAAACAAATTTACTTTAGCCCCTAAAGGGTAAAATGCTTGTTTAGCCCCGCTGTGCAGTGGTAATATGACAGTGTTTTTGAGCAAGAGTAGTGAAAAAATAATTTTTAAAATCAATACTCTTACACGAAACTCCTTAAAAAATATATACCGCAATTACGTCGGTATGTCTAATAGGTAATACATTAACGATTTAGAAAACATAAAAATGAATAGATAGCAAAATATATAACAGCCGTGTCACGCAGTGTGGCGCAGTGGTTTTTGCATCCATGGCCGTGAGTTCGATTCCCACAACTGAAAAATATTTGTGTGATTTTGTAGGTAATGAAAAAAATAAAAGTGTATATTTCATTAATTTACTTTTTATCATAAAGCTACTTTACATAATGGCCGTGTAATTCTGGGAATTCCTCGCTGAGCCTGAGCAGTTTTGTTTCATGCTCATCTCATTAGTGTTGCCAACTCAGAGGAATTTCCACTAGATCAGGGTGGTTTAGACTTAGGTATCTTCTAGCGGCTTCTAAATTGGGCTAATGAATGTAGATCTGCTGTTTGGATCGTGCCGCGATGCCAGAACCAGCTCATGACTAAGGGCCCCGTATGGGTTCGAAACTAGTCGGGCATACTCCAACCTAATATCACGTGAGTTTTAGCCGTGTTTCATAATCAGTTAAAATGAAAGTAGAAACTGAAATCGCTCACCAAATTTAATAAATCATATTTTTTTTGTTTGTAAATACATTAATACCTATACTATAAGTATTAAACACAGTTATTCCAATATTTGCACTGTAATTTTGAGAATCTACTACGTTTTTTTTTAATTTGGCGGGCGATTTCAGTTTTTTTCTCGACTTTCATTAGCCAAACTCTAGCTTCATCATCAGGTTTTAGTGGCTAGTAAAATTTATAATGTTTTTGACTTTATTCTTTACAAGTTAGTCTTTGACTACAATCTCACCTATAAATGATAGTAAGCGACGATGCAATCTAAGATGGAAGCAGGCTAACTTGTTAGGAGGAGGATGAAAATCCACACTCTTTTCGGTTACTACGCGACATCGTACCGGAATGTTATATCGCTTGGTGGTATGTCTTTTCCTGTAGGGTGGTAACCAACCACTACCGAAGCCTCCCACCAGCCAGACCTAGACCAAATTAAACCTCAATCGGTCTAGCCGGGATGCGAACTCAGGATCCTCGTCTTGGAAATTCACCTTTATTGCTGCAACAAATGCCGTCAAAATAATTTCTTTATTTTTTCGTGGTTGGGTTGCGAACTTTATTTTTACGAATCCACAAATTGTGGTATTTACGCTTATAGGCTTACGAGAAACTACGAGATACCACTAACATAAAACATGCAGGATAGTACCTTTTTTGAAATCTTCAGAGTCAGCACGGAAATGAATGGCATCACATCGTGCTAACTGCCTTTAGAAACCCTTTTCTTTTTCTCTTCCTTTTCTCTTTCGTCCCTTCTTAGCACTATTTTCCGGAGCATTTGTGCGTACGAGGGTGGGGTGAAATGTTCTCGGCCTGACAATATAAGACTGTGATTTTCAGTTTTAAAATGATTTTATTTTTCTATGTAGTCCCCCTTGACTACAATACACTTGGTCTAGCGTTTTACGCATAGCGTTCCAACAGGAGTATTCCTTCCCGGAAGTGAGATCTCTAAAAAATACTTTTCCTACTTTGAACGCTCTATCTGTGTCAGGCCGAGAACTTTTCACCCCACCCTAGTATTTCTGTCACTTGCCTTCGCTGGACAGCAATCAGGCTACAGGAACTGGAGTCCACATGACCATACGCTCAATAGAATTGAAGTAGCAATTTACGGTGGGAGATTTCCTTACAATGCATTGGGATTGCAAAGAGGTACAGAGCTCGATGAAAGTTATTATGCTTATCAGAATCTATACTTATAATAAAACTATATAGTCGAATATATATTTCCATTTATAACTTCAACGTCTCATAACGGACGACAGCGCCATCTAGGATCTATACTTATAATACGAACTCTGTACATTTTGTACATTGAAGATATTTTTAAAAATTTTGTTAGGGGGCATTATATAATCGATACTGATGCAAAAATATTTTTTTCGCTTTTTGGTCTGTCCGTCGGTTTGTCCGTGTTTTTTTGTTATTCGGACATCACGCTGAAACTACTGAATGAATTCAAATGAAACTTGCCACGGTTTAAGACCATAATACGGAGAAGGTTATAAGATACTTTTTATTGCGAAAATAAAATAAGAAGGGGTTGAAAGTTTGTATGGAAAGTCCTTAATTTTTAGAGTTACAGTTACAGAACAAAAATTTGTTCATAAATCATAAAAAAAAACGTAATATAATGGGATTCAAAATTTTTTTTAATTCAAACTCTAAAGTGGTGAAATAGGGCTTGAAAGTTTACATTGATTTTCACGCGGACGAAGTCGCGGGCGTCCTCTAGTATTAAAATATAAGTTATTACATATATTTTTCATTGCTTAAGTAGATACTTATATTTTTATTGCTTTAAATTGTTTTAAAAGTTTTGTAATAAAAATTGTACTATTGGCATTATATAAAGTCATTGTAACCTGCTATTTATATTGTGAGGATATTTGTATAATGAACACGGGTGCGTTTGTTTATTTTCCAGATTTCCACGAGATGACAATTTAAAAAGTATATGGACAAAAGCGACAGGCAAAAACTAAAAGCTCTATGTGCTTGAATAAAAATTTCATACCAACTTTGCATTTAATACATGAAAGTTATAAAATTTATACATTAGGTTACGATCTTTACACAAACGTTTATTTAAATTAATTGTAGTAGTACATATGTATAGCCCAGTGGAAATGACTTCTGCCTTCGATTCGGAGGGCGTAGGTTCGAATCCGGTCCGGGGCATGCACCTCCAACTTTTCAATTATGTGCATTTTACGAAATTAAATATCTCGTGTCATAACCGGTGAAGGCAAAGCATCGTGAAGAAACCTGCATACCAGAAAATTTATTCTCTGGGTGTGTGAAGTCTGCCAATCCGCATTGGGCAAGCGTGGTGGACTATTGGCCTAACCCCTCCCTTTCCGTAAGGAGACTCGAGCTCAGCACTGAGCTCAGGTTGATAATGATGAAACAATGGTAATCAATTCTTTTTTTAACCGACTTCCAAAAAGGAGGAGGTTTTACGTTCGGCTGTATGTATGTCTTTTTTGTTTTTTTTTTATTATTTTAATATGACCAACATTCCCAGTCCCCTCCAACTCGTCGGGAAAGACTGTATCAGGTGTGGTGGGTGAGACTCGAATTGGGCGGGTATCGAACCACCACCCCTCGGAGATGAGTCCGAACGCTTTACCGTAATGCTATTGAGGCTCTAAATTGGCCAATTACGTCAAATAGTTTGAAATAAGGATATATAGACTAGCCTACTTTAATAACGTTAGTCTTAAAATATGGAGTAATTTTTCGATTACTGGTAACACCGTATAATCTATGTACTTTGTTGTTGTCCCACTTAGACCATTAATAAGAATGGTCTAAGTTTTCCCATAATCGGGATAGCTACTCCATACCATTCTCCCATTTAATAATAAACTAATCATTCTCCCTCCACGTCTATGGGTGTTAGACACCGCCGCACAAGGGCAGCCCTGCTTAGAGTGAAGTCATCACTCTCATTTCCGGCTTCAGCTTCTTTGTCGTCTGTGCTTCCGGTTCATCACAGAGTACAGCTCACCTTAAACCCTAGTCCATAGCCAATTGTAAAATCTCAAAAATTCAAAATTTAATAGCCAAAATGCCAAATGCCACTGATGAGTGATAACTGATAAGTGGTGATAAGACTCGATTACTGATAACTGATAGTGATAATATTTGATATGAAGTGTTATTTTTAAATCATTTAATCTGACTAGTTTCCTGGTAACATGAACCTACTACGCAATGAATTTTTCCAATTATTTATGAATAAATGATATAATGGGGAAGTTTCATAAACAAATTAAGATCATTAGCTATAAGATCAATAGATAAGACAGGTTTTTTCAAACAATAAGATTAAAGGATTATCGTTTTTAGTATTAAACTGCTTAATCTTAATTAAATGGATTCTTTCTATCGCTAAATCAATTTTATCGTAAAGTTGACGGCTCAGCTTGGATTAGCCGGGTCATGAGATATGTCTTAGTATAAAATTAAGATTTGTTTCAATACGAATTACAGTCTCGGGAGACCAGTTTATTGGTATATACTACTGTTTTTCAACAGTAGCAACCGTAAATTGGCTATTGTTTCTCGTAAATATACCAAAATTTAATTTGGTTTGACATACAGTGAACAGTAGGATTGTTTATCAAAATGTTTAACGTACTCTCTCGTTTGGCTGATATGAAGCTCCCTCCTATCGGAAGGCTGTTCAGCTGGGGGCCCATATTGATTTTAAGTAAGTGTGTTACATCAATTGTGTTATAAAGTTTAGGTTTATTTGTTACTAGTGCCCTGATCAAGCTTCGCTTTGACTTATGTGGTCTTCTTCCCTACGTCTACACTACCCTACTCCCAAGCTCCTCCTACCCAACCCATACACCTACCCATCCCTATCCTTACCCAACCGTACCCCGACCCTACTCCAATTCTACCCTACCTTAAAAACCCTACTCCTACCCTACTTATCTTTTAAGTTATTATTACAAATTGTATGGGAATATAGAAAAGTGTTGTTTTAGATTTTTTTTTTAAATTTGTAATAATTTATAAATTAGACAAACCTTGTCCGAACAATAACAAATACATAAAACCAAGAATCATCCAAATACATTTCGAAGATCCAGTTTTATGATACCTACATAAATAAAAAAGTACTCCAGCTTATTATTCAGGGGTACCACACAGGGCTGGTTGTAGACATACATGTTGGCTCAACTGCGTATGCCAGTGGTTTAAAATTAGTCAAAGTAAAACTAAAGCCTTGATGACTGCTAATCTCCTATATTAGAATACACTAACAGAATAGATAGCAGAAAGATATATTACATGGTGTACACCGAGCAACTGTTTAATGTTTGACCAATCATACCATACCATAGGATTAGTAGGCAACTCAGATATCTCAAATGCTGCATTGTTGATATACATAGGACATATACTTATTGGCTCAGTGCCTCTTTATTAATATGTTCTGGAAAGATATGCCCTTCTAGCTTATGTTTTTCTAGAGTGAGTAGGCATTAACTAGATCAGGGTAGGCGAACCTTTATGCATCAACGTGCCATTTTTTCTAAAAAATGTTTAATGGGGTCATTGGCGTGCCATCAAATAATTTTCACTTTCTGATTATTTGGAGAATAACAATAATAAATACTATCAAAACTCTTTATGAAATAAAGTAAACATTTTGGAATGTTTTTATTACACGCATAAATTAAATTATTGTAAAATTAGTGTGACTTCTGTTGCTGCAGGTTAGATGACAAATAATTTATGTCAAATACCTACTTTACACATGTTTTATGATCGGCGACGTGCCCAAAATATTGTGTCGCGTGCCATCAATGGCACGCGTGCCATTGGTTCGCCTACCCTGAACTAGATAAACATGTTCCTACATAGTCCATCATCACTTTCTATGGAGTGCTTTTAACTTATTAGAGTGTTATAGACAAGATTTTGTTCCCATATTTCCCACAGTGAAACTATGCGGGTGAAACCACAGGGCATTTCTCATTTTATTTAGTTTGTAATGCATATATACTCAGAGGCACAATTATCCGCCCACTTTAATATATTATGTACTCGCGTCCTATTAAAGAGGTATATAATGGATATAGTGGATACCTCATTTAAAAACCTTGTGCACCACTACTTACATTAATTAAGCTAACTTAAATTATGTCACAGCCAGTTTACATTAACATTTTGTTTTTGTTGTTGTCAGGTATAATGGGCTTCCTCACCTACATGGTGTTCTATTTTGTGGAGATGTGGTGGGTGCCGTCCCAGAGCGTGGGCGGCATGGTGCACATAACGGTGTACTGCATAACGACTCTCAGCTCCTTATGCTGGTTCTTGACTGCATCCTTCACCGGCCCCGGCCGCGTGCCCCGGGGATGGACTCCTGTGAGTATACATTAAAAAAAAAAGAATAATAACCATATTTTTTAAAAATATTACTATTGGTAAAAGAATTTTCAAAATCTGTGTGATAAATCCAGAGATTATTCCCTACGACCTCAGAAACTTTTACTTCTTTATAATATAGAGTTGCGGACGCCACTTCGTCCGCCTGATATTTCGTTTTACTAATTCCGCTGGAAACTCGGAAATTTTTCGGACTATAAAGTATGTTCTGTTCCATAGCTAGATTTGGCTTTATACTAAATCTCATCCAAATGGGTTCAGTGGTTTAGCCATGAAACGGTAGACAGACAGACAGACTTACTTTTGATCTGAGATATTTTTCTGTCATAAATAAAATGTAACCAATAGCAACAGGCTGTTAGAATCTAAAAAGTTTGATTATTTCTTAAAGTAAAAGGTATAAAAAGTAAACATGAAAAATTACCTGTATATTTTTATTTGTTCCAGCCCAACGAAGCTGCGGTAGAGTATCTGCAGTACTGTAACACGTGCAAGGCATACAAGGCTCCAAGATCGCTTCATTGCAAGAAATGTTAGTAATCAATAAGTATTTTTTTTGTTAATTTAAGTTGTAATTATTTTTCATTGCCGCATCATAAAAATGTAAATTGGGGGAGGCACCTTATCACGGTATGAAAATAGAAACGAATAACTTGGCATTCTATGGATTCACCATACAGGTGCCGGATGCATCGCTTGTCATTGTCAGGAAAACTCAGCAGAGCCCTGGCCAATGGATCTAGGATTAAAGAATTCCCTGACAATTGATTAACACTCTCCTCCGCTCGAGTTGTTTTCCCTGTCGAGCCTAAGAAACTAATATCGTAGCAATTCATGGATTCACCGTACAGGTGCCGGATCCATCGCTTGGCAGAAAAACTCAGCAGAGCCCTGGACTTGTTACCAATGCTAGAGTTGTTTTCTTAGCAATCCATGGATAACCGTGCGGGTGTCGGGTTCATTGCGTGGCAGAGAGATAAAAAACCGGTCGGCGAAACGAGAAATTTATGTATACTCTTACAAGATGATATAAGATATATCGTATAGATAGGTAAGATGTCCTATTGAATATGGACCTTTTGGTTGCAGGTGGTTTCTGCGTCAAAAAGCTGGACCACCATTGCCCGTGGATCAACATCTGCGTGGGTCACGACAACCATCTGTACTTCGCCATATTCCTCACGTTCACCTTGCTGGCCTGCTTCCAGGCTGCCATCGTAAGTACTATAGCTTCATTATTTGACAAACTCTCAGGTGCTGCTGGCTGTGCTGTGGCTCTCAACAGATAGGTATTGGATTCGATTTCCATATTGGGTCATTTTAGGATTTTATATTTTCTAATCTGGTGGTACATCGGCCATGTTACCAAACGATTTTGCGTTCCAATGCGATGCAGTAGAAAGCAGTAGAGGTGTGGTTAGAATGAACTTCTACCTCATCTCCACCAAGTAAGCCCGTTATCATCTAAGCAGTCTTAGCCATTTGACAGCAGGTGAGTTCGAGTAACTCGTCATTAAATATTTAAAGCCTAAATCTCTCAACGGTATGAGCGACCAGACTCATCACCGAGGTGTGGTGGTTCGATCCCCGCGCCCTGGACTATTGTCGTACCCACTCCTAATACAGTCTTTTCCGACTACTCGGAGGGGCACAGAAATATTGGTCATATTAAAAAAAGCGTATGGCCAATATTCTGTTTAAAAAACATTAACAAAAACACAAAGGAGACGGCTAACAAGATGACGGTTTTATCAACATCCAAAGACACCCAGACCCCAGAGAAAGAAATGCTCGTAACATACTCGTATGTTTGAAAAACAAAACCTGCTTCAACAGCAAAGTTAGATTAGAAGTAAAGTTAGAAGACAAAAGCTGTTATTTGTTTTTGATTAGCAGCCAATTTAACACTAATATCTATTATATCAAGGTTTTGATTGTTCTTGACTTCTGTTGAACTTGATGATGTCACTGATTTCAGCTAAGCCTTTGATAAAGTCAATCGTGATTTTTCGTGATAAGTTTGTCAATTTTTATCTTGAAAGTAATGAGTGTAAAGCAGTATCATTGCTACAAATGCTTGATATCTAAACAAGAGATCTAAATACTATAATCCTTTAGAAAAAACGCCCGCGACTTCGTTCGCGTGAAATTGTATTTTTTACAAATCCCGCAGCAACCTTGGACTTTTCCAGGATAAAAAGTATCCTTTGTTCTGCTCAATGCCTCTACAGTTAAGGGGGCCAGACTCAACAACAAGCTTTTTTAAATTTTTGCCTGTCTGTCTGGGCTAATGTTTGGAATAGCAGAACCGATTTTTTTGGAACTTTCACTGGAACATAGGGGAGGTTAATGAGCAACATAAAGGCTACTTTTATACCAGGATTTCTGAGTAACTAGCGCTAGTTGATAATGATAATATTTTAATACTGTTTAAAATTAAATGATATATTTGTTAAGGTGGTGACAACATGCCTGTACCACGCCATCAACCGCGGCTGGTACATCCAGCAAGGCCTGCAGCCGGTCATCAGCCTGTCGTCGTCGCGCCTCATGCTGACCATGTTCGCCACGGGACTGGCCGTGGGCGCCGTGGTCGCTGCGGTGTTCCTTCTTCACGGACAGGTATACTGATGTTTTTACATTGCCTCCTTGGTTGGACGGTCATGTTTCTGGGTTCGACTTCTAGGTCATCATTATCAGCCTATTTTAAGTGGTCAAGCCTCTTTATAGGAGAGAGAATAAGGAGCTTAGAACCGTCATGCTATTCCATGCGGATTGGCGGGCTTAAGGTGATAATGTTAAATTAATTAACGACTATATTAATGACTAGCAGACGCCCGCGATTTCGTCCACTCTTAGATCTCTTTAATCCTTACAGTAGTATCGCTTCTTAACTAACTTCTCCCGTTCGTAACTTCTCCCGTTTTCCCAACATTTCCCTTCACTGCTCTGCTCCTATTGATCGTGACGTGATAAATAGTATACTATAACCTGCCCAGGAGTATAAAGAATAATTGTAGCAAGTTTCATTAAAATCCATCCCGTACTTTTTATTTCTATAACGAATATACAGACAGACAAACAATCCTGATTGCATTTTTGGCATCAGTATCGATCACTAATCACCCTCTGATAGTTATTTTGGAAATATATTTCATTTACAGAATTGACCTCTCTACAAATTTATTATAAGTATAGATATATAAGACAAGTTAATTATAATAATTGTTACTAGGTGTGAAATGACTAGCGATTTATACCCTCATTCTTAATTTGTTTGTTGGTAAACAGTGCACATCGAGTATGGCTTAACTATAGATCAGGGTATGAAATGTTGAGCTTTAGTTTATTTAAATGTTCGTGTATGTAAGAGTTCAACGTATCATTTCAGTGCTAAGTTTTATCGCGTGATGATAATGATTGCACTTATACCTGTCATATTACAGCTTTATCAGTATGTTCGTGAACTTGTCTGATATCAAAATGTCATTCATCAGAATTTACTACATATGTAAGATAAACTTTTTAACCGACTTCCAAAAAGGAGGAAGTCAGCCTATGGACGTTCACTGCTGGATATATGCCTCTTGTATAGACTTCGAAATACAACGGTCTCGAGCCGCCAGCATCCTGCGGCTCTTTGCAGCCCGCTTGATGTCCTCAGTCCAACTAGTGGGGGGTCGACCAACACTGCGCTATCCGGTGCGGGGTCGCCATTCCAGCACCTTAGGACCCCCAACGTCCATACGCTTTTCCAACTATATGGCCACTTCAGTTGGCTACTTCAGTTTCGCGACTTGCTGAGCTATTTCAGTCAGTTACTTTGAGCCTTCTAATAACAAACCTCCAAGCATAGCTCGCTCCATCGCCCGCTGAGTGACTTTGAGCCTTCTAATAAGGCCCATAGATAGTTATCGACGAAGACGCCCACAGTGTACGTTATTTACATAATGACTTTAATTTGATATCCCTTAGACTTGTACAAAACACCTTGTTGCCTCTTTTCTGATAACTACAAAGCTTTTGAAAAGATATCAATCCACCTACGATGTGGATATCTTCAAGTTAAGAGTGAACATTCAGTAGACACCTTCTAGGCAAACGCTTTAGAGGCTGCATCTTTGCTTATGATCAGACATCAGCTCTACGGTTTTATATTTTCAAAATTGGCTTAGGTCTGGTCTGGTGATAAATATCGAAAGTTGATAGTCATCACCCTACCTATACTAAAGCCATTCTATATGGTCACTGTTTGCCAACAAACACATTAAAAATGAGGGTATAAATCGCATTAACTTGTTCAAAAATTAGGCAAAGAATATTCAAAGTTTTATTTCTGTCACAGTTAACAGGCTTCATCAAGAACTTCACGGAGATCGAGGGCTGGGTGTTGGAGAAGGCCAAGTACAGGCGACGCGCCGCGGGTCTGCCCGCCTTCGTGTACCCCTACGACATGGGCTGGAAGGAGAACCTCAAGCTGCTGCTCGCGAGGGACTTCGACGGACTGTGGTGGCCCGTGCGGAAGGGCTGCAGCCCCAAGGAGATGATGGTAAGTGTACCCCTATCCTGCAATGAGGCACTAAAATGGCCTAAGGAAGACAGTATCTAGATTCTCATTTATAGGGGAATTCCCAACTTTGCCAATAGTCAACAGTTTATTTTTGACTTGAATTTAAAATTTAATCTATCGTACTCGTTTGTAAACTAGACTCCCTTGCATTATCAATTTCATGATAAGGGTTCCCTATTGTTCTTACTAACTAGTCGAGGTTAATCCGTGTAATCGTGTGTGTTTAGCCGTTTTTCTATTTCAATAAAACAAGACAAGAGTGAATAGAAATCTAGGCAAGAGCGTATCACCTAAAACCTAACACACAGACCTAACACTCCCACTTACCATTAGGTGAGATCGTGGTCAAGTGCGAGCCTATGCCATATTTAAAAAAATATATAAGTATACTACCGGACCCGGTCAAGCTTCACTTTTACTTATGTGCACTTTATTATTTTATTCTGTCCCTACCCTACACAAACTGTACAAATTTGACATAGATTGTGTCCATAGAGTTCAATGAAACACATATTATGTCAGTCAAATAAAATACTTCAAGAATTGTGACATCTAATGGAAAAACAGTGTTTAAAAAAATTAGAAAACGCACTGGCCACCCCTCGGATTTTCTTTCTTTTTCTTTGATTTGTCCATTGCAATTTTTTACTATTTTTATTACGCCCGCTGTAATATTTTCGTAACTCTATGGTAAATTTATCCTGATTGACAGTTTAACGGTTTCACTTCCGATAGATTATAATATACCGAAAAATAACACGTTAAATTGTATTCAGCATTTTCAGTTCACAATATGACGGTAGATTATAATATCACGAGTGAGTGATATATATTAGATCATTAAATTTTAAGCGTTATTTTTCTGTAGGATGAGCAAAAAGCGCAGAAGAAGGACCGCGAGAGCCGCTTCTTCGTGTGCAACGTGAGCGACGAGTACGACGGCGCGCGCGTGCCGCTTGCCGCCTACCCGCGCGCCGCGCTCGCGCCGCCGCTCTCGCTCGCGCCGCGCCTGCCGCTGCGCCTCGGCGACTGCGTGCGCGTGCTCGTGGACGGACCGTGAGTACCTGCGGGACTCTTTTAGTCTCAGACACAGATAACCAGAATTAGTCTTTACAAGTAACGTGTGAAGCAACCCATTATTTTTATACATTATACAAAAAACATATCACGCGTCTCCTTGATAATCGCATATACAAAATTTTTTCATAATTTGTATTTCAATCATCAATTACGTAAATTAATATAATAATAAATAATTACCAATAAAAAAAAACTCCATTTTATTTCTTTAGTTTTTATGCAATAATTTTAAAATATTATTTTATAACATGAGACGTCATTTTTTCTTGAATAATGTTGAAAATTACTGACGCGATGCTTTTGAATTTCGTATTAGTGACGGGTACGACACCGTCGTGTTCCGGACGCCCCATCTGTATATTATTTTTATTTTTATTTATTTATTATTTATTTATTTATTATCATCATAACTTAAAACTAGCCTTACAGGTATCACCTAATTTGCTAGCTTAGTACTATATTATAAATCTAAAACTTAATTCTATTTACCTATATACATTACAATTATTGATTAATATGTGGTCTCTGACCAATCATCAATATGGTAGTTGACTCATATCAAATTTAATATAAACAATATTATTTTCGTGTAAAGGTCCCGAAATATATCGATATTAGTTAATAAAAAAAAATTCAACCGACTTCCAACTCAAAAACGAACTTAAACTAAAAAGAAAAAAAATAACATTTTCTCTATGTGCTACCTCAGTTGTTCTGATCAGTTTGAAGGCGGTGCCAAGCCAGTGATGTTTTATATAATATTATAAAAACTGTCTCTATAGTATCGATGTTATCATAGTAATCGTGTTCGTTGGTTATAGAGCTCTGTAAAAATATCTTTTTTTGGGAATTGAATCGTGTAAAAAACTGGCAAAAACTTTTAGTTTAGTTTAAGATACATATACCTAATCTAAGCTCGTTTTCCACAAAAAAGACAGACAATTTTATACGTGAATTTGGGTGCGATACTGGTCCATATGTAATTAGTGAGAGGGCATTGTTGATTGGATAATTATCTTATGTACATAGATACTTATAAAAAAAACATAAAATCCCTGATAATAACGATTAGTTTATGCAAAAGTGTTTGTTAGATAAGTATTTTTTACCGATTTCAAAAAAAGGAGGTTCTCAATTCGAGTCTATGGTTTTGTTATGTTTTTATTTTTTCACAGGCAATGGATGTTCGGTGTAAAACTAACAACTGAAGGGCAAGAGACCGGGAAACGCGGCTGGTTCCCGCGGGCGGCCGTCTACACAGAGGAGGATCTAGAGGACGCACAAATCGACGCACAGACCGACACACAAACACATACTATCACCAACGCACTAACTGTAAAAACAAAATCGGCATAAAATATATTAATATATATATTTTCAAATTCAAATATCTCAAAAGTTATAATTAAGTTTCGACTGTGTAGACAAATATGACGGCATTTTTAAGCATTATTATATTTTTTTCAAAATTACTAACAAGTGAGAACAAATTGCATCAAATATTTATATACATTATAGAATTATACATGATATGTATTTCTTCATCATCAACAGCCTGTATTCGTCCACTGCTGGACATAGGCCTTTCCGAGAGCGCGCCACCACACACGATCCTCCGCCTTCCTCATCCAGCCACTTCCCACTACCTTCTTGATGTCGTCGGACCATCTAGCTGGAGGGCGTCCTACACTGCGTCCTACACTGATGTATTTCTTATGATCTCTATAAAGTGAACTTCGCATATTTTGTCAACTTCAACTATAAATAACACTCAAATTCTCCTTTGTCAAAATGTTGATACCTTTTAATAATTCAAGAACATTAAATTGTAATAAACTGATTTGATTCCCTAGCGAATAAAACAACCAATATGGTGGTTAAAAAAACACTAAAAATATTACGTCATGATACCTTAGCCGTCTGTTTTGAACGAATTCGTTTCCGGTAGCAAGCGATTAATTTAACGTCGTAAAAGATTCAAGCTTAGACTTATTTATCTAAAGTAAATAATCCATGTAAGTAATCGGTTTTATACGACAAACTGTAAACAAAATTTGATGCTTCCTAATTCTTTTTGCGTCGCAATTTCGGTAATCTTATTAAGTTATTGCGTTCTAAATTTAAATATCAATATAACTATAATGTAGGTACGTATAATTATGTAAATTGTACTTGATATTTGAAAAAGTATCGTTTACAATTCTCGAAAAATATATACCTATTAATATTTTTATTTTCCGATATGAAATTACTAGATATTTTTAAAGTTTTTGACAATTAGTGAAAGTTTCGTCGCTAGAGAAAACATTAATTTCATTTATTCAGGGGTATTTGGTTAAAGAATAATAATAATTATTATTTCTTTCGATAACTGTCTGGTAATTTATTATTCTAAATTCTAAATAGTCACAATCAAGTTAAGCTTAATTAATTTTTTTTTAATTTTAACTTCCGGTAGGTTGGAGAATGCGAAAGTGCTACCAGTGTTGCTACATAATATGTGCATTATATTTAGTTTATATCTATATAAACGTATCTTGTGATCATTTATTACTTGCTATATGATATTAACACTGAAATAAAATATGGTTTATTGCAGAAAGATTTTCCAATTACCCTCTAATCCCACATTATAAAAAGTGATGTGAAAATAAAGCGAAAGTTTATTAAAATTTCAATTTGGTGTCTAGCGTTTTGAGGTGAGTTTGTTTGTCACTATTTAACTTTTGGTGTGTTAAGTTTTAATATGTATTGTTAGCGTTGCTTTCGTTAGTTTTGATATGTTACTTTCCATCCCCTGGTTACTTTTTAATTTGCTAATACAAATTAATGTTCGGATTAAGGTATTAAATCGATTACTTTTACGTAGATAACTGCTTACTTTAGATATTTTTTATTGCATAGAGACTGCAAAATCCTTAAATAATACCGTGATTGATATTTTTGATAATGGAGATAATCATAATCGATCATGTTTGTCTCTATTTTAAATAATAAATAATCAATGAGTAACCTGCTACTTACGGTTAATTCATCACGATAATTTGTGATTAATTTTACACGTTTTCCCTAATTAAGTATATTATCACTTAACTGATAGCTACTGTCTGTCTGTAGTTTAACTAATCTTAATTATGATTTTAAATGATTTATAGTTTAAAATGATATCATTTAAAAATATTAAACCTAACAAACATGCCTGAAAATATTTATTTCAATGTAACAAAGGATATTTGAGTTTATTCTGTTAGTACATTTTGATAAGTTCCTCTGAGGACTTAGCTTGTAAATTCTTCCGTGAATATTTTAGTACTCTTAGTCGAATGCCATTGTGTTTGTTTACATAGTCGATTGTTACCATGTGATAAAACTGTATTTTATTAATTAATTATTATAATGTTTAAGAAGACTTTCAAACTGTTTGAACTTATAATAAGGTAAGTTCAAAACTAGTCTATCTTATTGTTGATCTTAAAACCACAGCTTCCGTTGCGTTGTAGTTAGTGCTATGCGTCTTGAAGCTTAAGGTTTTGTTATTGTTTGTGTCGAAAGTACCTGTGGATCTGTGTGTGAATTGGAAATAATGTGTTATGACAGAATTTAGGTTTAATGGAAAGTAGAAATGACGTTTCTTGTGTGAATTAGATTTAAGTTTAAATGGCTGGCTGTAAATAGAATTAGGCATCACATAATAATACCCACTTTTTTATTAACGCCTTTTTTTAGTATTTTTAGATAAGCAAAGAGAGACGAGGATACATAATAGTCAGATAAATAAAAATATGATTGTCTAATTTTTTTTAATTATTTAGAGTCTATAAAAGAATTTCAAATGTTATAAATTATAGTTAAAACATATTTGTTAATTATATCCATGTTTGTTAAAGAAAAAATAAAATATTCCTTTGTAGTGTAAAAATGTTTTTATTGTGCAATTAAGTAAATAAATTATTATCATTCATACAAAATAAATCTTTTATGAAGCACAATCAAATCTTTTTTTAATTAGCCTATATTATTTAAATAAAATTAATATCCCGAAAATCAATATTCAAAATATTTCTATTATTATCACCATTTTATTATAATTAATAAATGCGCAACGAAAATTACATTCATTACAGATATACAAACTTTGTATTTCCGATTTTGGAAATTGTATATCAAAAGTTTGTACTGTTAATAAAGCGTTGGTTATATTAAAAAAAACAAGCTCACGTTTTTCTTTTCTTACATCTAATTATCAGTTTACTTAAAGATACATTTCAATAAAAGTCTATGAAACTCGAAATCACTGTTAAATTAAAGAGAGTATGCGTTATACTTAAAACTAACAATTCTACCAAAATGGTAGGAATTTTAATTGCAACACTGGAAAGTTTTATGTCATTGTCACCGAATTTTTAAGCGCGAAACTTATAGTTCGCGTTAATCTTTACACGGAGTACTTAAACAGTAATATAGACCACTGATTAGCGTGTAAAAATGTGCCAGTATTGTCAGTCAACAGATATTTTTAAATACATTGAACCATTTTTTCATTATTACGAGTATACCCATTTTAAGCTTTGTATAATTTGCAAAAAAATTATACCAAGTTTGTGATCACGCTAGGTTTACTTTATAACAACAACAGATAGTAACACACAGATTAATGAATCGTCTTGCCTCGTTTTTTACTGTCCATACCAGTCCATACTGTCCAAGTTCTCTTTTTTTTTAAGAAAATGTGACGAAAACTATCAATGGTCTATTTACTTCTATGTCTACTGCGTTAGTAGATCTTTACTCCTAATATTCATTTTCTTCGTCAAGCTCGCCCTCAGTGGAGTCGACACCAACTTCTTCATAGTCCTTCTCCAGTGCAGCCAGATCTTCGCGAGCTTCAGAGAACTCTCCTTCCTCCATACCTTCGCCGACGTACCAGTGTACGAAAGCACGTTTGGCGTACATCAGGTCGAATTTGTGGTCAAGTCTGGAAATAAACATGAAATTATTAGAATATTTGTTTTTATTTAAACTTAAATATTTATAAATTACTAAACTAAAGAAAACAGAAAATTTCGGACTCTTATAGTTAACGGAAACCTTACTAATCATTTGTTGATACAGAATAAACATTCAACACGCCTATCTTGCGCGCTACGACATATGTGGAGACAAATCGACCAATTGCGGACGAACTGGAAGTATCGCAACTGTAAAAACTCCGCCGCTATTGGTTAACATTTGACTTTTTCTCGTCTCGAAATGTCGTGGGTCTCATGTTAGGCATAAAGTTTAGCAAGTTAAGCCTTACAGTAAAACTCAACGTTATGTACCTGGCCCACGCCTCAGCGATAGCCGTGGTGTTGGACAACATGCAGACCGCGCGCTGGACCTTCGCGAGGTCTCCGCCGGGCACCACCGTCGGGGGCTGGTAGTTGATGCCTACCTGGAATATCATGGAACCAGTTAACCATTAACCTAGGGCAGCAGGCTGAAAAATAATTGTACCAAGTTTCGTTAAAATCCGTCAAGTAGTTTTTGTTTCTATAACGAACATACAGACAGACAAAAATTTTGCTGATTGCATTTTTAGCATCAGTATCGATCACTAATCACCCCCTGATAGTTATTTTGGAAATATATTTCATGTACAGAATTTACCTCTCTACTGATTTATTAAAAGTATAGATATTGTCAATAAAGACCAAATTAGTGAATAGTCTAGCAGGCCCTTTAAAAGAGGAGATACAAAGTTTGCCAAGTAGGTGGGCTAAGTATGATAAAGATTATTATCGGGTGGTGTGGCGTGCACAAGGTTGTTAACTAGGGTTAGAAGGTACTATGATGGAAAATTCCAATTCAGATTAGTACAGCGTATACAGTCATCAGGGTAGGCAGTGGCATTTTAGCATCTATGAAGTGCGCGCTGCTGGAGATGTAAATTATAATGAACGACAGTCGATTTCGATGCTTTGAGGTATTCCGGTTGAGGTTTCTTAATTGGTCCAGGTCTGGCTGGTGGGAGGCTTTAGCCGTGGCTAGTTACCACCCTACCGGCAAAGACGTACCGCCAAGCGATTTAGCGTTCCGGTATGATGTGGTGTAGAACCCGAAAGGGGGTGGATTTTCATCTTCCTCCTAACAAGCCCTCCCGCTTCCATCTTAGATTGCATCATCACTTACCCTCTGGTGAGATTGTAGTCAAGGGTTAACTTATAAAGAAAAAAAAAATTAAAAAAAAGTCATCCGGCAGGTGTTGCAACGCTCCTAACTTCTCAAATCCGGAGTGATGCCGAGACTTTTGGAGGAAAATAACTCGATCTAGGAATCGAAGCGGTTTAGATAGGTAATCTTAACCAATTAGACAGTTATTTGATATTATTGTTTTTCTCCAAAATACACTAACTTTGAATCCAGTGGGGCACCAGTCCACGAACTGGATAGTCCTCTTCGTCTTGATGGTGGCGATGGCAGCGTTCACATCCTTGGGCACCACGTCGCCTCTGTACAATTTAAAGAACACTTATATATTTAAGTAGTTGTTATAATCTTATGATTTTAACTCCATTGAATGAAAAAAAGCATTTAGATATAGTCCAAAAAAGGTGTGTACGGGCAATAACAGGGGCATCATACTTAGATTCTTGCAGGCCTCTATTTTCTCTCTGTGCACGTATTTTGCCACTTCCATGCCTATATATTTTTAACATATGTCTCTTTGTTTAAAAACATAGTGACCTTTTCTCTAAAATGATGTAATGTGTGAAAAATTAATGAATGAGCTGAAGTGGCAATGGGCGGGGCACATGGTTCGAAAAGCCGATGGACGTTGGGGTCCCAAAGTGCTGGGATGGCGACCCCGCACTAGTAAGCGCAGTGTTGGCCGACCCCCCACCAGGTGGACCGACGACATCAAGCAAGTCGCAGGGATTCGCTGGATGCAGGTGGCTCAGTATCGTGATGTTTGGAAGTCCCTACAAAAGGTCTATGTCCTGCAGTCCATCAAGTCCATCGGCTTATATAATGATGATTATGATGATGAGCAGAAAAATATTTGAATATCTAAAATACGTCCGGTTATTATTTATCATAAGATGGTGGTGATAATATTTCTTAAACGGTATAAAACTTAAACTCGGTCCTCCTAAAACTAAGGTAGACAAAGATTTCTCCGAGTAGAATGTTCATTTATTTATTTATATAAATATTAATGCCATGCCAATGCTTACCTGTACAACATACAGCAAGCCATGTATTTGCCGTGACGTGGGTCGCATTTCACCAACTGGAATTGAAAATGAAAATATAGGTATATTACTTTTTAAAAATACCTACTAAAACAATGTACCTAATGTATTCATTAATTGGCGATTTAAATAAAGATATTGTATTGTATTCTTCTGAATAAGTGAAAGTATTTACATTGAAAGCTTAACGTGTTGGTTTTGTTTTGCAAAGTTAAAAACAGTGAGACACTACTCCAGTCACAAAGAGCTGTGCACAAAGCGATCCTTTGCCGACTGATTCATACCACGGGCTGGCAGAGCGCCAAAGACCACACTGATATAAAATCAATTTCCCTTTGTCAGACCTCCGCAATGCGGGACAGTTGCTGGTTGTGAAAATTGAAATATAAATAATTAGCAGACGCTGATTCTCGTTCCCGTAGGAATACGATAAAAAAAAGCCTATGCACTCGGGGATAGTGTAGCTTCCCAACAGCGAAAGAACTTTTCAAATCGGTTCAGTAGCTCAGAGCCTATTCAAAACATACAAACAAACATTCACATTTTTCCTCTTTATAATATTAGTATAGATAATACTTATTATATATACTTATTAAATTACGATATTTTATTTAAAAAAAAGTTATTTATTTAGAAGTCAAAGTCATTACGTTAATTTCATAATATCATTAGTAGGTAGGTATAATTTGTTTTCCATTGTTAAAAAATATATTTCAGTAAGTAAATTAGACCATTTTAGGTGTAATTTTTTACTTTGATATTTATAATAATAATTTAATATGCCCTTCAGATGTGCTGAATATGATATTAATGATATTTAATATTTGTATATAAAAGCGAATGGGCAAACCTATATCGAAAACCTCTTGAAGTAGGTACAAAGTTGAAATTTGGTAGGGAGGTAGATCATAGTAGACGTCCGCTAAGAACGAAATTTGCGAGAGTTGCAATATTAAAAAAGACGAAGTCGCGAGCGTCTGCAAGTTTCTAATAATAATTGACGGTCTATAGAGTACATACACACTATTCAGTATAGAGCAAATTGCTTTGTGTTACATTTGGTTTGTAGGTAACGTCACCCGATCGTCAGGTGCAGAGTTGCCCTAATGAGTTATGACCTTTACGTGTATGTACCAAAACTTAAAAACCTTTAAGAAGTAACTCAATATAACGTGAAAGACCCTCACCTGGTTGGCAGGCTCGAAGCAGGCGTTAGTAATCTCAGCCACAGTGAGTTGTTCGTGGTAGGCCTTCTCCGCGGAGATGACGGGCGCGTACGTGGCGAGGGGGAAGTGGATGCGCGGGTAGGGCACCAGGTTGGTCTGGAACTCCGTGAGGTCGACGTTGAGCGCGCCGTCGAAACGCAGCGACGCGGTGATCGACGACACTATCTGTTGATGAGAATGCGTTGTAATTAGTTTACGTCTTTGGAATCCTACTTTTTTTCAAGGTACAGTTTTAAATATGTTTCAATACTTAAAATAACTTATCCTATCAACTACTTAAACAAATTGTGCCCACGTGGAATAGTGGCAAGAATACTGGCTGCATTTCCGCGTGTGCAGATTCTTTGCGCAAAAGTGAGCCAGCCCTTCTGTCACTAGTCGAGGCAACTGGGCGCAGTGAAATAATTCGAAGAAATGTTGGAAAAAAACTAAATGTTCACGTTATCAGAAAGGTGTAACTTTATAATTTGGTATTTTACGAGTAAAAACTAAAACTGCATCAAAATCCACTTAAGTACCTTTCGTCAGCACGGAACCGCAGGATATTCATCACTGTTATCAGAATAATATTTGAAAGTTGTTGTACCTGTGCCCTTAGCCCACTGGACATGACCTCTGCCTCCGATTCCGAAGGGTGTAGGTTCGAATCTGGTCCGGGGCATGCACCTCCAACTTTTCAGTTGTGGGCATTTTGAGAAATTAAATATCACGTGTCTCAAACGGTGATGGAAAACGTCGTGACCAAACCTGAATACCTGAGAATTTTCTTAATATTCTCTGCGTTTGTGAAGTCTGACTGTCCGCATTGGGCCCGCATGATGGCTTATTTGGCCTAATCCCTCTCATTCTGAGAGGATACAGAGAGCTGAATATGGGTTGATAATGATGATGATGACTGTACCTGTCCAATGAGCCGGTTGAGGTTGGTGTAGGTGGGGCGCTCGATGTCGAGGTTGCGGCGGCAGATGTCGTAGATGGCCTCGTTGTCGACCATGAAGGCGCAGTCCGAGTGCTCCAGCGTGGTGTGCGTGGTCAGGATCGAGTTGTACGGCTCCACCACCGCCGTCGACACCTGCGCTCAGGGAACAAGAAAAGTTATTGAAATAAAAGTGACGTCATGGTGATATGTAACTAAATTAAGCCTAAAAATCCCAGTATGTTAAGCAAATTGGAGCATTCTGGTAAAGGTAAGCAAAGATAGATAGACAGACACTTTTGGCAATAGAAATGACGTGTACCATAAGTCACACACTCTGTACCGACACTTAAATCTATGGTCACACCATACCATTACGTTATTGCAGGCAGCGTAATATACCGCTCCAAAATCCAAGAAATGCATACCAAATGACTAATCCCTGTAAGTTACTGTATCATAGAGTCTTACTTCTAGAGGGTCCATAAAAGAGGAAATATGATCAATTAGCGGACGCCCGCGACTTTATCCACCACCTCAATCCAAACCCTGTCGCAAAATCGATTCTTAGCGGATATTTTGTGACTGGACTTTCGTTTATAAATATTTAGATTAGCAACTTCAAAGGTAAAATATTACTAAAGCAGTTGTTAATATCAAAGGCGACTCGACGTTTAAAAGACGTCAAGTTCATGACTGGACGTAAATTAGGACATAGAGCTTCTCTCGCTGGGACGCTGTCAAGTGATCGCTCAATATTTATAGTTAGACTAGAAAAGTAGGAACTACCTCGTTTGTCTAGTGGTTAGCGTATGTGGCTTCAGACGTCTATATCCTGGGACAGTCTGATATACCTATATTGAGCTTTTTTCTTCTGAAAAGGAGGGAGGATTGGCTCTGTTGCGTGCCGTTAAAATAGGCTGATTAATACTAGCAGAAAAAAGCACTTGCCTGTGGTGCGGGGTAGATAGAGAACTCAAGCTTAGACTTCTTGCCGTAGTCCACGGAGAGCCTCTCCATCAGCAGCGACGTGAACCCGGAGCCGGTGCCGCCGCCGAACGAGTGGAACACTAGGAAACCCTGGACAAAGCGATAAGGAATTAATAAAACATTATTGCACAACAAACGTTTCTGAAAAATATAATATACGAAAATAGTGGAACAATAGTTCTGCTATTTTCTGAGACGCAATTGGTCCATAGCCCTAGACTATTCTTTATTCTTGGAATCTTTTATAAGTAGGTAGGTACTTCCTAAACTTCTGGATTGACAGTATCATAACATTGCGTACCTTTTCTCATCGACCAAAATGATTGGTGACCTTGGGATGGAAAAATCCACAGCCCTATAATTAATATACTTATTAAACCTCGTCTACCTATTTATTATTCTTCTTGAAGTATATCTGAATAGACTTTTGGATCACGTAAACTTAGATTGATCAGTAACATTACCTGACGTTTCAAAAGTGCTAGTACCCTAAGTCTAATAGAAATAAATGATTTTTGTCTTTTACTTCGAATTTTAAGTAGAATACCAGATACCTGCAGTCCCGTGCACTGGTCGGCCAGTTTCCTGATCCTGTCCAACACGACGTCGACGATCTCCTTGCCGATGGTGTAGTGTCCTCGCGCGTAGTTGTTGGCTGCATCCTCCTTGCCCGTGATGAGCTGCTCGGGGTGGAACAGTTGTCGGTACGTGCCTGTGCGGACCTCATCTGAAACGGATTGCGATGGGTTAGACGGGTCCTGGGTATTGGGTGATTGAAGTTTTCTTGATTAGTCTAGGTCTGGATGGTGGGAGGCAGCCATGGCTAGTTATCCCCTATCGGTAAAGACAGGTCAGCCGATTTTGCGTTCCGATACAATGTCGTGTAGAAACCGAAAGCGGTGTGGATTTTCATTCTATTCCTAACAAGTTAGTCCGCTTCCATCATAGTCATTGCATCATCACTCACCTTAAGGTGAGATTGTAGTCAAGGGCTAGCTTTAAAATTATCATCGTCATCATCATTACAATCATCATTATCCCAAGACCCTAAACAATTAATCGTAGATTGAGTAGGTACCTAGTGCGAGACTTGGTTGCTAATTAAGCCTCATAAAAAGTCTTTCTTTATGTTTAGAGTTTCTTTATGTGTTCGAATCAGAAATGGAGATCGGCAGAAATATCAATTTCACCGACATACCTCAACAAGCCGCAAAGGTTTAAAGGGGTAATTCTACTCGTACGCCAGCCGCGGGGTCACGTATTATCGAAAAACCTGTGGACCGTGGATGTTGGAGTCTCAAAATTGGAATGGCGATAGCCGATATCGTAACGGAAAGTACATTGTTGTTTGTCTCCACTGGATGGACTGATTATAGTCCCTACTAGTACTAGGGTCCCTTTACAAAAGGACTATGTCTATAACCTATGTAGATAAGGACAAATCTAAGGCAAGACAAGTCAAGCCTTTTATTAAAGTAAATCTTATGTTTTCGAGCAGGAGTCAGAGATGCGAAAAACAATTAGTAGATAGGTTTTTTTTATGCAATATAGGCCAGCGCTTGACTACAATAAAACCTGATGGTAAGCATTAATGCGGTCTAAGTTGGAGCGCGTTTACCTAGAAGATGCCTGTTTACTCTTGCTTTGAAGGTGTTCAAATTATATGTGTCAGGAAACACAAACGCCGGAAGGGCATTTGAAATTTTTGCTGTACGAATTAGAAATGTGGATGCAAATCGTTTCGTACGAGTTGCCTGGATATCCACAATATATGGATGCCACCGTTCGCGACATATTGGTCTAGGTACCTACTTATTAGAATATTATCAAGTGTCAGTTTTGGAATGCTGTGAACGTCGAGGGTATTTTTCGTGATACCATGTCATGTTTTCCGCAAATTCAATGCAAATTATTAAAGACGCAACAATGTAGGTCACAACAACCCGGCCCATTTGAGGATAAACAATAAACAGACATAAAAACTTAAAATCAAGTTTTGCGCGCGCCAAAATGCAAAGACTCTAAAGTTGCCAGGACCGTTACTACCTCAGCCGAATAAGGAAACTTATTTCTTATTTCATCTGACAACTGAATAATTGCATTTTGATTAAAATAACCGATAAAACTTTCATCGCCTTATTCGTGCTTCGAGCTTTTAAAGATTTTATATCAGCAGAAATTTAAAACTACTGTTCTAAATAAAATATGATTCAACTAGACACACTCCACAAAAACAAGCAACAAAATAGGTAGATAGGTACAATAATCTTTCTCAAGTAGGAATTTTGATTCTGTTCAAAAGATTCTTCACTTGCTTACAGCTAATATCATACGAGTCAGAATTGTATGTTAAAAGGAATAAATAGGAGGAGATTCATTAATTATAGCATTCAAGTGCAAGTCACTAATTAAGTGAGACAGACACAAACGTCATCATCGCATCCTTTCGTTTAAGAACAATGCTTGCGTGGCCAGACATCCGTTATTTTTAAACGATATAAAAAGGAGGAAGTTCTCAATACTACGCGTTTTTTTATACTTGTTATACCTATAATAGCCTGAAAATTATAACAAAGGTTTACGATAGATGACTATAAATATAGTTGGGATCAGGGCAAACTTTTGCCGGAGACGAGGGTGTTATAAGTTTGATGTAACTGTCTGTGCATTTATGTGCCTGTGTAAGGCATCGTAGCTTCTTTATTAAGATGCGGTTTTTTTTTGTTAGAAGCTAACAAATCGAGATCCACGTGGGATAGTCTTCTTTGTCTATCCTATGAAAAATGAGCCAGCCCTTCTCACAGCAGTAGAGGCAACTAACCGCGATGAAATTTAAGTTTTTGTATATTATTGTTGATTAATATAGTTACCTACCTAGATATGTTGTAAAGAAGTACTTATTTTTATGGTATAATGGTAGCGTAGCGTGTTATGACTAAATATTTCTGACCGATTATCCACACAATAGGTATTACTAGTCGCGGAGATAATCTGTCTATTCTGGCGTAATGACAGGCGGTAATAACGGGCTGCAGCGGGTTCGATGCCCGGTCCGCCGTGCGCTTAGCGGGCTTTAGGCAGACCACACGCGGACGACAATCGCTGACTTTTCGAAACCCACCAAAAGCGAAATGCATTCTTAAGCACTTAAGATTAAAATTTCAATCTCTTTCTTTTCCTAGGCATATTTAATTTCCAGGCTCTTTCAAACTACAAAGCCCTCGGTCAGTATATCATTGTAAATCGAAGTCACAAGACGCCTAAGTGTCGTTCTGTCCCTAGGGTCTTCTAGACCTAGTACCTAATACATATTTGATTTTGACAGCGCTTGTATTTTCCCCGGTAGTTTTCGATACGTTTGCGATCGTAGAAATAGAACCGAAGTGCTACTTAGCTACAAGGGCTGGGCCTGTAGCTATGTGAAAATTAACAAACGTAAAAATGTATGGTAATGACATTCACTATCGACAGATCATGTGATCAAGTTGTCGATTGGATCTGTCATTTCCATACAGTTAGTTGAGTTTTCGAAGCATTCGCGTTTGTAGAAAGAGAATCGACGTGCCACATGGCTACAGGCCTTGGGTTATATTATATCCTGGCTGCACAGATTAGTCAATAATAGGCACATGGAGCGCACAGAACACGACGATGTCGTAGTCGTTCCAAATACAAAATTCAAAAACTAATACATTCTCGAGTCAGTATGATACAAAGCGTCGCATCAGTAACTTTCAATATTATTTAAAAATGGCGTCTTATTTTTTTAAATACTTATTTTAAAAACAAAACGTACAAATTACAAAAAAAGGTGGTTTATGCGGATGTCAAGGAGACGCATGACGTTTGGGGTTACTGCTTGTAAAGACTCACTCTGTATATCTTTACTCTATGCCTAGCTGGCTAATAGTATTGAACATCAAGTTGAATATCCATAAAGAATATTAATCTATATTCTAATATCTAAAGTGTGTAAGAAGCCGACAGGCAATAGCGCAGTCGTGGTTTAATTCGGCCGTTTGCTTTTGGGCGTATGCCGCTATCGCGAGGTTTTAAAATTAAGTGTGGAATAAGTGTATGTAGTACCTACCTCCTGTATTGTTTGAAACTCTATTATAAAGTAACTTCCTTTTCTAATGTCTGTACTTTGTTATGGGCTATTGAGTTTGAGTGCATCTTACAAGTAGCTACTTACTGACCTTTTGATTTGGCCGACTTTTGTATAATCTCAATTTGATGAGATTTTAACGAACTTTTAAACAGTAGGTTCTGTATTTTAACCTATGTAAGTATGTTTGTGACATTATCAAGAACTACTGATTAAATATGACCTTCGTAATTGAAATGCATATTTTTCAGGCAACGTTTTCTTTGAAAAAGAATATTGACATAGCTTAAATGGAAAAGGAAACTGAATTGTTGGGTGCATTGGCTAATCTACGTGTTTCCGGATCAATAGACCTTAGCTTCGACTTCTGCATGGTCTATAAAATTTTAAGCTGTTTTTTCTTAGAGACAGACAGACTTTACAATTTTTCCATTCGCCAGTCTTAACAAAGAAGGGTCATCTTCGTTACTGTCTCACCAAAGGGTTTCGGCGCAGGGTTGGTAACAATGGCGTGCCTTGGAGGGACCCTGTATCAAAATTAGTCAATGAAGGGTAAAGATCTCACGAAAGAAACAAAAATGCTTGCTTAAAATAAATATGATAGTGACTTGATCACCACTGACGGGAAACTCCAGATTATTAGAGACTGTGGATTACATATTACTAATTTTTGGTTTTACACGTATAGTTCAGAGGCCTTGTATCATTAGATAATACGGCTGATACGGCGGCAGCTACGCTCCTGGTCCTGGCCCCGTTCTCCTAAGTATATGTTCCGCCGGGTAGAATGCCATGCGTCAGACAATATTTCTCCCAGCATTCTTTTTATTTTTCCCCATCCCAACAGTTCCTAAAGAAGCTTTCCCATCAACAAGCAACTCACCAACAACAGTAGGCTCCAGGTCAACGAACACCGCTCGCGGCACGTGCTTCCCGGCGCCGGTCTCGCTGAAGAAGGTGTTGAAGGAGTCGTCGCCGCCGCCCAGCGTCTTGTCGGACGGCATCTGTCCGTCGGGCTGGATGCCGTGCTCCAGGCAGTACAGCTCCCAGCAGGCGTTGCCGATCTGCACGCCCGCCTGCCCGATGTGGACTGAGATGCATTCCCTCTGGAATAGATGATTATCGTTGAATGGCAAGCATTGGCATGTGTTTTAAAGATGCATAACTCCATCCACTGTAAAGACAGTGGGCAGGCCACATAGTTCGAAGAGCCGATGAACGTTGAGATCCCAAGGTGCTTGGACCGCGGACAAGTGGGTTGCAGGGAGAGTTTTGAATAACAAAGCTTGCCACCACTCTAAACTGACGACTAGGTAAAAACCATTACTGACAAAAATGTGATAGGGCATGGTCAGTCGGCAATCATCCCAGGCCTATAATGCGTATCACATGCGTCGAGACGAGAGCAAGACCAAGTGTCGACCAATAGCGGCAATAGTAATAATTGAAAACATCTCTCTTTCGTCAAATCGCAACGAGTCTTATTCTTAATTGATGAAAATAGGCCTACATCGACTATTCTTTAATGTTAAATGACAATTTTAGGCAATAAACGTACATAAATATCGTTTGAGAAAGTACAAAGGCATTAAACGCCTTAAAATCGCTTTTTAAAATCCTATTATACACTCGACCATAAAAACCGGCACATCAATAAAGTGACTAGACAAAAATTACAGTCATTATCGTACCCTAATAGCATTAAGGCCATCAAAGCCTCCAAACCAAGGCAATTGAATTCTTGAACGGTATAAGGATACGAAAGTTCAATTCCCCCTGTTTCACTGAAGCCCACACTTTGGTGTAGGCAATTTGCTTGTTGTATACGATTTATGATTCACTCAAATACTGTTGAAGGAATTTCAAACCCACGAACTTGTATGAAAGGATTGATAAGAATGGAAGCACGTATACTAATATTGTAAAGATAAAAGATTTGATGTTTTTTTTGCATTGAATAGGCTCTGAACTACTTAGTCGATTTGAAAAATTCTTTCACTATTGGGAAGCTACTCTATCCCCGGGTGCTATAGGTTATATTTTAGCCCCGTATTCCTACGGGAACGGGAATCACGCGGGTGAAACCTCGCGGCGTCTGCTAGTCTATACTAATATTATAAAGAGGTAAAGTTTGTAAGTTTGTAAGTTTGTCACATTTTTTAAATGGGGTAATCTTCGGAACTACTGTTCCGATTTTAAAAATTCTTTCACCAGTAGAATGTTACATTATCGGAGAGTGCTATAGGCTATATTTTATATTGGTATCATATATATTAGCCTAATTATCACAGTTTTTGTCATACAGGTCGGACTGAAAATCCTCTTAAACAGACTTATTCGCATGCGCTGCCTTAACTATTGTGTAAAATTGAATTTAATGTATGGAGGCTTTATGTATCTTTAAAAGTTCTACAAAAAAGTCCGCGACACCATGTATCTATCTTCTATATATTAGCAGATATAGTACCTTTTGTGTTTTAAAAATTATTAATGTTATATACTTAGGTTTACGTCATTATTTATACAACTAAACTTTAATCCTTATTAAAATAAATTATTTAATAATCACAAGGATATTATGGAGATAAGATTTGCCTTTTACAGTATGTTAATTACTTAAATAGTTTCGGAGATAATACAAAATTTCTAAAAGACGCAGTAATTCCGCTATATGACGCCCGGCGCTTACATTTACGTAGTTCCCGTTCCCGTGTGAATATGGGGGTTAAACCTAGCCTATGACACTCGCAAATAACGTAGCTTTCTATAGGTAAAACAATTTTCCAAATCGGTCCAGTAGATCCAGAGATTACCTCCTACAACCACACGAACTTTACCTCTTTATATTATTAGCATAGAAGTCTTTATTTCTCTTGGTCATACCACCACTCTCGAAGGACTGGATTTTGCTAAGGGTAGGAGTAAGATAGAGAAGTTACAGAGTAGGGTAGGGTACGGGTAGGGAAGCGTAGATTTAGGGCCGGGTTTAGGGTAGTGGTAGGGTAGGGGTAGAGGTAGGGTAGTGGTAGGGTAGAGGTACGGGTAGGATAGGGAAGTGGTAGGGTAGGGGTAGGATAGGCGTGAGATAGGGGAACGGGTGGGATAGGGGTAGGAAAGGGATAGGGTACGGGGTAGGATGGGGGTAGGGTGTAGGTAAGGTAGGGGTAGGGTAGTGGTAGGTTTGGGGTATGGTAGGGGTAGGGTAGGGTAGTGGTAGGGTAGATGTAGGGGTTGGGTAGGGTTGGGTTAGGGTAGTGGTAGGGTAGGGGTAGGGTAGGGTAGGGGTAGTAGTAAAGTTGACATCGAAATTTACGCGGACGAAGTCGCGGGCGTCCGCTAGTACTTAATAAAGACATTCATAATTTTAAGAAGGCTGATGGTTAGCCAGTCCATGTTCCTACCATTTTTTTTACCATAATATTAAGGAGTTTGGATCGTTGTGGATTAGGAAGCAGGTTGCGAGAATCCAAATCCTCATTTATCCAAGTATAAAAGATACGTATATTACATCCATTAGACAATTGATTGAGTTACAGGAAAAACGAAAGTTTACAGGGCGACAACACAGTTTCATAATGACAGTTGGTGTCATTGACTTTGGCGTGTAGGCTTTACCGTCTACCCTCATTTTACAGTCGTCGGGTCACGCACGGACATAAAACTTGTCTCATTGCGGGGAATTGCCGCTCATAAATTATGAGTTCACTTTTCTTTTTCGGGGCCATCTTTTAAGAATAGAAATTGTTTTTTTATAGGAAAAATTTGAAGTCATATTATACTTGATGTAAAAAACATTCTGGTCAGATTATTCTATACCTATATGACTATGTATAATATGGATATACGCCTCTGAGGTTAATGATGATTCTGATGCTGGAATCATGACGCAATCGAGGGAACGCCTTATATTTTTAGTGCATTTTAAGTTTGTACTTTTGTAAAAAAAATTAAATAAACAACTAGTTGTTTTTATACCTGCTGATCAGTTTGAAGACTGTGCTTGCTAATCCGATGATGTATTAATTCAAGCCATATTGAAATGTGTTTCTTTTAGAAACGGAAAAACTCACGAATTTTTTTTTTTTTTTAATTAATAAGACACCGGCTTAACACCGTCTTTAAACTGATCAGCAGGTAGAACATAATAATATTATGATGTTATTTTTCGCTTTTTAGTTTAGTGGGAACGGTTTTGAAGTCGGTTGTATTTTTGGATTAAATTTTTTTGAGTAAGTAGTTGGGTTTTATTTTCCGAATACATTATGAAAATACATTCTGGTAATCTCACTGAATGAAGTTGCTCCTGTATATTACAATGCAATTTTAAGAATCTGCATTCCTATATCTTGCCTACGAGTAGGAACAATTTTATTGAAAAGCTCTTCGTGCACAACATTTCCCATTAATATTCGGTGGGGGAGCAAATATAATGGAAAATGAAAATCCCCGTGTTGCCTCTCATTATCCGGCAGCGGGATATTTGATGAGTTAGATGCACGCACTGATACTGCTTGTGCTTTGTGTAGGTTTGTGTAGGTACCTGACTGTTGCCTAGGCCATGCGAGTATGTACTATGGTAGTATGGAGTCATTAAAATGTATTGAGCTGTAAAACTTTCAGCTATTGTATGGAAAAACATTTTCTATAGTTATTTCCATGTTCATACCGTTTGCTTACTATAGGTAAATACTATGGGTATGTTTCTTTTTATGTATATGTTTAGGTTAATAGGTTAATCAGATAAACAAAAAGTCCCGCTACATCATCATTACCAACCCGTATTCGGCTCATTGTTGAGCATTAGTCTTCTCTCAGAATGAGAGGTGTTAGTTAGTAGTTGCAGTGTAAAAGTCAAATCTTGGTATCCAGAAGTTCTGAATTTCTATTTATTGCTACTTAATTATGTAGATACAGTCACAATGAGCACGAGTACGAGGTATCCTTTCATACAGGATATTAGAACCACCACACTGCTATTTAGGTTGACGTGCTTAGTGCAAAACATTGTTTAAATGTTGTAGCGTAAAGAAAAAACCTGGCTGAGCTTGCCGTGGGCTCTTCTGGGGCCAATGCGTTTGGAACCTTCGTAAATTTAATTTTAAGTTTCGCCATAATATCATTAAATATTAATACCTGATCTTTCGAAAGTGTTTGTAAACTAAGCCTAATTGAAATAAATGACTATTATATATTGTATACTAGCCGACGCCGCGCAGTTTTACCCGTGTGGTTCCCGTTCCCGTAGGAATATGGGCATAATATATAGCCCATAGCCTTCCTCAAAAAATGGGCTATCTCACACAGAAAGAATTTTTCAAATCGGACCAGTAGTTTCTGAGATTAGCGCGTTCAATCAAACAAACAAACAAACAGACTCTTCAGCTTTATTATATTAGTATAGATTGACTATTGACTATTGATCACTCTCAAATGTTAAAATTGATGTTAATGACCGATCCAGGACTCGAATTCAGAACCTCGTAGTCCCACATAACTGGAAACCAACGCCGTCATGCTAAAATTAGCGGATGAGTAAACCTCAAAGACAGAAATAAACATCAACAAATAATAGCCCTACAAAATGATAGAGATGACGACGGATGTCACGGTCGAGCTGGCTCAAACAAAAGACGCTGTCAGCTCTGATTCACTGCTCAGATCTGTGATCAGTCAATGGAGCGTCTCGGATTGTAAGCGATAGCAATAATTTCTTGTTAACTGTACGCTATGAACGAGTCTTTATGTTTGAGAGAAAAATTAATAATTAGTATACCTCAATGATATTTTGCACTAAAGATAAGGCATAGGTATAAAATTGAATTTCTTGGAATGTGATGTGATAAAACAAACCCCAAGAATTTATGTTTGTATATGAAAGAAATGGGTAAATTGGATAAGTACGATTAATATGCTTGCCTCGCTTGGTTAAGTCGATAATCTAATCTATCATGTTTTTGAAAAATTACCTGAAATTGTACCTAATCAGGCTTGCTTGTTTCGTTAAATAATTATCTAAACCTTAAATTATTATTATTAATATATAGTACCTATTTAACAAAACTTAACATTAGTTTTGTTGAATAGGTTTTATAATAATAAGTATACAAGTTGGTGAGCACAAGATTGAATGATTTACCACGTTAGTTAAAGATGATAAGAAAGTGGAAGCTGATCGAATGGATTCCAAGTAGTGGCGTGCACTTCATACATGCATTAAAGTACTGCATACCCTAAGAGTTGTCTGTTACGTACATTAATAATATTTATAGTCTGTGTAATTGTCAATGTCAATGTTATGTTACTTGTCTGTCTAATTGTCTTGTCTATTGTCTACTGTCATGTCCTAAAGTCTGTACACGTATCTATCCTATTAAATAATATAATCGTCAAGCATGAGTGGTCTTATTTACCATTACAAACGTTACATTGTCTTCATTAGTAAATACAGATTTTTTCCACTTTGCTTAATTTTATTACTAGAGCATACCCTGATCGACAACCATATGCACGCCACTGCCTTCAACCGTCATATTATTATTATGTATTGACAGATGCATAACTATCTTGGAGATCTTGGTAGAGAAGAGTACACCTAACCTTATGATTTGTTTAATTGATTGATTGGTTGGTTGGTTAGTTGTTTCATTTATTGATTTATTTGTTAAGCTTGTTGGTTACATAAAACAATAAATCTATTCGTCTACCGCCTAAAAGTTACTTCATCTCCGGCGTACTTTTTGAGCAGTGAGAGTGATAAAATAAAATATTTTTTTCTATATCTAGCAAACTTTTATTAAAAAAAATATTTAACCAAATCCTTCTTTAAACGTCATATTATCATCTCCAAATACTTTATACCTGGGTTTCTTGGGCCGACGTTGTATGGGCTGGTGGACATTTACCTCCTGTAATCTACTTAAATAAGTACAAAACTAATATCTGCATATTTTCAATTATATCGAAGTAAGCTACCCCTACAAATACTGAATAACGCTTTAAAGAAACTGCGCTCGCTTTGCCCAATTTGGCAACTAACTAAACGACTGTAGGCGTCTAATTGCAGGTTGCTTGTTTTACGATCTCTATAGTAATTGAATAATACTCCCACGTAATTGGGTTAAGCTTTGGACTCGACGATTTGTCACTGGTGTGTGCTTGGACTGTCACAATAATTTAAACTGTTAAGGAGTGTTTTCAAGACTTTAATTTGTCAGATAACAATACCAATTGGTACAAATACATGAATAGATTGATTAATTGTAATTTAGTGTGTTTTCAACCAACTTGGGAGTAGAATTCAAAATGGAAATCCTTATATAGTAAAAATTTAAATTTAATTTATTATTGTTTGGGAGGACCAAAGTGCTTTTGAAAAGTAATTATATAAAATACTTCATACTTGCATTAAAGTACGTTTTTTTTTATTTAATCTTCTACTCCTAAATTGTTCTTTTTGTTACTGATAGTAATTCGTTAATGTTTTTTTATACAATATAGGCCAGCCCTTTTCCTAACGCGTATAGTTTTTGCACGTTCAAAAACCCAATTTAGACCCTTATCATTGTATTCAGGCTTGACTGTAAGCCCAAGCCAAACATCGTTTTTTTTTTAAATATGACGGTAGCCACGCTAGAAGCCAGATCGGATCAGCCTAATTAAACATCACAAATTCCTAAATTACCACGTGCTGGAAGAAGAACCTAAGAACTCTCTGTTAAAAAGAAAGTAAAAGCACCAAAGAGGTCTTAAGTAAAAGGTTTTATATTCAGCCAAGTCGATCATTAGCCTATTTATCATTAGAATGAGCCGTTACTCAGCTGTATTGGTGATTGATGATAGAATATGGTATCAGGTAGTGGTACCGGATGGTTCATGGTACACTATCTATAAAGCTTCTAAAAATATGGAAATTAAAAGGCCTTGGGATGTAATCATGACTTTTAGATCTTCGTTGCGACCTAAATGCTTCGAAATTACTGGCAGTTTTTTTTTATTATCTAACAAGAAAATGGTAGCTAATAGAAAAACTTATATTTGACTTTATGTAAATTGATTTTATTTGTGGACTACGGCATTTCTGCATACATTTCTTTATAAGTTAGGTAAGTACCTAAGTAACAAGCAGAAGCTCGTAATTTGGTTTGCGTCAAATTCTGTTTTTCACAAATCCCGCTGTATCTTTGAGTTTAAAATTAGTCTTTAAAACGATTTTAAAAATTGGTTTATTAGTTTAGTCGTGAAAGCGTAATAAACAAACAAACACACATTTGCATTTAAAGTATTGTCTATTGACAAACCACTCAAAAATAAAACCCTTTACTTTTATAGTGTCAACATAATGAAATGACTCTCGTCTAGTTTGTACAGAGTAACTCTATACGTGGAGGGGTCAGAAAACGGATGTGCTGGCAAGCCCACTCCCCCCCTTAAGTACCCCTTCTACCCGCCGGAAGTTAGATTAGGATAACGAATGAGAAGTCTTACGTACGTAATACATAGACGTAATATGACGTGATACTTTATTTAAATAATACTCTTGAAGCCTATATAAAAACTTCTCGGTAATGACCTCTCATACAAAATAATAATAGTTCAGAGGTTTTGGTTCAAACCCAGAGGGATCCAACCAGACCTGCTATATTGTCGTATACCCTCTTATGACAACTCTTCGAAAAACACTGTAAAACATCAAACTTCAAGATTTCAGCGAAGGGTTATCAAGGCGACATGATTTTTGTTGATATTCCGTAGAAATTAAAAAAAAAATACTTTTAAAAAGTATTTTTTTGAAACTTATTTTCCAATGTAACCACGGTCAAAACTTGAAAATTGTCTGCCGTACTGGTAGGTATATGGAAGGAGCTTAAGTTGATAAACTTTAAGTTGTTATTAAAATTTAAGCAAATAGATTATTAAGCCCGTCCGTCAACTGTCAATGAAGTCGTGTGTCTAACTTCTAAATACTTCATAGGAGAGTTCCAGCCATAACCCTGTAGACTGCAGTGATTCATTAAAATGGATGACGGTAATAGCATCAACAATCTCCGAGCAACTATATAGCCGCTAGACCGAGGGGGTGGTAAAAAAAACAAGCAAGAGCTCATTATCCAGTAGGTAAGCCGCGGATGTTATTACGCAATTGCAGGTAATCGCGCGAGGTCGTTGAACCCGATAATTTTCTCTCGGCCGCGGACATCGTGCAAAAACTGAGCGGCAAAAAACCGACGACAGCAACAAATGGATTAGTGATTTTTATTAATTTACTAGCGAACCCGTTCAAGCTTCGCTTTAACTTATGTGCACTTCTCCTCTACCCCTACCCTACCCTACGTTCTTTTCGTTAAAATTCGTCGAGTAGTTTTGTTTTTATAAAGAATATACAGACAGACAGACAAAAATTTTACTGATTGCTTTTTTGGCATCAGTTTGATCCCCCCCCACCTGATAGTTATTTTAGACATTGACCTCTCTACAGATTTATTAAAAGTATTAGATGTGATAAAACAAACCCCAAGAATTATGTTTGTATATTAGGTATTCCTGAAAGAAATGGATAAATACGATAAGCTTGCCGCATTTGGTTAAGTCGACGACAATTTAATAATAATAAATGCTATAATTAGCTGAGTACATACAACTGAGTAAAAAATAAAAAACAAATTAAGTAGAAATAGTAGATTGTTATACAAGGGGCTAAAAAGACCCATTATATACAAGGTATTTTTAAGTTTAACCTACAACATTTCTGTGGTACTTTCAGAAACGGTTTTAATTAAAACATGACACTGGATTGGCACCGCCTTCAAACAGATCAAAAGGTATATATAGGTAAGGTGTTATTTTTTGCTTTTTAGTTTAGGTTAGTTTTTGAGTTGGAAGTCGGTTGAATTTTTTTTGTTAAAATTTTCATTTTTTCATTTTTAGTGTTAGCATACCTACTGAGTGTGAACAAAAATTAATAAGCAATTAGCTAAAACATTATTTTCTTATGATAAGTACCTAAGTCATACAATACCAAATTTTAAAAATACTACCTTACCTCATATACAAAATTTCACATCCCCTTTATCCACACGTAATATGAATATCCAGAAAAACGTGAAAGTTTATGTGAATTATTATAACTTTATAGTGGTCTTAGCTGTCCTCCGTCTTCATCACCAGACCCCCTATGCGGTCACAATCCATATGGATGAAAAGTTCTCATCAATATAAAATTAATCAAGTCCAAACACAAGGTAGCTACTGTGAACCGTCGAGGACTTCCCTTAACTGTCCTTCGTCTTCATCACCAGACCCCTAATACAGTCACAACCCATGTAGGTGGAAAGTCCTCATTAATACAAATTAATCCAGTTTGCCTCAGCGTTGATAGATGGCGCTACTAGTAACTTACATCGCAGTAGCGTTTTGTTTTCTTGAAACCTCAAAGACTCTACTCGTCAATTGATTTTGAAAATTTTATCTTTTTTTTGAATATCATCCATTCTACTTCGCAAGAAGGAAATGGATGATCGTAATTCGTATAATTCGAATCTTATTCGTATCGTATCGATATTGTTTCGATTCATTATTGCATTTGATTTGATTTGATATTCATAATTTCATATACCATGTACTTTGTACAGAGACGCAACTGTGGCAATACCGTACAGTACCGTCTTTACCATTACCGCCCTTATGGGCACACGGGGTCGGTACAGTACAAGTTGGGATGGGAGGAGGGTAGTTTATTAAAAGTTGTTACAAACCTGATGTTTTATTTTACAATTATGAAGTCCTCGGTGCGAGCAATAGATTAATTGCAAATTCCGTAACCAATTAATTAGTCAGTATACTCTCATTGGGGGAGACTGCAAAAAATAAAAAGTAACATTGTCTGGCCGTCATAGCAGGGCTCCCTGGTTTATTACTAAATGGCGCCAGTTGCCTCGGGCTATCGGCTGCAGCGGAAGGCCTGGCTTTGTCTTTACTATTGTCTGTTTTATATCATTTTTACCAGTTTTATATCATTTTTAGGATTACGAACAGAAAAAATTCAACTGAATATTTTTATTATAAAACTTCTAGACCCGTTGGACTTCGTAACGCATAATAAAACTATTATGACTGTACTAGGTATATGTTGTTTTATTAAGCACATAATTATGTTCATACTTTTGGACCCAGAAATGTATGAAAAATTACCGGTCCCTTTGATCAAAATCGTTTGTTTCGATTTTTCAGCTGTTTGTTTGGAATGGACTTTACAATTTTTGTTTTAGAAACTAAGCTGTTTTCGATTAATAACGAGAACGGATATTTGTAGCAAGATGAGTTGATGAAACAATTTGATTTTAAATGGAAAACCATTGTCAACAAATAACATAAGTTTTTTGTCAATTCATCGGACTTTTTATTATTTTCAATGTTATTGTTTAGTAAAAAAGTACTGACCGCATAAAAAGCTTTATAATAAGCTAGAACAAGAATTTAGATTGTGTTTTATTTGCACGTGTTACAATTTTAATACATGGGCAGATACATTACATATTATATTGATACATTACGTTCTGCAATACCTACATGTCAGCAGTGTCATGTTACAGTGTATCACTAATTTTAGACACGGTTAAGATGAACTGCTAATAAGGAAAGTATTGCTTTGTTTTTGTTTGAAACTCAAACCGAGACACGATTCTTAAAACTCTGAATCATGAGAGTGATTGTTTGGTGAATAACATCCTGGGATGGATTAAAATGGCTGCCTATTTTAATATCAAATGAAATGTATTTATGTCGGTAATCTATTTCGAGAAGTCCCTTTGGCTTAGAATGTAGTGGTAATTCATCATCATCATTAGTAACCCATATTCGGCTCACTGTTGAGCACGAGACTCCTCTCAGATTAAGATAATTTAGGCCTTATTTCACCACGCTGGCCCAATACGGATGCCCAGACTTCACATACGTAGAAAATTAAGAAAATTATCAGATACGCAGGTTTCCTCACGATCCTTCACGGTTTGAGATGTGATATTTAATTTCTTAAAATGCACATAGCTTAAAAGTTGGAAGTGCATGCCTCGGACTGGATTCAAACCTACGCCCTTCGGTTCGAAAGCAGAGGTTATATGCACTAGGCTATTACGTCTAATTGCTGAGAGTGGTATTTACTAAACGTTATTGGATTTGATTCTTGTGAGTGCCAAAAATGCGATATAAATGAAGTCTGTTGACTTGTCCAATGGATCGCTGATCTGAGTATTTATCATTAATTACAACATGATATCTTCACACATTCCTGTGAAAAAGTTAAAGGGTCTTAGGAGACAGACTGAGTGACCAACGACAAATCTTGTGAATACAAATAGAGAAAATGTCGACCAATGGCGTGTTTCCCAGTGCCATCTCCTTCGCCTCAGTACAATGAAATACATTGCGCTACTATTGTTTGACATTTTGTCTATTTCTCTTCACTAATATATCGTTGGTTATATTTATTTATTAGGCCTACTGGTGTACACATTTAAAATGACTGTATATTAAAGTGGGCGGATAATTGTGCCTCTAAGTTTATCTTGGTCTTTTATTTTTAAGGTACCCTAAAAACGGTCATATGCCTCCCCTCTTTCAAATGTAAGTACATGTAGACAGATAAGTGTAGGGGTTTCAGTTATTCCTGTAATCGAGGCGGGTCGTATTCCCGGGGGATGACGTCAGCGCCGCTCCCGTCTGACCCAAGTTCAACACGCGAATGTACCACTCTAATTGTAGGCTTCTTGTACAGTGCTTGGATTACACTCATTATTGATTGTGTAGACACATATAACTTTTATATAGGTACTTAATTCTTTTTTAATTTAAGACAAGTCAGCGATTAACTGCGATCTCACCTATGCAGTACCTATAAGATAGAAGTGGGTTTACTTGGAAGAGGTAGGTACAAGTTTATTCTTCCATACCTAATTACCTTAAATATTTATTTTCTGACTGTGTAAGTGTAAGTCACGAGTTCAGAAGCATGGCCTGATGGGATCCGAAGGCAGAAGCTGAAGAGATGGGTGAAACGACTAGGGCTTCTGAGACTCGGACCTCATATTTTGTTGGCACTCGCTAGAAACATGTTGGTTAGGCACTGACCTACGATAATAATAATAGGCGTTTTTTTGCTAAAGCTATAGGTGTCAAATCATTATTTTGGGTTGATAGATCAGATGAAGGGAATTCAAAAAGACATACAAAGAGAAGGAATGTTTAGTAATTATTTTGGCTACCGTATCTACTTGATAATGTTAAATACTCAGACCAATTATTGTATAGGACCTGCCTCGCTAGACGTTACTTTTCTGTCAAAGTATAGGATCAACGATCTAATGCGATTATAAAAACTGTCTCAATAGAATCGATGTTAAATAGTTGTTAAATAAAAGTACGGTTAAAGAGCTTCGTAAAAATACCTTTTTGTGTAATTGATTGTTTAAAAAACGGGCGAAAACTTCTAGTTTAGTATAAGATATATACCAAATCTAAGCTCGTTTTCTTCAGAAAATTAATTTTGTTCGTGACTATGAGTGCGACACAGGTCCTTCTATAATTGGTCTGAGGTTAAATATAATGACATAACGCTATAACTGGAATTGTTAATTTTGCTTACCTTTATTTAGCGTCCCACTTACTTGTTAAATATTATGAAATGTACTAAGTACACGCAGGTTTTGTAAGTAAATACCAACAACTAATTGTTCATATTTACTTATGTACGTATGTAGGCAGAAAAGTGACCTTAACATGATTTCATTTAGTAAATTACAGTTTCGCGTTTAAACTGTTTCTGAGTCACACCCCTTTTTATTAATTAAAACATTAATGAGTTATAACTTTAATGAACTTGTGACCCAGGGTATACTAATATTAATAAGTAATTGCGCACGCGATGTGTCTTCATAAGACTTGGGATGGGTGTGTTACGCAGAACAGAAAATGCTAAAATTTTTTATGATTTGGCAGACTTCACACACAATTTTCAGATAAATAAAATTGTGTGTGAAGTCTGCCAATCCGCATGTCAGTGTGGTGGACTAAGCCCTCTTATTCTGAGAGGACTCGTGCTCAACAGTGGGCCGAGTACGGGTTAACTTGTTAGGGTTGTTGATAATAAAATAAAATTGATTAAAATTAAAGTAGGTTATTCAGGAGGTACCTATCTCTTTAATCCTGGCGCAGACAAAGTTCTTAAAAAACACACCTAAACAAGCATTAGGTGAGCCAACTCCTTTTTCTATTAACTATTAAGTATTATAAAAAACATTCAGCCTAATTGTGAACGTTTTCCTTTCTGAAATCTGTTAAAAAAATTGCTACTGTTCTAAATTAAGTTACAGAAAGATTATTTTATGGAAACATGATAAAATCTAGTTGTAACCGTGTCATAGAGACGATGGCTAATGACAGACCTAACTACTATTAAGTAGATCAATAGATCCATTATTAGAACACTTTTTTGACGGCATTCGTGGCGCAGTGGTATGCGCGGTGGATTTACAAAACGGAGGTCCTGGGTTCGATCCCCGGCTGGGCAGATTGAGACTTTCTTGATCGGTCCAGGTCTGGCTGGCTTCGGCTAACTTGTAAAGAATAAAAAAAAACTTATGTTTTCCGTGACACTACTAGATTCTCGTAACTTTGTCTGTTTCTAATTTCCTCGCAACTTTTAGCGTTTAGATTTTCCTACTGAAAACATAAAGAATGCAATTTTCTTTCATTATAATTTAAAATGAATCGGAATAGGTAATTAAAAATTTAATTGACTTGACTTGGCCTATCCCCTGATGGTAAGGGATGGTACCTACGACCTTTGGTGGAGTGTTCCTAAAATTAGCCATGTCTTTACATTTGTACTCTACATTGTCAGTCACTTAGAAAAGAAAATGTTTGTCACTAGAAAATCCTTTTATACCTATGAAGAGGTTCCTTGAAACTGTGTGGGAGGTAGTATGTAAAGGCAGACAATGTAAGTTATCTACACACGTATGCCAGCAATTAGCTTTGTCATTTAAGTAATGGTTAAATGACTATTAATGATGTAGGGATCTACCCAATCGTTATTTTGTTTGCGATTTGAAACAGCTGACGGGTTTCAGGCCGGGGGAGGGAAACGCATAATTATTATGTAGCTACAGTGGTGTTCACAAGGTTTAATTAGGGTAGTTTCAGTACTATTCGAACAAATTGTACAAAATGGAAAACCCCTTCAATATCTGGAGGGCGTCTTCTGGGTATGCAGTGCTATTTTGCATATATGAAGTGCATGCTACTATGAACGTATATTGATTCTATTTGTATTTACATTACATATTACCTACATAATATCTGCAATACTTACTAAAATGATACACAAATGGTAGCTACTCCAATTAATGGAAAATCTGTTTAAAGGTTTTTTTCATTAAGTACATCGTATATTAGTAGTTATGTATCTACTCAACTAAGTAGGTATATCTGTGTATGTTCAAACATCGATATTTAACTTTAGTTTACCTATTTTATACGATAAAAACGCATTCGCAGATTTCAAATCCAACACCAAAATAAAATCTCCATCGAAATTATTATTATTAACACGCAAAGGACCTATGCAGATGTACTACAAATGCAGACTTCACAAAAGCTTTGGGGCATGAATATTGCATGCAGATCAACAATAGTGCATAGTCCATTGTAAGTGCATTGTTCTATGGAGAAGTGGTAGTTGATTGTTTAATATTCCACGACACATTATACCCGCAATTTAATAGATTGATTAATGAAGGACTTGACTGCAATGCACGTTGATAGAAACACGAAGTTATTGTGATGCACACGTTTGATTATATCGTGGTGCCTGTTTTGTTTTATAAATTAGATGACCAAGAAAATGGGATGGCATTGACTGCAATTAAGTCTAATATGCGATGGTGCAGCCCATGGTGCAATGCATTTGCCTAGAAGATGCATCTTGACTTAGGTATCTATAGAGGTATAGAAAAAGAAAACTGAAATGTTAGCAATGCATACCAAAAATGAGAAACCAAAGTGCTGTACAGATCTCTGCAGTGCCTGGCACTTCTACGATACAATGACGAAAGAGAAACGAGTCTTTTTAAAGAACACAGACAGCAGAGCTCATCTGGCATTAACTAGTAGCTACTAGATACATATTACATTGCATACTCATACTTCATGGAGATATTCAAAAACAAATAAATCTTCTATAGATAGAGAGGAAATAGATTGATTGTGTAGAATTTTGGCACGAATAAAAGCTCCAATCTACAATTTGTTATATTCCTAGAAAACATAAATTAATGTAAACTGGAACTAGACCTTAGGACGAACCACCGCCATAAATTTAGTCTCCAACTTACTCAACAAAAAACAAAACAATCACGTAGGTACTAATAAGTGTTTCATTTAAGCCCAATAACTTCTCGAATAAAAGAAAACAAAAGAATGATGTCTAACTGTACCCTTGAACCCGATATAACATCGTGGTAGGTAATCTCAATTCAACACCTTATAAAATATTCTCAGACGTCGACGATTCATCAATTTGTCCACAAACGACCATAGATACTGCGTTTAAATTAAAATCGATCTTCACTCGTCGAATTGATTAGTACGCGACGAATTGATTTCTGTCGAGAAGCGGTCTCGAACTGTAATTGTCTACGTCTGTGCCAGACAATAGACAACTATGTGAATTTGGAGATTTAAAGACCCAGAAATCTTACTGCAAGCAAACGCTCTGCGGTTTCACGCAGCTGCCTTTTCCGTGGGAATACGGGGATATAATATAGGCTATATTTTATATCCGTAAAATCTTCAGCAAGATGTAACTTTCTATTGGCACAAGAATTTTCAAAATCGGTTCAGTAGAATATCTACAACCTCACAAACTCCCAAACTTTAGCTCTTTATAATTTTAATATTTGGGATTGATTATTTATAGGGGGGAAAGGGGGAATACATTCATCAATTTTACTAAGCCATGAAGAAAGTTCATGGTTTGATCTCCTGGAAATCTCCGTCTGACTGTTGTAATGAAAAAATTATTATACTAATCACTTCTATGTAGACAAAGTTAAATGTAGACAATCAAAAAAATGCGAACCAAAAGAAAGTTTACATTGGCACAAAATAATGATCCAAGATTCGGTCTACTAAAAGCTTTTAAGTATTTTTTAAAGAATATCTGTCATATCTTTTAAATATGACCAATATATTCATTCCCCTCCAACTAATTGGGAAAGACTGTGCTAGGAGTGGGTACCACAATAGACCAACGGGGCGGGGATCGAACCACCACCCCTCGGTGTTGAGTCCGAGTTACGAGTATTGTTGAAGGCTTTCTTCCTTTCCTTTGCTCATTCTGAATATTGTGATTATTTACATATGTTATCGCAGTTCATATCTACCAAGTATAATAATTAAACTTAGTTCAGTTAATTTTTTGTTTCATTACTATTCCGTTTAAGTTTTTATACCAAAATCTAGAGATCCAAAAACACTACCTACTTAATTGGAAAACAAATATAAAACACCATTACTTAACTACTTATTCTTAATTGCTTGGTAATGTTCTTTTGCGTCAGAGAGATATGGAGCTTAGAACCACCAGGTCATCACAATGGTTGATCAAAACAATATAGAACCCTAAATTTTGACGTACATAGATCACTATAATTTTTTAGAAGACTTACCATGTTGTCTTAGTTTCGGTTCTTAAAGTTGAAGATGAGATGAGTGGTGGCGTATGGCGAATGGCTCGTGGCGTCGCTCGTGCCGTGACGAGTGGCGTGGTAAGTGGTGAGGCGAGTGGCGTGGCGAGTTGGTGAGGCAACGCACCGGGCCGGACTGGTACCGGCGCAAGGGGCGAGCTCTTTTTATAAACACTACAAAACACGGGCGGCTTACTCTGGTTAGCTTTGGCGATGGAGCTTTTAAAAATTTGTTGATAATATTAACAGCTTCCCGGCTACAAATTCGAGCTCAGAATCATTGGATTATTCCAGTATTCACTCCTTACATGCGCTTTCGCTTAATGTCGCTAATTTACTGTATAGATTTGGATTTCAGCTTTTTAGTACACCAGTCTTTTAATCTTACATATGTTTTCAATGACGATATTTAAAATCATAAAAAATGAATAAATATACATATGTATTTGTGTATAAAAAATTTGAATCACTAATTAACCTTTCTTCAAAAAAGTCATCTTTTAAGTTAAAAAATAATTTAAAAACATACATACAGCCGAACGTAGAACCTCCGACTTTTTGGAAGTCGGTTAAAAATATTGTTTAAGTACATTGTGTTTTAATATTAATACGTTGTACGTGACATTCGATGAATTCGACAATATCTTGAAAATGGTCGCTATTTATTTCGGTAATGATTGCATCAGAATAAGCCCGCCGCAGAACACTCAGACTGAATAACTTGTACTGTGGCCATATCAGACGTACAGCTACTAATGTTTTTCAGCGAAATTATTTGAAACCATCAACAGTGAGTAATTAGTATGAGTAACATATAACAAAATCTAGTAGGTAGGTATAGTAGGTATAGGTAGGTTTAGTTGCCTATATTTATACCTAATCAAGTATAATTAGATACTTGATTAGGTATAAATATAGGCAACTGAATATATTTTTAGCTGCCAGCCAGTCAGCGGCTCAATTATGATTCAGTAATGGAGTTGGTCCATGCTTTCAGCTTTTATGAAATGACGAAAGTCTGGTCGCACAAGCTCATTATAGCATCGAAAGTGGCAAACCACAAATATTGGTTTCAAAAATCTTAATATTTCTTGAGTTTGATTTGTTTTCTTCTCATAATTCAATTTCTTTACGCCATAATATGTTTTGGGAAATGGCTAAAATCCTTTGGAACTTGAAATTTAATTATTATTGAAGGATGGAAGGACCTTTTTCAAGATGGCAAGATGGATTCCTTTACTACCTTCATATACCTTGTGTCAATACCAAATGCTTCCAAGGTATTTGAAGGTCTTCTTTTTACAAAGTGATCTGGGAATGATAGTTCCAGAAAGAACTATATTCTCGGAGCCCACAACTCTGCAAAAAGCAAAAAAAAAGAAGGTTGCGTCGTTCTTGTATAACATGTGGTTGACCTCCTTGAACCATGGACGAGGCAAAGGCTTGAATAATATATTTTTTTTACGAGTTAGCCCTTGTCAATCTTACCTGATGGTAACTGATGATGCAGTCTAAGATGGAAGCGGGCTAACTTGTTAGGAGGAGAATGAAAATCCACACTCCTTTCGGTTTCTACACGACATCATACCGTCTTTGCCGGTAGGGTGGTAACTAGCCACGGCCGAAACCACCAGCCAGACCTGGACCAATTAAGAATATCTCAGTCGGCCCAGCCGGGGATCGAACCTAGGACCTCCGTTTTGTAAATCCACCGCGCATACCACTGCGCCATGGAGGCCGTCAAATTGTTTCTATATTGTTATCAAAATAATTTTTATTTTACGATTGAATTCAATTTATGAAACTAAATAATACACAATTGTAATTTTGCGAGCAAAATCATGGTCACCTCAAAGCAAGGGATGAAACGAGATGAATGAGAATGGGTTATAAGCAGGGCAGGGGATGAGATGAGGGAGGGAGTCGCCCTTGACCCTCGTGCTGTACTGACTGCGACAGCATGCGTCTGTTATAGGCTTACTTATGGTGACGTATACCATTGTATTATTTGCATCCAAACATTTGAGAGACATGATACCTCAGAGGATATGACCTCTGCTTTCGATTCAGAGGGCGTATGTTTGAATTCGGTCAGGAGCATGCACCTCTAACTTCTCACTTATGTGCATTTTAAGAAAATAAATATCACGTGTTTCAAACTGTGCAGAAAAATCATCGTGAGGAAACCTGCATACCCCAGAATTTATTACCCCAGAATTAAGCAAATTCTCAGGTATGCAGGTTTCCTCACAATGTTTTTCCTTCACCGTTTGAGACAAGTGATATTTAATTTCTTAAAATGCACATAACTGAAAAGTTGGAGGTCCGGACCGGATTCGAACCTACGCCCTCTGAATCGAAGGCAAAGGTCATATCTACTGGACAATAACAGCTCCAAAAAGGTACATACTAAAATATAAAAACCAAAAAGGTACCTATTAAAATATTTTCAAGAATGTATATCTCTGTTGTAAGACAAAAATTTTGGAGCCATATTTCCGCCCCCTAAAATCTGCCGCCCTAAGCAATCAATGAAAGGTAAAGATTTCTCACAAAAGAAACAAAAATGCTCTCTTAATCTTTATACGCAGGAAATATCCTACATAGATTTTACCTATGAAGGATATTTCCTACTCTTGGACGCACACTTAAGCATGGAATTAAGTGAGATTGTGGATTAAATACTAATTTTTCCTTAAGATATAAGGGGCCCCAGTGGTCCGGGGGCCCCGTATCATTAATACTGCTGATATGGCGGTAGTTACGCCCCTGGTGACACTATACACGTATCTACTGGCACCATATGCGTGCACTAGTTAAGGCTTCCACGCCCTTGCCCGCGTTCTGCCGTTGACATGCTTGTGTGGGACCTAACACGACTTCGGCGTGTTTTACGTTACTTTAAGGAAATTGTCCTGCGCTTTTTTATGTTTTCACTCAATGATATCGAATTCTTTAAACATTAAACACAAGGGCATGATTATATAGTCCGCGGGGACGATTATTCAGCGTAAAAGTTGAGTAGCCGTGATAACGGATATTACCTCTGCCTTCGATTTGGAGGGCATGCACCTTCAACTTTTCAGTTATTTGCATTTTAGGAAATTAAATATCTCGTGTCTCAAACGGTGAAGGAAAAACATCGTGAGTGAATATTAATTAGGTCTGCCACTGTACCAACGAAGCATTATACTTACCTAAACGCACGACGTAAATAACAAAGACGTTAAGTTTGACATGTCGGTGTATCCACGTTGTCACTGACAGACACAAATTTTCTGTCCGTGGCCACGTGGATACACCGATTTTGATGCGTTTTTCTTGTTCGCAAGCTGGCGCGACCTATTATGGTCAATAGAGGTAGACAGGTTATACGTAGACCGCAAGTGGCACGTTAAAACTATGCTAATTAGCAAACCTGAGCTCAGTCGCAGCACTATCATCGCGCCTTTGACAACGCCGATGAAATACTTTTTGTGTGCCAGTTGTAAACATCGAATGTGGTTTATGTAACCTATCTACCTCTTTTTTCTTTTAACATCATTGATTATGGTTCTTAGTGAAGTACGACGAAGATCTGCGCATTTTTCTATGATGAATTAAATTTTAACTTGTTAGTTAAATAGTTACCTACTTTTAAAATGATTTTCACTACAACTTTGAATTTGTTTGTAATTATGAAGATGTAAAACTACAGCAAATCGAGATTATATCGTAATTCGTAGTTCGCCGTCCGATGACTCACGCGCACATATTCGGAGCTGAGACAAAACAACCAAGTATTGGCCAACTTAAGTAAATACCTACCATAATAAAGTGACAGTCGCAAACACAAACAACTTTGAGTTTAAAAAAGCAAAACAAAGGGGTAAAATGAAAGGCGCTGGGCTAGCAGCCAAGACCAATATGTGGGCGCCCTTAGTTTCCCTTGCCATAAAAAATTGTGTCAATTTTTTTCCCATAATATGATGATAATAAAATTAGAGACCAAACATACTCGTACAATTCACGAATCAAAAGTGCTTAAACTTTTTTTTTCTGGTGTAAAGTACCAATTTGGTACTTCATATAATTACGATCTAGCCTACTTATGTGAATAATTAGTAATTTATCTTTACCCTAAACCTTATATTATTATTATTAGATAACGTCCAATAACTAAATCTTAGTCTTTACTAACTATTACGTCTTTAGGTCACTTTGTTCACGTGATCTTCCATGTAGCACTTAACACAACACTATCACTAGTCACTAAACACTAACTCAAATGGTTTGGTCCGTTTAAGTCTTCTCACTGTATTCGTCACGTCGAGTAGCTGGATTGCCTCGATGTTTACGTGATGGTGAAGTCTTTGTTCGTGAGCAAGAGAGTGCTTAAACTTAGCCTAATTGAAATAAACGAATTAAAGTTGATTATTTCAACAAAGACTAGACTTAAGTGTATTGTTTAGTAGTCTATTAGATTATTTCAATAAATAAATGCGATTCGAATTGATTATTTAAATAAAGAAGTCTATGACTTCAATATTTTTAGATTTGTAAACTGAACAATTTTTGTCAGCGATTGTACATAGATAAAACAGCATCGATTGAGAACGCTTGAAAATAATTGCAATCAATTGCTTCTCGTTCTACCTACCGCCATATGAGGAGTAATTACTACTTGCCATATGTCGCCATTGCGCAGTGAAAAATTTACTTTATTACTTTGGTTTAAAGTTGAATATCAAACATCATCGATAGTCGATTTTAATGACCCTCTACAGGGCCAGGCTTCCTTTAGGCGAGGGGTTTTGGAGCTTAGATCTATCACGCTGCATAAAATCTGCAAATTCATACTTTAACTGCAAATATTGCCGAAATAGCGAATATAGGTCGAATATAAGTGAAAGTTTAGCCGTTTAAGAATGGCAAATGATCATTGTTGCGAACTTCTTTATTATGAAAATTAACCTGTCTTGTATATTGAAATGAAGTTTAATTTTAGAGGCAAATTCCTTAATATATTGAATACATGATAGAGCTGTGATAGCCCAGTGGATATGACCTCTGCCTCCGATTCCGGAGGGTGTGGGTTCGAATCCGGTCCGGGGCATGCACCTCTAACTTTTCAGTTGTGCGCATTTTAGGAAATTAAATTTCACGTGTCTCAAACGGTGAAGGAAAAACATCCTGAGAGAACCAGCATACAAAAGAATTTTCTCAATTCTCTGCGTGTGTGAAGTCTGCCAATCTGCATTGGGCCAGCGTGGTGGACTATTGGCCTAACCTCTCTCATTCTGAGAGGAGACTTGAGCTCAGCAGTGAGCCAAATATGGGTTGATAATGATGATGATGACATATATGTCTGAATTGAAAGAGCTTTTATAGATCACACAAACAAAAAAATACTAAGTTATTCATTTTAATCTAAAATAAATAACTAAAATATTTAGCCAAAAAATAAAAATTTTCTAAATTTTTGTTGTTCGTTTTGCCGCCCTTACAATTATTACCATTTTAAAAATTCACACTTTCTGTATTCGCGGTACATCCACAGATACCTATACCCCGCGAATAAAGAGCTTTTACTGTACGAGTATATCAAGCCAAGAGAGCCAAGAGCAAGATTCAGTTCAGTCGGTAGGCAGTCACCATGTCGGCAATACCACGGGTCATTAGCTGCCCTGCCTGAGAACGGCCAACTCGAAACAAATAGCATCCTCCATTGTTTGCTAACCTAATAACATCGGCTATGTAATCTCATTCTACAATTTGTAAATCTACGTCCGATGATTTATTTTGCTTTGCGAAAGATTTTCCTGTGTTTATAAAAAAATATTTTGGCGAAATTCGTTTTTTTTATTTTTATTCTTTACAAGTTAGCCCTTGACTGCAATCTCACCTGATGGTAAGTGATGATGCAGTCTAAGATGGAAGCAGGCTAACTTGTTAGGAGGAGGATGAAAATCCACACCCCTTTACGGTTTCTACACGACATCGTACCGGAACGCTAAATCGCTTGGCGGTACGTTTTTGCCGGTAACTAGCCACGGCCGAAGCCTCCCACCAGCCAGACCTGGACCAATTAAGAAAATCTCAATCGGCCCAGCCGGGGATCGAACCCAGGACCTCCGTCTTGTAAATCCACTGCGCATAGATACCACTGCGCCACGGAGTTTCGTTTGTTTCAAGTAGGCTTAGTTAAAAGTAACAAGCACTTTTATCATCTCAGATTCATCAGGTTAGTGTCTAGAACTTAGAATGCAGCTTCTAAAGAAAGCGATAGTTGTTCTTTTAAAATAATTATTCTTTACTAGCGGACGCCCGTGACTTCGTCCGCGTGACAGTACCCTACTCCCACTCTACAGCTACCCTACCATACAGGGGATGAGAAGGGACGCAACCCTACCCCTAGCCTACCCTACCCTACCCCTACACTACTCCTACTACCATACCCCTATCCTTACATTTGTAGCAGTCTTTCCCCCCGTCGCCCGCGTATCATGTGCGCGTCATCAACGAAATTGCCAGACTATAATAGTGCAACTGTGGGTCAGAATATCATACAGCCTGATAATATGTTAGCCACTTAAATGGAAATAGTTATAATTGCTACTTATTAATTTGCAGGCGATAGATTCCGTTAGCAAAAAGCTGAGACCTTTTTACCCGACTACGGCGAAGCCAAAAGGAAGGGTAATGATTTTTGTAAGGAACGGTAGGTAGGGAAGGTCTTGTAAGGAAAGGAAGGGTAATGAGTTTTGTAGTATTGACACTATATTAATTTGTGTATGCTATGTTAACCTATAATTAGCTGTGCAATAACTACTCATATATTTATTTTAATGTAAATCATTAACATGTGATAATAGCTGTTGGTTATCCTAATAAAATAAATAAATAAATATGTAAGATACTTCCATGTAAAATAAAAAACCCAATTTAATTTTTTAGTGAAATTTATTTCTATGTACATATTCACAATTTATATTATTTACTAAATTATTTATAGAAGGTAATGAAACAACAACAATGAATCGCACTCGTAGCACCTTAAAAATATTTAAATAAAAATTTACAAGAAAATTTGTTAGTAGTTAGAATACAATAACAGATTTATCTCAATAATCAACTTGTAAATATCGCATGGTTTTAATTATGACTATGTTCTTCTTTATACAGCTTTCCTTAAAGATTTTATCAGTATTAATATTAGATTAAGATTTAAAATTAAAATGAAAATTGAATTTTATTAAATTTATAAATCAATTTATATTTATATATTTATAGATTATTATGTGGCAACGAATTCACAACAAGTGCTAAATATTATGTATTTTAAAAATAAGTAGTGACACCCATTTCTTACAGTTCTTACAAGAGAGGGGGTGGCAACACTATATAGACGTTAATTTAATTCAAATTCAAACAACCTAACTAGCACCAACCAAGAATAGAAAACATTTTAGTAAGCACCTCTTATTATTTATATGTATTAAATAAAAATAACCCAATATTATCTCAATTATTTTACTTTTCCCCTCAACTCATCTACGCATTGCTTGTATTTTCTATGAATATACTTCAAATCAAGTACAAAAGGTACTTCATTCACAAAGGTTCCTACTTCATTTACAAAGGTTCCTACTTCATTTACAACGGTCCCTACTTCATTTATAAAGGTTCCTACTTCATTTACAAAGGTTCCTACTTCATTTACAAAGGTTCCTACTTCATTTACAAAGGTTCCTACTCCATTTATAAAGGTCCCTACTTCATTTACAAAGGTTCCTACTTCATTTACAAAGGTTCCTACTTCATTTACAAAGGTTCCTACTTCATTTACATAGGTTCCTACTTGATTTACAAAAGTTCCTACTTCATTTACAAAGGTTCCTACTTCATTTAAAAAGATTCCTACTTCATTTACAACGGTTCCTACTTCATTTACAAAGGTTCTTACTTCACTTACAAAGGTTCCTACTTGATTTAGAAAGGTTCCTACTTCATTTACAAAGGTTCCTACTTCATTTACAAAGGTTCCTACTTCATTTACAAAGGTTCCTACTTCATTTACAAAGGTTCCTACTTCATTTACAAAGGTTCCTACTTCATTTACAAAGGTTCCTACTTCATTTACAAAGGTTCCTACTTCATTTACAAAGGTTCCTACTTCATTTACAAAGGTTCCTACTTCATTTACAAAGGTTCCTACTTCATTTACAAAGGTTGCTACTTCATTTACAAAGGTTCCTACTTCATTTATAAGGTTCCTACTTCATTTACAAAGGTTCCTACTTCATTTACAAAGGTTCCTACTTCATTTACAAAGGTTCTTAATCCATTTACAAAAGTTCCTACTTCATTTACAAAAGTTCCTACTTCATTTACAAAGGTTCTTAATCCATTAACAAAAGTTCCTACTTCATTTACAAAGGTCCCTACTTCATTTACAAAGGTTCTTAATCCAATAACAAAAGTTCCTACTTCATTTACGAAGGTTCCTACTTCATTTACAAATGTTCCTACTTCATTTACAAATGTTCCTACTTCATTTACAAAGGTACTTGATTTTACGCTTCATATTATAAGTACACGGGGACAACTTTCTTCGACCAAAGTTTTACATTGGTCGAAGTGTATACTCAGAGTTACGAGTATGTCACGCCAAACTTCTAGTCCGCTCTAATAAGTATCGGCAGTATCAATGATACGGGCCCCCGGACTACATACATTTTTCTAGTTTTCGAAGCGTTAGCGATCGTAGAAAGAGAATCGACGTGCCACTTAGCTACAGAGGCTGAGAAGACTCAAAGTTTGGCGCTGTATTCTGTAACAGCGTGTCAATGTATTGCGGTGCGAGGAATAATAATAATTTACATATATACTTAAGTAAAAAAATATTTAAACTTTGGTACAATACTATATTAAATGTTTCAAAGATTTTACAAATTAGGTACTTAAATAGGTAATTTAAGTAAATTATTAAAATTAAACAATTTATATTATTTTTTATATTGTATACTCTTAAATTTGAAAATAATCTAAAGCAAATAATAGCCGCAATGCTAATTAGCGAGGTAGGTAGTCAAGTCTACCATATTGAATTTGTTATGACGTCATTTAGCTTATGATCAAAGAACAGACAAAGTGGTATGAAGATTCTGTAGTAAATTCTTACTCGAAGCAGTCTGTTGATATTTTTTTTAAACAAGATGCCGTATCTGAATGGTCAAAAATCATGCAGTTGTTTTAGTTTACTTACATTAATAAAAAAAAATATAATACATATTTACATTAATTGTCTTGTACCTTAAATTTCATTCTTACATAGTAATGAGGTATATGATAATTTGTATAAATAAAACTATCACTCTACTTATAAATTAAATTGGAACGTTTTTAAGTTCAACTTCATGTTTGACTTAAGGGTCATAACACATTAAAGCCACCCGGCACCTGACTAATAGCACCAGCATAGCCATAAAACATTCATTCAATGCACAGTCACCTCAAGTCAAGTATGCGAGTAGACTCGCTTAGCCTTGACAAGTTCCAACGTAATAGCATTTTGGTACCAACAATGTTTATATAAATCCTTACACTTAAACTCAAAATTCATTTATTTCATTAGGCTTAGTATACGATCACTTTCGAAACGTCAGAAGCGTCTAATAATATTATTAAATAATGGTGATAATTAGTCGAAAACTTAAAATTAAAGTTCCGAGGCATACCTATTAGAGTACTACTAACCGTGCGAGATGAATGGGTGCGGGGTGGCTCTAATGAGCTACGGACCTTTATCTGTCTTTCCGGCCTTCTTTAAGGCCCTTGCTTGGGCTTTAAGATTTATTAATTTAAATCTACGATCTCGACTGAAAGACTATTGAGTCACGATTTCTCAGTATCACTAACCATCTAGATTCTTGCTTATTGCATTATGGATACAAAAATCTATGGTTCAAAAGCACCTTCCTGCTTTCCAGTTCTGAGGAACTGGGGTGAGTTCTTGCTGGTGAAGATGAAGGGCGCATTCCTGGACGGGCAGCGGAAGGAGTGCATCAATACGGGAGGCACATTGTCAGATTTGTTGCCCACGGGCTCTAGCAGGTTGTTCCAGAGGAGATTTGCAGCTGAAAAGAGAAGATGAGATGAACAGATAATGACGATTGATTTATGAACAGAATGAGTACCACATGATGTAAAAAGAAGACCAGCTCACATATTTTTGACGGCCTCCGTGGCGCAGTGGTATGCGCGGTGGATTTATAAGACGGACGTCCTGGGCTCGATTCCCGGCTGGGCCGATTGAGAATTTCTCATTGCCACTTCGGTAATGGGCAGGCCACATAGCTCAAAGAGCCGATTGACGTTGGGGTCCCAAAGTGCTGGAATGGCGACCCCGCACTTGAAAGCGCAGTGTTGGTCGACCCCCCACTAGGTGGACCGAGGACATCTAGCGGGTTGCAGGGAGCCGTTGAATGTTAGCGGCTCGAGACCGTTGTGCTTGGAAGCCCATGCAAGTGGCCTATGTCCAGCAGTTGATGTCTATCGGCTGATGATGATAATGACGCTGTTTAGGCTAACAATTGGAGAGACAGGTTACCGAGTGCGTGTCCCTTCTGCGAGAAGTGGAAGCAGTCGTGCGTGATGTAGGACTGGTGGATGACGAGCGGCAGCGGCTGCGTGGGCGGCATGGGCGCGTTGAACAGCCGCATGAAGGGCTGCACCACCACCGTGAAGTCGTCGCGCGTGTCGTAGCGCCCGGACTCCACCTGCAACAGTGGCGTGCATGAAGTACGTAATTAGGGTAGGCATCATCAATACATAAAAATTAAATTTAAGTGTCTGTTTGTCAAATCAAATTAGATAGATAATGGTCCTCATAGAGTCACTCAGCGATCGAAGATCTTCGAATCGAATCGAATCTTCGAAAGCTATATATACATATATTGAACAGTTTCCCATTAATAAATTGAAGCTCGTGATAGCCTAGTGTAATGTAAGTGCATAATGTGATGCCTCAGCCTGCGACTTGGAAGGCGTAAGTTCGAATCCAGTCCGCGGCATGCAACTTTTCAGTTTTATGCATTTTAACCTAGTGAGGTAACCTGCATACCTGAAAATTTTATTAACTCTCTATATGTGAATCTGCCAACCATCATTGCCAATCCGCATTGGGCCAGCGTGGTGGACTAATAGCCTAACCCATATCATTCTGAGAGGAGACTCATGCTCAATAATGAGCCGAATATGGGTTGTTAATGATGATGATGTAATTGAGGCCTATTTGCGTAAAAAGCCGTAGATGCAGAAAGCAGGATCACTACCCACTGCGCCACACCCTGGGCCTTCTAAGCAGCGTCAGTGTACACTTACGAGAGCAGTCTCCGCAGCCTGGTAGAGCCTCGCCTGGCGGATCAGCTCCAGCAGCTCGCCGCCGCCGCGGTGGAAGCACGTGCAGAACAGCGGGTGCATGAGCCGGCACATCAGGGGGCGAAGCACCCGCACTGACACTGACACGTCTGGAACAGTTACGATATTAAGGGAATCTGCATGTACGGAGAGACCGGCACGCCAGAGAGTCAGGCTCTGCAGAACCACCATCCAAGGTCTGTGTAGCTAAAGTATACTCTATGTGAACACTGTTAAAGTCTATTTTCTCTTCTCACCCAGTACAGGTATGAGGTTGACGATAGTCCTCGGCAAGTGCTTGTGCAAGTAGTCCAGCGCCCTGGCCAGCTTGCGCGCGTGCGCGGCCGGCGACCAGGCGTCGGGCGACAGGCACGAGGCCGAGCACAGGTCGTTGGCGCCCATGAACATGGTCACCATCTTCCAGTCGCGCGACACGTCGATGTCGGCCGCCGAACGCATGCGCGCTACGAGGATCTGGAACGAGAAACGTGTGATTGTAGTATTCTGCCATTATTTCAAGGAGGATATTGCCTAGGGCCGTGGCCTAGGGCGTAGTCATGTAGGAAGCAGGTTGCCTGTGCCGATAAACCAGCACTTATCGATACTTTAAAGTCTGCGCAGAGCAAGCGGATACAAGCAGGTGGCAGTATGATATCGCACCATAACAGCGTTGATTGGACCAAGTCGGGACTGGTTGGCCACGTCCAGCGCTGGTTTAATACAGATGTGGAGACTCGGCACGGACTACCAGCACGGACCATCGACGAGGACATTAAAGCACTGGTAGATAGGCACAGGAAACCTGCTACATGAATACGCCCAAACTAAAAAGACATTTTAAAATCAAAAATCAAATCAAATCAAAAATCATTTATTTCAAGTAGGCTCAGTTTACAAGCACTTTTGACACGTCAGTTGACTATTTGTAAAAATTCTACCACCGGTTCGGAAGGCAGGTTCTGCTGAGAAGATACCGGCAAGAAACTCAACAGTTGCTCTTTTGAAAAAGTCAATTTTGAAGTTTCAAATAACTAAACAACGCAATATTTTTCTTTAAGTGCATTTTGATGTGTTTTTTTAGTACGTTTTCTCAACTAAATTTTTCAAAAATCCATCATGGTTGTGTTCGAAATAAAACTCAATTACAGAATAAGTAACAAATCAGTAAGTATGTTGTATGCTGCAACCTACAAACATACGTTTAGTAATACTTGTTTTTATATATATTGATAGTACTGCAATATGTTAGTAATTACCGGGTTACGATGTTGTGAATAGCGGTTTAGTACAGTTCACACGGGTCAAATTGGATTAACTTTGTCGCAAGTAATTAATTTGTTATATTTTTTCCAAAGTTCTAGTTAATATCACGCTTGGATGTACACATATGGTAACTAGCAACATATTCCGTGGATATCGAAGTTACTAGGTATGTAATACCATTTTTTGTATTTTTAATTATTACTTTTTTATTAAATTTATCTCAAAAATAAACTATAAAGTGAAAAATAACATCGTATGTGCTACCTTCTGGTCACTTTGAAGGCGGTGCCAACACACTGATGCATTTATCATTAACTAAAGCCGATTAAATTATAAACTTTTAGGATTTACAGACAGTTCTTTCAAAAATGGCCACTGACTTAGCACCGCCTTCAGTGATCAGAAGGTAGCACATACGATTATTTTTCACTTTTTAGTTTATTTTTGAGATAAATTTAATAAAAAAGTAATAATTAAAAATACAAAAAATACGATGTTATTTTTCGCTTTTTAGTTTATTTTTGTGATTTAGAAGTCGGTTAAATTTTTTGTTCAAAATAATTTATTAACACCGGACGTTAAAAAAGGGGTGTTATACATTTGGCGTAGGTATATGTCTGTCTGTCAGTGGCATCGTGGCCTCTAAAATCTAAGTAATTTATGTGTGTGTTTGTTGTGCGTGTAATATTAACCCATATTAGAACATAAATAAATACATAACGCGGCGATGCGGAGAAGTAAACTTGATTTATTTCTATGTTAGGTATTAAAAATTTGAATTAACATTGTTGCCATATTCATGCTGGATGACGTAAATGAGTACTAATTAATAATTTATTAATATATTTTCGAGTCACAGTCTGGTAATTTTCCAGGTCAAGTTAGGTATACAGCTATTACGAAGATACTCGTAGATCAAATGATATTTTTTTTTTAAAGAGTTTATTTAAATTTTTACCGTTTGCTTCTTATTTCTTTTGACATTGAGAAGCTATGTACGTTGTTCATCGTATATTTCCTAAAAAATCTCAAACTTTAGGTACTATTATAAGCCGTGTGAATTCGCTATGCCAGCTGGGGAACTATGGTATAACCACATACTAGTTGATTTGGCAAGGTTTGCAAGATGTTAGGCAGATGGTGGCAGTTGATGAGTTGACGCGGTGGATGGTAGTGGAAGTACCTTTCTCTTCTTTAAATTCTTTCATACCTAGTGGCGTATAGGCTAAAACTAATTTCTTCTAACGTCTAACTGAATCTATACGGGATGCATTCTTTAGCGGAATCCAAGACAGCGTCCTTCCTGGGCGGAATCTTATAAGAGTTGGTTGGGCGAGGTTTGTAGGATGTTGAGCAGCTGGGAACAACTGATGGAATGGCTCGGTGGATGGTAGCGTATTGACCATAGACTGATTGTAAGCATCCTGGTCGGAATCTTATTATATTGGTTGGTTGGGCGAGGTTTGTATGAATGTTGAGGAGCTGGGAGCAGTTGATGGGTTGACACAGTGGATGGTATCGGATTGACCATAGACTGCTTTTAAGCATCCTGGTCGGAATCTTATTATACTGGTTGGTTGGGCGAGGTTTGTAGGATGTTGAGCAGCTGGGAGCAACTGATAGGATGGCTCGGTGGAGGGTAGCGTATTGACCATAGACTGATTGTAAGCATCCTGGTCGGAATCTTATTATACTGGTTGGTTGGGCGAGGTTTGTAGGATGTCAGGCAGCTGGGAGCAGTTGATGGGATGGCGCGGTGAATTGTCGAGGAAATACCTTGGCCTGCTTGTAAGCGTCCTGGTCGGAGGCGACGGGGAAGGCCACGTTGAGGCGCGAGTTCCTGGCGAGCCACTCGCCCGTGCCGGTGGAGTAGCCGCGCAGTCCAGGGTTGTACTCCTTGAGGATGTTGGGCAGCGTCAGGTACTCGCGCCACGTGGCGTCGCCGCCTGCAAACAAAACAATATACAGGGAGTGAGGGAGATACTTTTTGTGGTGCGCAAATTTTTGGTGATTCTGTTGCATTAATAGAATAATTATTATTTTAAGCAACTGTCTGTATTACTAACATCGGATAGATCTTGATTTCTTCCTTTTTCAGTACTAAACGGGTGTTAGCTTATTCTACCTGTACCTCTATACGGTTGGCACGCGGCATCGTATCGGATCGCTATATCATCATCATCATTATCAACCCATATTCGGCTCACCGCTGAGAGGGGTTAGGCCAGTGGTCCAATGCGGATTGGCAGACTTCACACACGCAGAGAATTATGAAAAATCTCCTAGTATACAGGTTTCCTCACGATGTTTTTCCTTCACCGATTTGAGACATTTAATTTCTTAAAATGTACACAACTGAAAAAGTTGGAGGTGCATGCCCCCGACCGGATTCGAACCCACGCCCTCCGAAATCGGAGGCAGAGGTCATATCCTCTGGGCTATCACAGCTCTAACACTCACGCTCACGCTAAACTACAACATACATACAGCCGAACGTAGAACCTCCTCCTTTTTGAAAGTCGGTTAAAAATGCGTAGTAAGCGATGACTTTTCACAAAATTTTTAGACCTGGCTTAAAATTAGGATGATAATAATGATTCAACAAATTACCTGCACACCAAGACACCCCTCGATACTCCACAATAGCTCCGAGGGCGAATTCTTCCAAGGCCCCGCTGCCAGCGACCAGGGAGTCCCCTATAGCAGCCACCACGTCTATGTCCCCCGGCCGCAGCCTGTGCACGGAGGTGGGGACCTGCCTGCTGCGGCCCCAGGGGACGGAGTCCTGGCAGGGGAACGGTGTGGCGGGTGAGACGGTGCTCTGTCTCCGCACGTTGGTTTTGCGTGGTGGGTAATGTACTGTCCACTGGAAAAAAGAAAATAATTTAAAGCTGTATTACTGACTATTTAATACGGACCTCACGGTTTCACGTTCCCATTTTATCAAATACGTTATCAACCCATATACGGCTCACTGCTGAGCTCGAGTCTCTCAGAATGAGAGGGGTTAGGCCAATAGTCCAATTAAGAAACTCTCTGGTATGCAGGTTTTCTCACGATGTTTTCCTTCACCGTTTGAGACACGTGATATTTAATTTCTTAAAATGCACACAACTGAAAAGTTGGAGATGCATGCCCCGTACCGGATTCGAACCCACACCCTCCGGAATCGGAGGCAGAGGTCATATCCACTGGGCTATCACGACTCTATCAGATATACGGGCATACGGGAATTAAATAATATATAACTATGTTACTTCTTGATTATGCAACTTTTTATTGGTGAAAGAATTTTTCAAATCGGTCCAGGACTTTTTGATTGTTTTCGTTACATACAAATACACAATTATTTCCTCTTTATGATAAGCTCCTGACCTAATTGTTGTTTTTCGGCCACGGTTGCCAATCTGAGTGAGATTAACCATAGACTCAGTAAATACTATAGTGTGTGCGCAAGCACAGGTGCACTCTCTCTTTCCTCACTCTCATAGTCCGATGGGACGGCAGATCGATACAACGGTGAAAGATCAGTCACAGGACCGACGGCTTTACGTGCTCTCCGAGGCACGGGGGTGTACTAACACCGGCAACTTCCCAACTCCAGGATGCTATTAAGATTTTAAATTAAATAAACGAGTACATAACTAGTCGATTGAAGCTACAGTCAAACAAATAGAACACTTGTCAACAGCACAATAGCTCTCTTTGACCGTATAAGCGGTGACAAAGAGTGCGTAAAAGTGCGTGTTACATAAACGCATCAGCATGCGCGCCGCGTGCCACTTCGTAACATTGATCACACTTGGTGAGCGGTGTCACCAGTCGTGACCAGGAACAGTGACGTGAAGGTGACCTTGTTATGCGGTAATGGTGACATTAGGTGACTCTGTCTGGTTTGGAGACGTGTTTAGAAGACACTGTTCTAGTCGTCGTCATCAACCCATATTCGGCTCACTGCTGAGCTCGAGTCTCCTCTCAGAATGAGAGGGGTAAGGCCAATAGTCCACCACGCTGGCTCAATGCGGATTGGCAGACTTCACACACGCAGAGAGTTAAGATAATTCTCTGGTATGCAGGTTTCCTCACGATGTTTTTCCTTCACCGATTGAGACACGTGATATTTAATTTCTTAAAATGCACACAACTGAAAAGATGGAGGTGCATGCCCTGGACCGGATTCGAACCCACACCCTCCGGAATCGGAGGCAGAGGTCATATCCACTGGGCTATCATGGCTATCACGACTGTTCTAGTATTTTCATAGAAATATTTTAAAATGTGTAATTATTGCCGCATGATTAATGGTCCAATAGAGGACCAGGACCGCTTCATACCCCCTCTCCTATAAGCAGGCCTGCTTAAATATACAGGCAGGCCCTGTAAAGTGTTTTTCAGATAGCATGGGACTGGGGATGGGTATGGGACAGTCGCCTGTATGACGTTCTTAATACGCTATTATCGTGAATCGCGGCAACTTTCAAGAGTGAAACAAACTGTCACCCGCACCATCCTACATGAAACAAACAGGGCCCGTAGTCATATGGCTACAGGTTCTGTTATAAAGAGTTCTACGATCGTAAACGCTTCGAAAATTAAAAAATATACCTATGGGAATGACATTTGCTATCGACCGGTCACGTGATCAAGATCTGTCATTCACATACATTTTTCTAGTTTTCGAAGCGTTTGCGATCGTAGAACTCTTTATAACAGAACCTGTAGCCATATGACTACGGGCCCTGTTTGTTTCATGTAGGATATATACATATATTGTATATCTATTTTGCTGTGTTTTCATGAAAGTATCGAGGTCACAAAGTTTGGCACATCGCAATGTCCACAGAATGTCTACGTATACGAATCGCATCGCAAATTTGTTACATCAAGTTGCAAATACACTGCGCTGACCCAGAACTAATTTCGGATCATGATCACAAAAGAATAGCAAGTAGAATTACTTCATAGGCATTTAAATGACCATCAGGCATGAGGTGACATAATAAAGGAAGTCTTAAGTGTTTCGTGCTATTCGCATTATACGATTTTGTATAATCAATACGATTTTCTTTTATTTTAGATCGAGATTTACCATGATCTTTATTGACGGTAAGTGCAGATGAGACTGGAAGATGATATTATGGAAATCAGGAAACAACCTTAAGTTTTTTGAACGTTACATTGAGTCCGCCACTGGCCGGAAGCAGTCCTACATAGCCTTATTAAGCAATTGCTTATCTAGGCACCAGTGACGACCAAGAAAAACAACGAACACACGAAAGTAATTTCAAAACCGGCGTGTTTGAAATCGACATTAATTGACAAATTCTGTGTATTATACATAGTATAGTCTAGTATAGTAATTCACATAAGGATAGGCGGAATAACGGAATTCCCATAGGAGGAGGTTGCTTAAAGCATGAAGTTACCTTAAATTGGCACTGCAGGCTAATGCACTATCTTTGAAGTATGCTAGTTAACATATACCTATGTAATTAAGATTCTACGAGTATGTAAAAATGTCATCCGGTGCTTACTGGTAGACATCAAACAGTAGATAAATGACATTTTGTCAATTGATTTGAGACCAAAATAGTGAATATACCAGCAGTCGGAAGGGCGTTCCACATCAAATTATTAGAATACGTTAAGAGTTAAGACAGTTCCATTGGATCTACCCTACCACGTAGGGAATCTCGCGATTATGGCTTCCTGATATATTGTCAGAAGTGACAAGGAAGAATTAGACTGTAGAGTTCTAACTCCAATAGGTATGTACGGTAAAAACCAGCAGACATCCAACAACAATACTACATTGAATCAAACTACTGACGGCCTCCGTGGCGCAGTGGTATGCGCGGTGGATTTACAAAACGGAGGTTCGATCCCCAGCTGGGCAGATTGAGATTTTCTTAATTGGTCCAGGTCTGGCTGGTGGGAGGCTTCGGCCGTGGCTAGTTACCATCCTACCGACAAAGACGTACCACCAAGCGATTTAGCGTTCCGGTACGATGTCGTGTAGAATCCGAAAGGAGTGTGGATTTCATCCTCCTCCTAACAAGTTAGCCCGTTTCCATCTTAGACTACATCATCACTTACAATCAGGTGGGATTGTAGTCAAGGGCTAACTTGTCAAGAATAAAAAAATTGGATATCATTACAAAACAAATCGTAAATGAATACAATAAGCGATTACCAAAGACGAGTCAAAAAGGCCAAGTTCACCCAAGTGTACACGCTATTCAAGTCACAATACTTTAAAAGAAATGCCAAAAACGTACTTAGAAAGTAGCACACATTACTTAATAGTTGCAATAAAGATGTGTTTCATCGCAACACAAGTAGGTAGCTACTAGCTATCTAGTGTGGTAGCCGTAACTACGGCTTGAACTATGGCACCCGCTCACCATTGACACAAATACAGCCTTAACAAACGATTATTATTATATGTATTTTGTTTACAACATCGATACTCAAAAAGAGATTAAATTTTAACAAATTGTGTTGCAGGCGAGTAAATATTTTATTAAGTACTAAAATCTTAACTTCCGTTTGATCAAGTGCTTTTAGCGCGATAAAGTAAGACAACTTCACATGCCACTGAATCAAATCACAATGTATGAGCACATAATTATCATTGTTAACCCATATTCGGCTCACTGTTGAGTACAAACCTCCTCTCAGAATGAGAGGGTTTAGGCCTTAGTCCACCACGCTGACCCAATACGGATTGGCAGACTTCATACTAGAACATTCTCAGGTATGAAGGTTTTGGCTGGTGGGAGACTTCGGCCGTGGCTAGCTACCACCCTACCGGCAAAGACGTACCGCCAAGTGATTTAGCGTTCCGGTACGATGCCATGTAGAAACCGAAAGGGGTGTGGATTTTCATCCTCCTCCTAACAAGTTAGCCTGCTTCCAGCTTAGATTGCATCATCACTTACCTCAGGTGAGATTGTAGTCAAGGGCTAACATGTAAAGAATTTAAAAAAAGAGTCCTCGACTTTTTATATCTTCAATATAACTGGAAAGAATTGCTAGTATATAGGGCACTATGGTTCATTATCAACCCATATTTGGCTCACAGAATGAGATAGGTAAGGCCAATAGTCCACCACGCTGGCCCAATGCGGATTGGCAGACTTCACACTGCAGAGAATTAAGAAAATTCTCTGCTATGCAGGGTTCCTCACGATGTGTTTCCTACACCATTTGAGACACGTGATATTTATTTTTTTTAAATGCACACAACTGAAAAGTTGGAGGGGCATGCCCCGGACCAAATTCGAACCCACACCCTCCAAAATCGAAGGCAGAGGTCATATTCACTGGGCTATCACGGCTCTATGGTTACAGTTTAGCAATTATAATTTAACAATTTGTAAGCTTTCTACTTGACTTCGCCGTAACCTACGCTACGTCCTCGAGTAAAGCTTTATCATACACTCGTCTAAAGCGGGGCTTTACCGTTTGCAATTTGCGATGTTTTGCAACAAAGTAACATATTGATCAACGAGTAGGTAGAAGTTACTTAGGTAATAACGACATACTTGATTTCTGACGTGCTTTGAGCTTTCGCTTTCCAGAGCAATCTATTCTGTGCTAAAGTTGACCATTTCATTATTTGCATATTTATAATGAAATAGGGAGTCGTGTAATAATAATCGCCACTATAGTATATAGATTTATCTTACCCACTTTATTACCCGACTGCAAGAAGGGTTATGTTTTTCGCGCGTATCTTGTTTGTATGTTTGTATGTATGTAATTTACAAATAAAATTAACAAATAAAAAAACCCGACTGCATAAAGTATAAAAAAAACTGAAAAGAAAAAAACAAGCTCAGTTCTCACTCACTCAACTCAGCTCAGCCGGGACCTATTAAATAATGTAGAATAAAATCATTCTATCCAATATCTAAGGTCCCGATTGTTTTCTAATTGCTTTTTACACTTCTGGACTGAGCTTGTTTTTTTCTTATTAGTTTTTTTTATACTTTATGCAGTCGGGTTTTTTTATTTGTTTAAATAATGTATTTATTCAAGTAGTAGGTAGTACAGTTTAGTAATCTTAACACATAAATGCGAAAGGTCATTCATCACGAAATCTCGAAAACCACTTGATGTATAAAAATGAAATTTGGCAGAGAGGTAGTCTATAGTTAGTAGGTTTCCACTAAGAACGGATTTTGCGATAGGGCCGGATTAAAGAGGTCTACGGGCGGAGGAAGTCGCGGGCGTCCGCTAGTCATTATATACTTTGACCTTACTTGCTTACCAGATTACCGCCATGTGGTATGTTGAGTTAACTGTTATTGTTCTGATAGTATTTTCAGTCAATGAACTTCGACCGACATCTTAAGAAGATATCTTCCATTTATGTTAGACAAACGGAGAAAGAATAACAGAAACTGAGAAGTAAGTTTAATGGCAGGCGTCCACTGATCCGCATCGTACGCATCGGCAGCATCGCATCAAACGGATTTTATTTTAATTTAAAATCCGTTCGATGCGATCCGTACGATGCGGATTAATGGACGCACTTGTGACTTTCTATACAAAGAATAATAAACGCCGCGCCGTTTGTGGATCTGTGACGCCTCTCATTATTCTCCCGTTTCATTCACGAGGACGTACGTAACGAATCGATTTGTAATATAAATTATTATATCACTTTAATTAATATTTCTTTAACGGCCAATAAAAATCGATGATCAATTAATTAAATTATCTTTTCTAAAATTTCGCGTTGTTCTAACTCGTTTACGTCATTTTTATTAGTTTCTAAACAAATCTGATATCTGCCTATCAGGAACCTAGTTTATTACGACAAAAATATGCAGAAATATTCAAATTTTGTAGAGCAATGCCCGAATGATTTATGCAACTGGCCGTTTGATTTATATTCTACGTTGATTTTGGCCCGCCGAGGTCGCCAAAATCGTAAATTCTGTAAAAGTTGTAGGGTTCTGCTTAGTTTGAAAGTGTAACAAGTTTCTCTTTCAAATCTCGCATTTATTTAAAAAGTTTATGCCTACAAGAGATTAGATAATAGTCACACGTCGTAATACATCGTAGGTAATTAATCAATACATATGTGAGAATGCCTTTATTCAAATGTACCTGTAAATAACTTTTTCTATCATGATGAACTTTATGAGATGATATTTTCCGTAGATATAAAATATCATAAATGTAGGAAATACAAAATATAATTATAAATAGCTTTTAAGTTTCAAAAAATCATAAAATGCACAGTGACTAAGTGTAAGTTACCAAATATTTTTAATTTTCCTTGATAAAATCTATGGCCCGGTATGAAAATTATGTGAAAAGTTAAATTATTACTAAGCGTTAACAAAAAGCATCATTTTTTATGCGCAAAGTCCTTTGCGTACATTTTGCTTTGAGATTATGTCTGTGAATATTTTTATTTAGTAATATTTTCAGAATTAATGTAGTGATCTTAGAGAGTATAAAGAGAATGAAATAAGTAAGTTACGTTTCAGTTTTTGCAATTTATGAGATGCGTTTATTTATTTTCTATGGGTGCTTACCTATTGCATATTCCGAAGTTCTAAGACCAACTCCAATCGTGTTTCGATACCATCGATATCTAATTATGTCCAGAGTTCGGAAATGGCATGTGTTTTTTTAACCCTCTTTAAATAAAGTAGGTTATCAATTCTAGCCGTATGTTATGTAGGTAAGTACCTACTCTGTACTCGTAGAGTGTCTCTGTAGTGTAATATTATCAGTATTGTAAATTTTCAGAGTAATATGCTAATCTATACCAGCTTCTATTTTCTATTTCGGATTTAAAATAAAAAAAAAATCTATATTGGTATGTCAGGAACATACGCCAACGAAGGAGGAAAACTCGTTTGACCGACATTTGTTCAACTCAGATTGATGCAACGGATACAGAGAATTATAGACATTTTATAGGCCTAA